>NC_090322.1:150700152-151012483 GCF_040869045.1 Eurosta solidaginis
AATGTGTGCTGTGTACTTGATTCGCTTAAATGTGTGCTTATTTTCAATTGGTCACCATGGCGTATGAGTAATTTTTTTTGTGTGTGCCAGCCGTTTATTGTTTAGACATTTTAAATGTCTCATAAAAATTTAATTATTTTATGTACCTACAACATTTATTGAATGGTTGAAATTTACGTAGTGACTTAAATTAATTTAATGTGAAAATGTGCAGTTGTTATGGGTGAGTCATTTTTTTTTCTTCGTTGCGTCTCGTTTATTACAGCAACGCATAGCATTCTTTGCCTATATTGAAATTTAATAATGTCAACATTGTACAAGGTAACATTGCATTTATTTTATTTGCATTTAGTCTCTGTGACCAAAAGTTCATATTGATGAATTTAGTAAAGGGTGATCCCTTTACTAAATACCTTTAAGATAACATATTATTAATGGAAGGAGTAAACATGCAAATTGTATGTGACCTTATCCTCTGTAATTAGAGAGAATTTGCTTAAATTCGATTTTTTTTGGTAGAACTTGGCGCCACTATAGGACACCCTGCAATTGACTCGAAGTCGGAATAACTGGAACGGAATCTATCAATTATTATAGCTAAGCAGCAAATAAGCACTAACAGCACCATATACTATTCAAAAGATAGTAGGGCCGTCCCAGCAATTTCTAGCTGCTTTAATGTACACTCTAGAAGTATACGTTATCAGGGTTTGGGGTCATAGAGTAATCGAAGCAATTTAGACAGTGAATGAACTGGCACCGAAGGGGCTTAGCGACAGCAAATGAAGGAATAATTAGCGCTCAGGTAAATACATCAATACGGGTAGTCAGTTGGGAAGTTCAACGCTTAGCAAATGCGGAAGTGCACTACAAGCTGACCAGTTTCGGAAATACTTGGCCAAATTACAATACAGTACACCAAAAGTCTGCTGAGTAGATCTAGAGCCAACAACTTTAAGCTTATGTCGCCATAGATGGGTATTTCGTATAATAATCACCGCAGAAGTTATAGAGACGTAACTACCAAATAGATTGTTGAGCACTTTTTGCGTAAATACCGGCCCGAATCTTAGAACAAGCCTGAGATTCCTCGGAAGCTTCTTTTTGTAAAATTTTGGCAGTTTATAGGAAAGGGATTTTCAAAATGTTCTTGTAGCTTTTTCATTAGCTACTTCTAGCCTTCAAGTGATGCAGCATAAAAGATGCATGAAGCAAATTGTCAACCTCCTGATCGACGAACAACAGGGGCTTGGAGGGGCTTAGAATATACCCGCGGCAAGCATGCCTGTCGTAAGAAATTAAAATAAATGATTCAAGGCTTTGTGTAGTGCATCGATTTCAAGGAGTTGCCAGCGCAATTTATGGCTTTTCCCACCACATTGTCCACCTCACCTACCCGCTGAGAATCCTGGTTCCTAGGCAGTCGAGAGTCTGGCGACATGAATTTATTCATTGAACTAGGAGACGGGGGCAATGCGGCCTAGTAGGTTCAATGTGGTTATACTAAATCGTTCCCGCGACGGCTGGGATTGTACCTTAATGCTGATTGTTACCGAAACTTCCCGGATATAGCAAAAGGCCATCAACATTGACAACATTCCTTCATGAAGTGTCCTTTTCGCAACAGCAACAAAAACAACGAACAAGGAACAAAGTCGAATACTCCGTAACTGAGTACAGATTTACCTAAAGTGTGCTCTCAAACGAAGTCCAAATAACACATTCCCTCATGGAGTGTCATTTTCGCAACAGCAACAAAAACAACGAACAAGGAACAAAGTCGAATACTCCGTAACTGAGAACAGATTTACCTAAAGTGTACTGTCAAACGAAGTCCAAATTACAAAATGTACTCTTAAGCACGCGTATCCTTAGGCGAAAAGCTGATCATGAAGCAAATATCTGATGATTATTCCACTCATCTATAAAGACATTAATCTTTGACGAGGCGGTGAAGATCAGAAGTATGAGCATTCTTCTTCAAGGGGTAGCCCGTTTGAAAGCCGAGGCTCTGGCGACCCCAAGTTCCTCACGGATTTAGGGGGTGGGAGAGCGGTATGGCCTAGAAGGTTTCATGTGGCCATACTAAATCGTTTCCGATATGGTTGGGCTAGTACCTTAATGGTGCTACCGGAACGTACCGAATCTGCATCCGAAATGGAAAGGACCATCAGTATCTATAACACTCTCCCAAGGATTTCCTTTCTGTAAAACAACAACAACAGGTAACTACATTGTGTGTCGAAGTTGTGGAGGGAGCACTTATCCTCATTGCAACATAGCGAGAGATGAGACGAAGTTGCTTCAAGCGCTGCGAGCAAAATTAACATTCCGTCCACTCATTACTTATAACGAAGTGATAAAATGAATGGTGAACCCACAAGCTGCATTAACAGGCGCGGAATCTGCTTGTTTCATGTAGCGTATTGTGCGAAGAACTAAAGGCCAAAGTCGAGGCACTTTAAATTTACTATGAAAATCCTGGAGAGGACTTGCCATATTTTTATACTGAGTTGAGCAGAGCTCACAGAGTATACTAAGTTTGATTGGATAACGGTTGGTTGTACATATATAAAGGAATCGATATAGAAATAGACTTCCATATATCAAAATAATCAGGAGCAAAAAAAATTTGATTGAGCCATGTCCGTCCGTTAACACGATAACTTGAGTAAATTTTGAGGTATTTTGATGAAATGTGGTACGTAGGTTCCCGAGCACTCATCTCAGACCGCTATTTAAAATGAACGATATCGGACTATAACCACGCCCACTTTTTCGATATCGAAAATTTCGAAATACGGAAAAAGTGCGATAATTCATTACAAAAGACAAATAAAGCGACGAAATTTGGTAGATGAGTTGAACTTATGACGCAGAATAGAAAATTAGTAAAATTTTGGACAATGGGCGTGGCACCGCCCACTTTTAAAAGAAGGTAATTTAAAACTTTTGCAAGCTGTAATTTGGCAGTCGTTGAAGATATCATGATGAAATTTGGCAGGAACGTTACTCCTATTACTATATGTACGCTTAATAAAAATTAGCAAAATCGGAGAAGGACCACGCCCACTTAAAAAAAAAAAATTTTTTTAAAGTAAAATTTTAACAAAAAATTTAATATTTTTACAATATATAAGTAAATTATGTCAACATTCAACTCCAGTAATGATATGGTGCAATAAAATACAAAAATAAAAGAAAATTTCAAAATGGGCGAGGCTCCGGCCTTTTTAATTTAATTTGTCTAGGATACTTTTAACACCATAAGTCGGACAAAAATTAACCAACCCTTTTGAAATTTGGGAGTGGCATAGATTTTGTGACGATAACTGTTTTCTGTGAAAATGGGCGAAATCGGTTGATGCCACGCCCAGTTTTTATACACAGTCGTCCGTCTGTCCTTCCGCATGGCCGTTAACACGATAACTTAAGCAAAAATCGACATATCTTTAATGAACTTAGTTCACGTGCTTACTTGAACTCATTTTATCTCGGTATGAAAAATTAACGAAATCCGACTATGACCACGCCCACTTTTTCGATATCGAAAATTACGAAAAATGAAAAAAAATGCCATAATTCTCTACCAAATACGAAAAAAGGGATGAAACATGGTAAGGTAGTTGTATTGTTTTATTGACGCGAAATAAAAAACTTTATAAAATGGTTGTGACACCTACCATATTAAGTAGTTAAAATCTTGGCAGGTATTACATATATAAATAAATTAGCGGCACCAACAGATGATGTTCTGGGTCACCCTGGTCCACATTTTGGTCGATATCTGGAAAACGCCTTCACATATACAACTACCACCACACCCTTTTAAAACTCTCATTTGATACCCATATCGTACAAACTCATTCTAGAGTCACCCCTGGTCCAAATTTATGGCGATAGCTCGAAAAGGCGTCCACCTATAGAACTAAGCCCCACGCCCTTTTAAAATACTCATTAACATCTTTCATTTGCTACCAATATCGTACAAACAAAGTCTAGAGTCACCCCTTGTCCACCTTTATTGCGATACCTTGAAAAGGCGTCCACCTATAGAACTAAGGCCCACTCCCTTTTAAAATACTCATTAACTCCTTACGTTTGATACCGATATTGTACAAGCAAATTCTAGGGTCACCCCTGGTCCACCTTTGTGGTGATATCTCGAAACGGCGTCCACCTATGGAACTAAGGATTACTCCCTTTTAAAATAATCATTAACACCTTTCGTTTGATACCCATATCGTACAAACGCATTCTAGAGTCAACCCTGATCCACCTTTATGGCTATATCCCTAAATGGCGTCCACCTATAGAACTATGGCCCACTCCCTTATAAAATACTCTTTAACGCGTTTCATTTCATACACATGTCATACAACACATTCCAGGATTTCCCTCGGTTCATTTTCCTACATGGTTATTTTCCTTATGTTGTCACCATAGCTCTCAACTGAGTATGTAATGTTCGGTTACACCCGAACTTAAACTTCCTTACTTGTTTATGAATAAAAAGAAACTCATTACAGATCGAGTGATTATTTTATATCAAAAACTATTTTAAAATTAATAAGATGCATGCAATTGCTTGTTGTGGAATAAAACCATTTTCATGTCTCTTAAATCCTACACATACACATAGATATAAAAAACATATATGGAACTCCACTATGCGAACATTGCGAGCATATAAAAGTGATAAGCAGTAAAGCCAGAAGAAAAAAAATACGACATAAGTGGCCTGCAAGAAGCGCGATAAGAAGTAAAAACGTTTGATGGTATTAAGTGAGTAAAGTTGAAGGAGAAACACAATAGTCGGCTTTACATACAAATATACTTATGTGTGCATATTTGACGAAGATATAAATACAGTTATTTAAATAGCTGCATTACGCTTATATTTTATGTTAGAAAAATATTTCACTTTGTGGGAGCTTGGGAGCCACGTTGCTGGATTAGGGCTTCCCCATTTCAAGAAAAAATTCTTGTTTGTTTTCAGTTTTATTATTTGTAATGCTCGATATTCTTATCAAAAGGATTTCCTCTTTTTTTTGGAGGTTGGAGACGACCTGCTTTCAACCTTTCATTACTCCGTCTTCTTTATTGCCAAAGTTACCAGTAATATCCCTATGAGATATAATTATTTAAATTTTGTTGTTCATATCAACGTCAGTCCGATCATCGAAATAGTTTAAGCAAGGTTTTAGTGATTACAAAAAAAAAAAAAACCAAGTGAGGAAGGCTAAGTTGGGGTGTAACCGAACATTGCATACTCAGCTGCGAATTACAGCTTGCAAAACATTTAAATTACCTTCTTTTAAAAGTGGGCGGTGCCACGCCCGTTTGCAAGGTTCTACTAATTTTCCATTCTGCGTCATAAGGTAAACCCACCTACCAAGTTTCATCGCTTTATCCGTCTTTGGTAATGAATTATCGCAATTCGTCGGTTTTTCGAAATTTTCGATATCGAAAAAGTGGGCGTGGTTATAGTCAGATTTCAGGAAATTACATACCATATTTCATTAAGGTACCTCAAAATGTACTCAAGTTATCGTGTTTACGGACAGACGGACGGACGGACGGACATGGCTAAATTAATTTCTGTTTTCGCCCAGATTATTTTGATATATAGATTTGGAAACGATGTTATTCCTATCCCCCATTACTTCAGCTCCTATATAGCTTTTTATACTAATAACATTCAGATGAGGTATAAATCTTTTCATTATGTTTTGATTATTACAGCAAATATTGGGCTGAAACATTGCGCAGCAGCCAATATAGGGTAGAATGCTCGCTCACTACCTCGAAGGTCCTGCTTGCGCGCCGCCAAATAATAGAAAAAAAGTAGTACGACGCAAATTTAAACAGGAGCTCGGCCTTAATATTCTCGGTGGTGTAACGCAATTTGTATACATTTTTTTAGTATATTTATAAATGAGGAAGGGGAGAGGTAGGTATAAGGCGTTGAAGTTCATGTTGTGTTTTCTGACCAAAGCTTGATGCGAACTCCAAATGCAAGCCGCTGCTCACTATTGCGCCTTTCAAGCTGAAGACGGCACGATAAGGAACATTACTCTCTATTTCTTTTTATAAATGGCTATTCAAGCCCAAAAGTTTATATGTGGTGCTACGGATGATGGTTTAGGTTTAACGAACCTATATTCCAGGCTAAAGCAGTTTTATGGGCACTATCAGGCCAACATTTTTTAGCCTGCTTGTGTACTAAGCTATTACTTCTATTAAAGAAAGAAGGCTGTTAAAAATTCGACGTTCCTTCGGAAATCTGTGATTTTAACTTTCCGAGATGGAACTCGAGTGAGCTAAACTAAATAGGCGGACACTACTGCTTGAAGCATAGCGATTATATTTTGACTAGAAACTGCACTAAAGCGTATCTACCAAGTGTAATTGAGGTTCTGGTTGGGTCCACTTTCCTCTAAATATAGTGAAAAGTCTTTCCTGTCAAACAAAATACTGAAACTTTGACTGGGTGATATTGTGAATAAAATGCCAAATCTTTGACTACAATGAGAGATCGAGAAGTGAGATTACTGTGCGTTGCACACTAGCTTTACCACTCTTATCTCCTTAAATGGAAAAACAAGTGGCGAAAAATCTGAGGCATGTCTCTTAGCCCAAATAGTACCTTGAAAACTAAACAAAACTCAAATAGGACATTTTAAATTGCATTAGCTGCTTGCTTTTGCTCCTGGAAAACTGGACCTCTAGTTAGTTGAATAAGCCTTAAGTTTAACCTACAACTTGTCAGCCATAGAAGGCCTTCTAAACGTTTTGACCAAACCTAGCTATGTTAGCTGAAAAGAGGATAGCGAGGTACAGCCATAGAGTCAGCTCAGGTTCTACCACTCAGATATCTTGTGGCTAAGAAGTGGCGTAAGTCTGCACGATAACGGAAGCCAACATGTCTTACTTTAATTGTTTCTCCTAACTCGATGGAAATCGTAATTCGCCATTATGTTTAGAAGCTGCTGTTATTTTCACAGTTAATGTTGGTTCCTAGATAGACAAAGTTCTCTAGAGTTTCAAAGTTATATCCATGAAAAGGGATGAAACGCGGTTCACTGTTCCTTTTAATATAGAGATACCCGTTCCTGCTGCAGCTAAATGTACAATGACGATGTGGTGTAGATCACTACGTCCTTTCGTGTTTGACTGTAACTGCCAGAACTACTTGAAAGTATTACTGTTTTGGATCACTCTGATAACCGGGGGACTTAACCTGCTTCGAGATCTCTTTTTCTTGAAACTAAATATCTGCAAAATAAAAAACTTTCTACTTAGTTGTTGCAAGCGGCACCGTCCAAATGATCTTCCCATAACATCCAACCTACATTTTTCTGGAATATGTGCTCTATGTACATACATATGTATGAGGAGTGGTAGGGACTGAGGCTTGGCAAATAAAACGCAAATAATGGTGAAGCGAAGGTAAAAGGTGGAGGGATTTGGAGAAGAAGAGGTAGAGGAGGCGAAAAGGGAACTTTTCTAGAAGGTATTGCGAAGGTGGAAAGCGGAGGTGAACGACGAGAGAAAGAGTAGAGAAAAGACGCGAAAGACAATTTTTCGATACTAAGCAAGTCAAATAAATAAAACCAAACTTACATAAATAAAAAATACATTTCGTTAAAATATCGACAAAAGTATTTAAAAATTGAATAAGAAAAATGTCATGCTTATATATTTCTCCAAAGAAAGCAATATGCCTACTAGGGTAGTCCATATAAACCAAATAGATGATCCTTTAAGTCTTGCTATCTCATACAGTAATACCTAGGTCAAAAATATGAAATTATTGAAGAATTTGTCTATGGTTACTGGCATTATGGCGTTATGGCCTAGAAGGTTTAATGTGGTCATATTAATCGTGCCCGAGATGGTCTGGCTAGTACCTTAATGGCGCTTTGTTACCGAAACGTACCGGTTCTATATCCGGCAAAGGACCATCAATATCGATAACAATCCCTAAAACCTTCGGGGAGTGCATTTGTCATTAATAAAACAACAACACCCCAAAAATTCAAATTGAGTTTCAATAAAAACAGTTGTAATATGGTTGGCGGCCCTGCCAACTTGCAATCCTGCACAGTTACATCTAAGATGGTGGATGAATGCACTGAACTCTTTATTGACCTGGGAGCCAAAAACAAGGTTTTGGTAGGATGGGTTCACGGACATCAGGGACATGAGGGTAATGAACATGCAGATTATATAGCAAAGCAGAATTCTATGGTCCAGAGCCGTTTTGTGGACTTACAAAAGCATACACCAGGGAAACTATAATTAACTGGGAAACTATACAATTCAGACGTCACTGGATTGACTTCCCAGGGCAAAGACAGGCCAAACTGTTTATACTTCCGACAAAGAAAGAATCAGCCAAACTCATTAATCTAAGTAGGGAGAACCTAAGAACTCTCGCTGGGCACTATACGGGACACTGCGGTCTACGGTATCAATTAAGTAAGTTAAACCTATCCGATACCCGGGTTTGTCGTTTCTGTGAGCTGGATTATAAAACGCCGGTCCACATTCCCTGCGGATGCGTCATTCTGTTCAGGCAGAGACTATCCCATCTAGGTGGTTGGACTCTTAATCCCTACATGACATGGAGTAAAAAGTCTGAAGAGGTACTTAGATACATCAAAAGCCTCCACATACAGAATTAGGCTGAGAGGTCTTGCACAATAGATCTGGACAAAGGTCGCAGTGCTTCCAGACCTAGTAATAATAATAATAATAATTAAGTTTTGATTCTATTGGAAACCACTAAGGCGTGTTGTGCAAGGATCCGAAGTCATGAAGCTCTTCTTAACGGGAACAAAATTTAATAATCATATCGCCAACTTTAGTATTATCGATTTAGGTATTAAAAAAAATCAGTTGTTAGTTTTAGGGTCTCCTTTGACAAATCTTAGCACATGTCTGCCTGCGAGATATGGGCTTTGGGATTTGGGCACTCTAGCCTTCTTGCAAGTTTCGAATTTATCACGGACTCTTCTGTGCCCATAACTGTTCTTTGTGCAACCTTCAACCCACTCATTCCCCGAGAGAGGAATGGGAAAATAGACTCGTGTGGCGCAGGGATCAGTTAGATTGTTCGTGGATGGGTTGAAGTGCGATGCAAAGGTGGTGGGGGAGGGGTCTGTCTTTTGTAAAGCTCTAAATGAAAGCCGCAAGTTTAAGTTGGCTGATAACTGCAGCATCTTCCAAGCCAAGCTGAAATTGCTGCGATTAAGGATGTGGTTTCTGAAATGCCATCCAGTGCTGCTACGGTTAGGGAATTTAATAACTAGTCTGATACCAAGCGGCTATAAAGGCCTTGAGCTGTCGTCCTGTGGTTGTGGTCTGCTCCTCCATAGACGGAACTGGAGTCAGCTCAGCAAGCTTTTGGCAGATAGTACTTCTTGCAGGGTAGCAATATCCTTCTGGGCGAAAGTAGATGGCGGGAGGTGTGCTGAAATGATTTGGTTCACTAAAGCTCATCTATCGATGGTTATTGGAGTTTGGCAGGGAACTGTCCAATAAAATTTCACGAGGTATGTTTCAATATACTGGAAGCCCCATCCTCCTGCATCTGTATGGATGCTGATTAGGTGGAATCATCGAGTCACTTTATGCTTGATTTCCTAGCTTTTGTCAGAACTAAGCGAAAGTATTTCGGCTGTGACTCTCTTTCATCCTTCGAGGATTTATCAAAGGTTGGGATGTGTCTCATAAAAAACTAACATCTAAGTAGCTATTGTAATATCGCCGATGTCTTATGTGGTATCGCAATGGACTTTCATGCTGTTCAAGTGAGCTTCCTCTACAAGGGCAGCTTCAACTTAACCTAACGCAACTTATTACCATGCTAAAAAGTACGACATGAAGGTCTCATTTATTTGATTTATAAGGACCACGCTATTGTACATATAAACAACAACAAGTACAAAATATAATTGGTAAACATTCAGAAATTGGATATAATTTCCCTGTGACAAGCGTTAACCAAGTCAGCTGCGAAACTTATACACTCTGATAAAGCAAATTCGCAATACAGCAATAACAACAATTGCTTATTTATTTTCAAATACTACAACAACAAGTGGAATATGCTAAAAAGTACACACGCCAAGTATATCATGTTTATTGTCAACTGTCAACAAACGCGTTAACGCCTTAAAATAGGTATTAAATTGCACAAAAATTATTTTTCGCAATTCCTTTACGCCTAAAACACCTACACAAATTTTTCCACTTAGCTTGCCAATTCCAAACTCCAGCAACAACGTAAAATTTGAGTAGGAAAACTTAGTTGATTGAGTGTATGTATGCATTTGGATTAGGAGAGTAAAAAAGGAAGAAAACGGAATGTACGGAAAAATAAAATGACGGAAGAGGGGAGGAGATGTGAGAAGTAAACAAACAAAGAAAAGTTATTGCGAACCAACAACAAATGAATACGCACACTTCTTAAGAAAGAAAATTTTTCACACACATTTATTTTGCGATTTGCGTATAAATTTGATTTTTTTGTATATATTTACGCCCTTTTAAAAGACACCCGCGCCCGCTACCCCATTTCATTGCTTATCAGCTGCAAACTACAATTTATTTTAATATACGAACTGTTTGACGATATCGATTCGCAATTACCGTTATTCCGCGTTATTGCGTTGTTAACAACAGCAAAAGTGAGCTTCGACTGTTCCTTTGATTTGGCGCGTTTCCCTTTCAAGTGTTGATGTTTGTGCCTTATAAAAAGCGACACCAACACATGCACATACTCCAGCTGATTCGGTCAAGTATAATAGAGTTGATGGTAGTACTCTCCCGCTCTCCAAACTGGAAATCGGCGTATGTGGAAGTCAAAGGCAATTCAAGTGCGCTGTGCCAGTAAGCTTTTACAGGCCAAAAAGCTTAGCTGGAAGAAAAGTTGCCTGGCGTTTCTATAATTGTTCAAAACTATTATAGCTCACAAGTTTTTCTTTAACCCACATGAAAGCTTTTTATAATGCTTTTAGTACTTACTAAACTTGTTCAGTTGGTGCTTTGGTTGGTTGGCCAAGAATTGTCATTTTTTGACTAAAAGTATATTGAAAAAGTTTGCTTAAAGCTTTCAAAGCCCACAAGAGCTTTGTGTGGTTGGTTTTTCTGCTAGTACAAAGCTTCAGATGTAAGTCGTACTACATTAGGCTGCCTAGAAAAATTGACACAAGTTAGACGTGCAGTGATTAACGGTTCATGGAATTAGCGAGCTCCTTCGAATACACCTCAAGTGGCATCAAATAACTATACTAAAGCTTCACCTGGTTGCTATGGTAGACAAACTGTTGGTAGCTTGGAGCACACTATGTGATCGAGATGCGAGATATATATTAACAGTTACTATGCGCTGGAATCTGCCCCAGATGTTGTCTTCACGACCTTTATTTTATTTTTAGCATTTTGGACATCCTTTGCTGTGTTAGCTGTATAAAAGATTGCGTGATGCAATCATCAAGTGAGCTCATGATCAGCAGCTCAGATTTCATGCGGGTAACAAGTTATGCTAGCCATCCCTGCTTCAAGGATATTGATCTGGAGCAGCAGGAGAGAACAAGTCTTCCTCCACATGTCTCTCCTAACTCAGAGAAGATCGCGATTTACTGTTTGAAGTATAAGCTGGAAATATTTTTGCTGTTAGAGCTGGTTTAAGATAAAGAAAGTCATCTATAGTTTCAGGTTTATATCCGCCAACATTGTTATTGACAAAAACATTTACCTCATATTGCTCAATCCTACTTTTATCGCTTTCTTATCGAACCCTGCGAAGCCAGGACTTAGGAAAGGTTTGCTAAGGCTAATCAAAATCAAGTAAAAGAACTCGCACCTTAGGGAATTGCCTTGCCTCAGGCCGCGTGTGATTTCGAAAGGCGAGGAGAGGTCCTTATAAATGAATAAATAAATGTAAGGCGCGATAACCTCCAAAGAGATTTTAGGCCGATTTTCTTCTAATTTGCGTCGTGCTCCTATTTTTTTAATTTTTTCCTGCAAATTGGCGGGACGGGACCTACTTGTTTTATACCGACTTCGAACGGCATCTGCGAGGCAGATTAGTTTTCACTGAGAGCTTTTCATGGCAGATACACACTCCGAGTGCTCGCCAAACACTGCCTAGGGGCGACCCTTATCAACTCAAAAAACATTTGCAATATCTGCATATGGCCCAAAAGGAAGTCTTATTCAGCATATCAGCATATGGCCAACACTTACTGGCGTGGAAAATACTACATTGGAATCAACGAAAAATGATGTTTATAGATCGTTTTGTTTTGACTCTTCTACATGATTGGGCTTATGATGAAAATCTGAAGTTTGCAGGTCTGATTAAGTCTTTCGCAAAACATTTTTTGCTAAATCAAGATAGAGATAACTAGCGCGGTTTTTGAGATTGATCTTCTTGTGGATTTTGAAGAGAGCACTTAATTCCTTCATGAAGGCATATCGACGGTTCCATGGAAGACTTTCAAATTCGCATACAAGTCCAGCACAATTCTCGTTCGCGTGGAAGACATACACACTTCGTTGTTTGCGTAGAAAAATAGCACGTTTCAGGTGTTCGCGTGGAAGACTAAACTGAAATGTGTGGGTCCTGCCCGCGAAGAGCGAACTCTGCTAGTTTTCAAACGAACAATTGAAAAGTCTTAACCTTCAATGGGATTGATAAATGTTCATCCAACCATACTTTCTTGAGAGTCGAAGCATGCTCTTTACCGACAACTCGTATCCATGTTCGTCAGTAATTGGGATATGGGGTTAATCATATCCTTCATTTTTTAGCAAGTAGAAGAAGTGTACTCTTCATGGCTAAAGCAAGCCCATTACATCAGCTATTATTATAATTACTGCCGGAACTTAATCCATAATCGTGAAGTCTTTCGTCATTCACAGTACTTTCTAATAGGATTTTCGAAGATTATCATATAGTATGAGTCACCGTCTGAAGCTCCTAGCACACTCACCTCACCCTATTTATATTTTCTTCTTATAATGAAGCATTTATTTTAGTTTTTCATCTCACTATAATGCTCCCCCGCACAGCGTATTTCTCCACCGATATTAAGTCGGTCTTATAAGCAGTCTCTCGATGGCAAACTATCATTGTATCAATGCGCGCTCTTTCTAAGCAGTATCTTGTCTGCCACAAGAAAGTGACCTTGAAAATATCTAAATAATGTAGTGAGTTGAAATCTATGACACTGAACAGTTTGATTTCATGTTTTCATTTAAGCTGATGACGACAGAGGTCACCACATTTTTGTATGCAACGAACTAAATCAACATCGACCGTTAAAGAGATTAACATTGTGTAGGCGGCATTTTTGAACTGTAAGATAAACAAACCGTTGGGTGGAAAACCCTGCCGTATAGGATGCCCAGCATGCTTATGGTGTTATTAAAGATGCCATTTTTGTGGTTGTTAAGTAAACAATACTCATACCCGGCGGTCGCCTTATCATGGCGTAATCGCAAATAAATTGCGGCGAGACGCTCGTTCGATATAGTGAATGAAAGTTAAACGTCTGAAATTTCTTTCTCATCAAAAGTCCACCAGCATCGCTCCTTATGACCAATTGAGTGGAGATGGCCCCATTATTCTCTTGATCTTGCTCCACCCTTTGTATTTACCTTATGGCGGAGATATCAATCTTTGCGGTCTCGAAGACACTAAACAGATGGGCTACGATAAACTCATTTGAAGGCATCCTGAAATTCCCGGGACATGCTTTTAAACCATAGAAATTGAAACACTTGCCATCGGCGTCATCCCAAAAATATTATAAACATCTTATCTTGTTTGGTTGATTTTCCGACAGGGTGGATAAATGATGTATATTGGAACGATTTTCCGTCATCCCTTGTCAAATTTGGTTTTGAGACAAACCGGTTTCGGCGTTGTGCCATCGTCAGTGTCGATTTTTGTTCTGATCTGTTGTTGTCGTTCGTCCTGTATTTATAGTTCGTAGGTATATGAGCAGGTATTGTCAAATTGATGCTTGTGTATATTTAGTTATTTGTATGTGCTGTGTGTTCATTTAGAAGCGAGGGTGGTTTACTAATCGATTTGTGTGGCTGACTGGGGTAGGTAGAAATCTGTGATTTTAGTCGTTTGACCTTCTTTGTCGGTTTTTTGATTTGGTGTGTTAATTGTTTTGTGTTTATTTGTTGTTGTGTGTTTGTCTGTTGTACCTGTGTGATTAAGTTGTTTCCTGTAAACAAATTTTAAAGGCTCAAATATTGTGTCAGAAATTGTGTTTATCTGTTCGTTTATTATTCTACCGTCGAATGTTTTCTGTTTGTAGATCTCCATGTTTTCGAGTACGTTGAGACGTCGGCCCTTTTCCTGTATGTGAAGAACCCTAACTGTTTTATTGATATTTGCTGGGGAACATTCATTCTCGACCATGTGATTCGCGAAGTTAGACTCGGGTATAATGTTTGGATTCCGTATTTTTTTGTTGTAATCTCTAATATGTTCTCTGAACCTCGTTCTTATTTGCCGTCCTGTTTGTCCTATTTAACTATACTGGCATCCGAAGGTAAGCTTGTATACGCCGTGGCTGCTAAACCGATCCTCTGAGTTAATGTTAGTTCTTAGTTTTCGCCCTAGATTGTTCGATGTTTTGAATGCTGTGTTAATGTTATATTTTTTAAAGAAGTTTGCCAATTTATATGTTGCTTTTCCAGTATATGTCATAGTCGTCCAGCTATTATTTTCCTTTTCATTATTTCTTTTTGGTTCTCCATATGTCCTTCTGAGCTTATCTACTAGTGCTTTTTTATATCCGTTGTTTGCAGCGATATTATATATGACCTCAAGTTCTCTCTTATATGCCTCTTGTGTAAGCGGCGTTCTTTCAAGTCTATGTACCAAGTGCCTTAATGCTGCATTTTTATGCTGTTGAGGGTGATTTGAGGTATTGTGTATTATTGTATCGGTGGCCGTTGACTTTCTATATATGTCATAGTTAAATCTTTTGGCTTCTTTATCAATATTTATCGTGAGGTCTAGATAGTTGATTCCTCCGTCTTTTTCGGTTTCCATTGTAAATTTTATATTTCCGTGCTGCTTGTTGAGGTACTCCAGTACAATCTGTTCGTTATTAGTAGTTAAAACGCATATTATGTCATCCACGTATCTAGCATAAAATTACACGCCTAATTTGGACTTCAGCTCCTGTATGTACTTTTCTTCCAGATTTTGCATGAAAACTTCCATAAGAATTGCTGATGTGGGGCTTCCCATTCCAAGACCGTTTGTTTGTCTATATATTTTATTGGTGAATTGAAAATAGTTTTGACGTAAAGTGGTTCTTAGCGTATTTGTGATTTGCATAGTTTCCACTTTGCTTTTTGTGTTATGAACTACTGTTGAGCTAACTATGTCCAAAGTCTCCGATAGTGGTATAGATGGGTATAAATCTTTTATGTCAAAAGATACCAATTTGCTGTTTCTTGTTAGCTCTACGGTCTCAAGTCTCTCTATTAGTTCTGTTGTGTTTGCTATTGCATATTCGTTCCTTAGCTCCAGAGTATCTATCCGGCTTGTGGATTTTTGGTAGCGCAACCAGTGGAGGAGCCGAAGGGTTCATTTGGACAAATCTATGTGCCATGTTAGAATCTACTCTATTGATTGCATTCTTTATAGCAACTTTGATTTGTTTTTGGTATTCATCTGTGGGACCTTCTCTCATTCTACGACATTTCATTTCCTCTATGAGATCCTCGGTTTTGGATATATATTGCTCTTTTTCGATTAGCACAGTGGTGTTTCCTTTGTCCGCTTTCGTTGTGACAATATTGTTTTTCCTTAGTTTATGCCGCAGATTCTTTATTGTTTTCTCCTCTGTATTCGATTTGTGTCCTTCCTATGCTTTCACCTCCTTTTTTATGATTTCCCTGCACATGTGTCTTGCGTGCTCCTCTTCTTCCTGTGGTATCAATTATATTGCGATATCCGCATCCACAATCGCTTGCTCCGTTTTTCTTACTGTATTCTGGTCCATGATATTGTGCTTCAGGCCCTTTTCGAAAAGTTGTGCCTCTTCCTTGGTAATGGCCACTGTTGTGAGGTTAACGAACTTGTCATGAAACTGGTGAGTGTTTTGGTTTTGGTTACCCTCTCGTCGTCCTGCCAGCTTGTCCAATTTTCGGTTCAGCGACCTGTATTTTTGTTGTAGTTCCTGATCGACCTCTGTCTTAATGCGGTCGAAACATTCCATTAATGCAGTCGTAGGTAGTTGTTCTGCCAATCTTAAAAGGATAGATAATAACTCGGCATTTATCTCATCCTTCTTCGAGTACAAGCTTTCCAATTCATATTATAAACTCCTTTTCCGCTTTTCTAACTTTTTTCCTGCTAGATTTGGTATTTGCCTTTATTGTTATTTTTGCGAATTTCGGAGTAAAATTCAATTCCAGGTATTGTTTGTTGAACCAAATGCTCGCCTTTGCTTTATATGTTTTCCGTAGGCGTCGCTTGTAAATTGTAAAAAATCGAATAAAGAGGAGAAAACAATAAAGAATCTACGGCATAAACTAAGGAAAAACAATATTGTCACAACGAAAGCGGACAAAGGAAACACCACTGTGCTAATCGAAAAAGAGCAATATATATCCAAAACCGAGGATCTCATAGAAGAAATGAAATGTCGTAGAATGAGAGAGGGTCCCACAGATGAATACCAAAAACAAATCAAAGTTGCTATAAAGAATGCAATCAATAGATGAATACCAAAAACAAATCAAAGTTGCTATAAAGAATGCAATCAATAGAGTAGATTCTAACATGGCACATAGATTTGTCCAAATGAACCCTTCGGCTCCTCCACTGGTTGCGCTACCAAAAATCCACAAGCCGGATAGATACTCTGGAGCTAAGGAACGAATATGCAATAGCTAACACAACAGAACTAATAGAGAGACTCGAGACCGTAGAGCTAACAAGAAACAGCAAATTGGTATCTTTTGACATAAAAGATTTATACCCATCTATACCACTATCGGAGACTTTGGACATAGTTAGCTCAACAGTAGTTCATAACACAAAAAGCAAAGTGGAAACTATGCAAATCACAAATACGCTAAGAACCACTTTACGTCAAAACTATTTTCAATTCAACAATAAAATATATAGACAAACAAACGGTCTTGGAATGGGAAGCCCCACATCAGCAATTCTTATGGAAGTTTTCATGCA
Source organism: Eurosta solidaginis (assembly GCF_040869045.1). Lineage (NCBI taxonomy): Eukaryota > Metazoa > Arthropoda > Insecta > Diptera > Tephritidae > Eurosta > Eurosta solidaginis. The sequence continues at coordinate 150,717,398 of NC_090322.1, forward strand.
AAATCTGGAAGAAAAGTACATACAGGAGCTGAAGTCCAAATTAGGCGTGTCATTTTATGCTAGATACGTGGATGACATAATATGCGTTTTAACTACTAATAACGAAGAGCTTGTACTGGAGTACCTCAACAAGCAGCACGGAAATATAAAATTTACAATGGAAACCGTAAAAGACGGAGGAATCAACTATCTAGACCTCACGATAAATATTGATAAAGAATCCAAAAGATTTAACTATGACATATATAGAAAGTCAACGGCCACCGATACAATAATACACAATACCTCAAATCACTCTCAACAGCATAAAAATGCAGCATTAAGGCACTTGGTACATAGACTTGAAAGAACGCCGCTTACACAAGAGGCATATAAGAGAGAACTTGAGGTAATATATAATATCGCTGCAAACAACGGATATAAAAAAGCACTAGTAGATAAGCTCAGAAGGACATATGGAGAACCAAAAAGAAATAATGAAAAGGAAAATAATAGCTGGACGACTATGACATATACCGGAAAAGCAACATATAAATTGGCAAACTTCTTTAAAAAATACAACATTAACACAGCATTCAAAACATCGAACAATTTAGGGCGAAAACTAAGAACTAACATTAACTCAGAGGATCGGTTTAGCAGCCAAGGCGTATACAAGCTTACCTGCGGATGCCAGCATAGTTACATAGGACAAACAGGACGGCAAATAAGAACGAGGTTCAGAGAACATATTAGAGATTATAACAAAAAAATACGGAATCCAAACATTATACCCGAGTCTAACTTCGCGAATCACGTGGTCGAGAATGAATGTTCCCCAGCAAACATCAATAAAACAGTTAGTGTTCTTCACATACAGGAAAAGGGCCGACGTCTCAACGTACTCGAAAACATGGAAATCTACAAACAAAAAACATTCGACGATAGAATAATAAACGAACAGATAAACACAATTTCTGACACAATATTTGAGCCTTTAAAATTTGTTTACAGGAAAAAACTTAATCACACAGGTACAACAGACAAACACACAACAACAAATAAACACAAAACAATTAACACACCAAAACAAAAAACCGACAAAGAAGGTCAAACGACTAAAATCACAGATTTCTACCTACCCCAGTCAGCCACACAAATCGATTAGTAAACCACCCTCGGTTCTAAATGAACACACAGCACATACAAATAACTAAATATACACAAGCATCAATTTGACAATACCTGCTCATATACCTACGAACTATAAATACAGGACAAACGACAATAACAGATCAGAACAAAAATCGACACTGACGATGGCACAACGCCGAAACCGGTTTGTCTCAAAACCAAATTTGACAAGGGATGACGGAAAATCGTTCCAATATACATCACTATAAACATCATTTAAAGGTCTGATAAAATGAGATGAGGCAACCTAATGGCTCACCGCTTGCACGATACTTAAGTTAGTATTTGGAAGTGCTCATATTCTAAAGGACTTGTCTCTTATGGGACCAAGTACTTATCAAAATAGGAGAGTTTGCTTACCAACAAAGGACTCCCTCCCTCCAATGATTATTTTGGAGCTGAAGTTCTTGATTGTGATATTTTGATGTGATATTATTTTCTTTTTAATATAAAAAGTTCTAAAAACTTTAATATGAGTCTTGAATGTAAGTTGGTTTCAAATACGATACTTTTTATTTTACTTAATGTGCATAAGCAAAGCAGAAACCTTCTTCATCGAAACACATTGTAATTTAATTAGGCTACATATACATAGAAAGAGAGAAAATGCAAATGAAAAAGTAAATAAATTGAATTTTATTCATGAGTAATAAAATAAATTGGCAAGTCAGAGGCTAAGCCAACATACATACATATGTATATGTATGTAGTAAAAATGTGGCGGCGCGGATATGCATAATCTGGGAAGACAATGTTGCATGAGAGTGCGTAAAAGAGTAACACGGCACGCGTCAAAACTAAACGTTAGATGTAAAGAACTTACAGAAGTTATAAAAAGGTCCGCTAATGTATACAAAATATTTATTAGGGTGGGCCAACCACATTTTTTTTTTTGGTATAGTTTGGTATAACAGTCTGTATAAGGTAAGAAATATATAGTGAACAGATGTATATACCTAAGCGATTTTTAAGATAAATATAAAATAAAATAAGTAAGGAAGGCTAAGTTCGGGTGTAACTGAACATTACATACTCAGTTGAGAGCTATGGAGACAAAGTAAGGGAAAATAACCATGTAGGAAAATGAACCTATGGTAACCATGGAATGTGTTCGTATGACATGTGTATCAAATGGATGGTATTAAAGAGTATTTTAAGAGGGCCATGGTTCTATAGGTGTACGCCATTTAGGGACATCGCCACAAAGGTGGACCAGGGCTGACTCTAGAATTTGTTTGTATGATATGGGTATCAAATGAAAGGTGTTAATGAGAATTTTAAATGGGAGTGGGCCTTTGTTCTATAGGTGGATGCCTTTTCGGGATATCGTTATAAAGGTGGACCAGGTGGAAAGGTGATAATGAGTATTTTAAAGGGAGTGGGCCTTAGTTCTATAGGTGGGCGCCATTTCGAGATATCGCCATAAAGGTGGACCAGGGGTGACTCTATAATGTGTTTGTACGATATGGGTATCAAATTAAAGGTATTAATGAGGGTTTTAAAAGGGAGTGGATTCAACCGATTTCGCCCTTTTCCACAGAAAACCGTTATCATACTAGTATCTAATCTCCTACCAAATTTCACAAGGATTGGTAAATTTTTGTTCGACTTATGGCATTAAAAGTATCCTAGACAAATTAAGTGATAAAAGGCGGAGCCCTGCCCATTTTGAAAATTTCTTTTATTATTGTATTTTGTTGCACCATATCATTACTGGAGTTGAATGTTGACATAATTTACTTATATACTCTAAAGATATAAACTTTTTTTTAAATTTGACTTTAAAAAATTTTTTTTAGGTGGGTGTGGTCGTTCTCCGATTTTGCTAATTTTTATTAAGCACACATATAGAAATAGCAGTAACGTTCCTGCCAAATTTCATCATGATATATTCCACGACTGGTAAATTACAGCTTGCAAAACTTCTAACTTACCTTCTTTCAAAAGTGGGCGGTGCCACGCCCATTGTCCAAAATTTTACTAGTTATCTATTCTGCGTCATAAGTTTAACTCACCTACCAAGTTTCATCGCTTTATTCGTCTTTGGTAATGAATTATCGCACTTTTTCGATTTTTCGAAATTTTCGATATCGAAAAAGTGGGCGTGGTTATATTCCGATTTCGTTCATTTTAAACAGAAATCTGAGATGAGTTCCCAGAAACCTACATACGAAATTTCATCAAGATACCTCAAAATTTACTCAAGTTATCGTGTTAACGGGCGGACGGACGGACATGGCTCAATCAAATTTTTTTTCGATACTGAAGATTTTGATATATGGAAGTTTATATCTATCTCGATTCCTTTATACCTGTACAACCAACCGTTATTCAATCAGTTGAGCTCTGCTCAACTGAGTATAAATAGGTAGGTAGTCTGAGTGAGGGTGCAAAGTTTCATGTTTTTGTGGTCTGCATGTAAAAAATATGAATCACGTATATATGACGTAAGCGTAAGTATTTGATGAAATTTGAAGCTTCTAGTGCAGAAATTGCGAAAAGTTTCTAATTTGAATAATCGGTTGTATGAGATATATACTATATATACAACCGATCTCATCACATTTTTTAGACAATAATATGTGCAATATACGAAAGCATATGGTGAAGTTTGAACCTTCAATCTGATAAATGGAGTAAGATATGACAAAAATCCTCTTTTCTAAAAAATGGCTTATATGGGGGAAATATGCCATAGCGGTCCGATCTGGCCGGTTCCGACAAATGTCTAATCGGACAACTGAATATACCCGTCCACTATATGTTATCAAGATATCTCAAAAATTTAGGGACTAGTTTACATACAAACAGGCCAACGGACAGACGGACATGGCAAAATGAACTCAGCTCTTTATCCTGATAATTTCTATACTTAATGGTGGAAAAATAGATTAAAAATTTTGAGATTCGTGATGAAGTTAATATACAGTTTCATTTTCATGAAAGGTATAAAAATAAGTAAATGGAAAATAGTTTCAAATGATGCAGAAATATTGTTCAAAGTCTTTCGAAAAGTGCTGTAAAATTGCCGAAAATATTTTAGAAATATCAGGTGTGGCGGTAAGTGCCAGACAATTCGTTGGATTTTATATGTAAACTGTCTACATGGGCAAGAGAGACTGAAAAATAACTTTATATGGAAACCGAAACTAAAAACCACGCTTAAACTTTTCTAAAAAAATTATATAAACACATTTTTTTAAATTTTTTTTTTTTAGTAACGAAAGCAAATTTAAAATGTCAATGAAGAAAAGAGGAAGGAAAATAGAGAGAACAAAAAATAAGTCACTTGTCCAAAAGCAATGTTATATCCACAATGAAAGATGGAGTGGTAAGGTGACGAAGGGGCGGGGGGTGTTTGGCCTAAGGCGATGTTGGAAACTTTGTTTGAATAGAAAAAAATTAATTTAGCGCAAAAAATTGAGTTTGGCTCAATCATGGGTGTTTTCATTTCATTTCATTACACTCAGCTGAGCAGAGCTCACAGAATATATTAACTTTGTTCACATAACGGTAATCCGTAACGGCATAAACTAATCGAGATAGATATAGACTTCTATATATCAAAATGATCTGTGTGAAAAAAGAAATTCATTTAGCCATGTTCGTCCGTCCGTCCGTCCGTCTGTAAACACGATAACTTGAGTGAATTTTGAGGTATCTTGATGAAATTTGGTATGTAGGTTCCTGGGTGCTCATCTCAGATCGCTATTTAAAATGAACGAAATCGGACTACAAGCACGCCCACTTTTTGGATATCGAAAATTTCGAAAAACCGAAAAAGTGCGATAATTCATTACCAAAGACGGATAAAGCTATGAAGCTTGGTAGGTGCGTTGACCTTATGACGAAAAATAGAAAATTATGAAAAATTTTGGACAATGGGCGTGGCACCCCCGCTTTTAAAAGAAAGTAATTTAAAAGTTTTTCAAGCTGTAATTTGGCAGTCGTTGAAGATATCATGATGAAATTTGGTAGACACGTTAATCCTATTACTATATGTGTGCTAAATAAAAATTAGGGAAATCGGATGACGAACACGCCCACTTTTAAAAAATTTTTTTTTTAAGTCAAATTTTAACAAAAAATTTAATATCTTAACAGTATAAAAGTAAATTATGTCAACATTCGACTCCAGTAATGATATGGTGCAACAAAATACAAAGATAAAAAAAATTTCAAAATGAGCGTAACTCCGCCCTTTTTCATTTAATTCGTCTAGAATACTTTTAATGCCATAAATCGAACAAAAATTTACCAATCATTGTGAAATTTGGTAGGGACATATATTCTATGACGATAACTGTTTTCTGGGAAAATGGGTGAATTCGGTTGAAGCCACGCCCAGTTTTTATACACAGTCGACCGTGTGTTCTTCCGCTCGACCGTTAACACGATAACTTGAACAAAAAACGATATATCTTAACTAAACTTAGTTCATGTACTTATCTGAAGACGCTTTATCTTGGTATAAAATATGGCCGAAATTCGACTATGACCACGCCCACTTTTCCGATATCGAAAATTACGAAAAATGAAAAATGCCATAATTCTGTACCAAATATTAACAAGTAAGGAAGGATAAGTTCGGGTTTAACCGAACATTACATACTCAGTTGAGAGCTATGGAGACAAAATAATGGAAAATCACCTCGTAGCAAAATGAACCTAGGGTAACCCTGGAATGTGTTTGTATGACATGTGTAACAAATGGAAGGTACTAAAGAGTATTTTAAGAGGGAGTAGGCCATAGTTCTATAGATGGACGCCATTTAGGGATATCGCCATAACGGTGGACCAGGGCTGACTCTAGAATTTGATTGTACGATATGGGTATCAAATGAAAGGTGTTAATGAGTATTTTAAAAGGGAGTGGGCCTAAGTTCTATAGGTGACGCCTTTTCGAGATATCACCATAATGGTGAACCAGGGGTGACTCTAGCATATGTTTGTACGATATGGATATCAAATGAAAGGTGTTAATGAGTATTTTAAAACGTAGGGGGCGTTAGTTCTATGGGTGGACGCCTTTTCGAGATATCGCCATAAAGGTGGACCAGGGGTGACTCTAGAATTTGTTTGTACGATATGGGTATCAAATGAAAGGTGTTAATGAGTATTATAAAAGGGAGTAGGTCTTAGTTCTACAGGTGGACGCCTTTTCGAGATATATCCATAAAGGTGGACCATTGGTGACTCTAGAATTTGTTTGTACGATATGGGTATCAAATGAAAAGTGTTATCGGGTATTTTAAAAGGGAGTGGGCCTTAGTTCTATAGGTGGACGCCTTTTCGGAATATCGTTATAAAGGTGGACCACGGTTGACTCTAGAATGCTTTTGTACAATATGGGTATCAAACGAAAGGTGTTAATAAGTATTTTAAAAGGGAATGGACTTTAGTCCTATGGGTGGACGCATTTTCGGGATATCGCAAAAACGTTGACCAGGGGTGACTCTAGAATGCGTTTGTACAATATGGGTATCAAATGAAAGGTGTTAATAAGTGTTTTAAAAGGGCGTGGGCCTTAGTTATATAGGTGGACGCCTTTTCGAGATATCGCCATAAAAGTAGACCATGGGTGACTCTAGAATGTGTTTGTACGATATGGGTATCAAATTAGAGGTATTAATGAGGGTTTTCGAAGGCAGTGGTGGTAGTTGTATATGTGAAGGCGTTTTCGAGATATCGACCAAAATGTGGACCAGGGTGACCCAGAACATCATCTGTCGGGTATCGCTAATTTATTTATATATGTAATACCACGAACAGTTATCCTTCCAAGATTCCAAGTGCTTTTGATTTCGCCCTGCAAAACTTTTTCAATTTCTTCTATTTAATAAGGTAGGTGTCACACGCATTTTACAAAGTTTTTTTCTAAAGTTATATTTTGCGTCAATAGACCAATCCAATTACCATGTTTCATCCCTTTTTTCGTATTTGGTATATTATTATGGCATTTTTTCATTTTTAGTAATTTTCGATATCGAAAAAGTGGGTGTGGTCATAGTCGGATTTCGGCCATTTTTTACATCAATATAAAGTGAGTTCAGATAAGTACGTGGACGGAGTTTAGTAAAGATATATCGATTTTTGCTCAAGTTATCGTGTTAACGGCCGAGCAGAAGGACAGACGGTCGACTGTGTATAAAAACTGGGCGTGGCTTCTAAGCCTCTACCAAATTTTACAACGATTGGTAATGTTTTGTTCGACATATGGCATTAAAAGTATCCTAGACAAATTAAATGAAAAAGGGCGGAGCCACGCCCATTTTGAAAATTTCTTTTATTTTTGTATTTTGTTGCACCATATCATTACTGGAATTGAATGTTGACATAATTTACTTATATACTGTAAAATATTAACTTTTCTTTTAAAATTTGAATTTAAAGACATTTTTTTTTTAAAGTGAGCGTGGTCTCTCTCTGATTTTGCTAATTTTTATGTATGCTTACATATAGTAAAAAGAGTAACGTTTCTGCCAAATTTCATCATGATATCTTCAACGACTTCCAAATTACAGCTTGCAAAACTTCTAAATTACCTTCTTTTAAAAGTGGGCGGTGCCACGCCCATTGTCCAAAATTTTAGTAGTTATCTATTCTGCGTCATAAGTTCAACTCACCTACCAAGTTTCATCGCTTTATCCGTATTTGGTAATGAATTACCACACTTTTTCGATTTTTCGAAATTTTCGATATCGAAAAAGTGGGCGTGGTTATAGTCCGATGTCGTTCATTTTAAGTAGCGATCTGAGATGAGTGCCCAGGAACCTACACACCAAATTTCATCAAGGTACCTTAAAATTTACTCAAGTTATCGTGTTAACGGACGGACATGGCTCAATCGAATTTTTTTTTCGATACTGATGATTTTGATATATGGAAGTCTATATCTATCTCGATTCCTATATACCTGTACAACCTACCGTTATCCAATCAAAGTTAATATACTCTGTGAGCTCTGCTCAACTGAGTATAAAAAAGAGATGAAACATGGTAATTGGATTGGTTTTTTGACGCAAAATATAACTTTAGAAAAAACTTTGTAAAATGGGTGTGACACCTACCATATTAAGTAGAATAAAATGAAAAAGTTCTGCAGGGCGAAATGAAAAGCCCTTGGAATCTTGGGTGGAATACTGTTCGTGGTATGAAATATATAAATAAATTGGCGGTACCCGACAGAAGATGTTCTGGGTCACCCTGGTTCACATTTTGGTCGATATCTCGAAAACGCCTTCACATATACAACTAAGGGCTACTCCCTTTTAAAACCTTCATTAATACTTTTAACTTGATACCCATATCGTACAACCACATTCTAGAGTCACCCCTGGTCCACCCTTATTGCGATATCTCGAAAAGGCGTCCACCTATAGAACTAAGGCCCACTACATTTTAAATAATCATTATCACCTTTCATTTGATACACATGTCATACAAACACATTCCAGGGTTACCCTAGGTTCATTTTGCTAAATAGTTATTTTCCCTCATTTTGTCTCCAAAGCTCTCATCTGAGTGTGTAATGTACGGTTACACCAAAACTTAGCCTTCCTTACTTGTTTTATTTGAGCCTATGCACAGTGGTCTATTCCATAGGCCAAAAATCAAAAAATCAAAGTGAAAAGTTTGTCACCAAATGTGTCGTTAGTATCTCTTATTAGAACAGCCTTTTAAGAGGTATATTTGGTTTTGTTGTATTAGAACTGTACTCTTTAATAATAGCTTCAAAATTGAGGTTATGGTATTAGCTGGTTTTCGCAGTGTTAATTTTAAATTAGGCTTGTAGTTTTTAACATTATTTTTATTTCCAGATTTAAAAGATGGCGTGATAGAGGCAATTTTATACCAATCAATAGAAACCCCGTATAAGGAGAAAGATTAAAAATAAAATATAAAGGCGCCGATAAAGATCAGCTGCATTTTTTAGTAAGAAAGAAGATAACCCATCTAAATATCGTTTGAATGATGATTTCAAGGTGGAGATGCTGTTTATAAAGTCACGTTCAGTAACTACAACTGCACCAAAGCCCACTTAATTAGCGGGGTTACAAATTGAATGGTTATCACTTTCGTTATCAATAACGTTATTCCATTTAAAGAAATCAATCAAGAAAATTATCAATAACAGATTTTGTCAGTATCGAGGACATCAAATTTTTAATTGAACAATTAAATTTACGAAAGTCTGCTGGTTTGGACGAAATCAAAAATATAATGCTAAAACAACTGCCCAGAGTTGGGATGGTCCTAATAACTTTTATAATCAACTCATGTTTAAAGCTACAATACTTCCCCGATTTATGGAAAACAGCTAAAATAACACCGCTCCCTAAACCAGGAAAGCCTCCAAATAGAGTGGAAAGCTACAGGCCAATAAGCTTGCTTAGCAGTCTAGGTAAAATTTTCGAACAAGTCATAAAAGATAAGTTGAATAAATTTATAAAAGAAAATAACATTTTACCTGATGAACAATTTGGATTTAAAAAATTCTACAGCACTACGCATCAAATAAAAAGAATTTGCTATGATATTAAAACAGGATTTGCGAACAAAAAATCTACGGCTTCTGCCTTTCTAGATGTGGAAAAAGCTTTTGATTCTGTCTGGCATAATGGCTTGCTCGGAAAGCTTATAAAATTCAATTTCCCGTACCAACTAATCAAAACAATTCAAAGCTTTCTAAGTCATCGTCACTTTTGTGTGTCGGTAAATAGCGAATTTTCAGACATAAAAGAAGTTACTGCTGGCATTCCTCAGGGTCAGTAATAGGGCCGATCTTGTTTAATCTTTATGTAGCTGACATTTCTGTGCCCGAAGGCTGCCAATATGCTATGTTTGCTGATGATTTATGCATATGGTATTCGCACGTAGTTGCTCGCGACATTGTGAACAAGTTACAAAGTGCTCTAAATCATGTTGCGAACTATTTTGACAAGTGGATAATTCAAGTGACTGCAAGCAAAACTCAAGCAAAGTTTTTCACTAGAAAAAGAAGCCCTTGTCTTTTGCCAAGCACTAATCTTAACATCAATGCTCAGGAAATAAATTGGTCCGACACAGTAAAATACCTTGGTGTAGTTCTGGATAAAAAGCTAATTTTTCGCGATCATGTTCGTTATATTAGTAATAAATATAGTACAGCAATAAAAATGATGTATCCGTTAATTAACAGAAAATCCGAATTAAGTAGAGACAACAAAATCATTATTAGCAAAGTTATATTTCAGTCAATAGTCCTATATGCATGCCCAGTTTGGGGTACATGCGCGAAATCACATATAAAAACTCTGCAAATTATGCAAAATAAACTCTTAAGGATGATGTTGAATGTGCCATTTGATTAATCCACTAGAAAGTTGCATAACGAAACTAAAGTAGAAATGATATCAACCCGTATAACCAAAATTAGTGAGAAATTTAAGTTACTATGCAGTATCTCTGACAACAAATTAATACTAAATTTAGTATAACAAGGATCATTACACAAGAAATATATGAATATGCGAAAAATGTTATCAATTTGGATGTTAATAATTTCTATTGAAGGTTTTTTGTTAGTACTTTTTCCTTACAGACCTATTACTTTTATTACTATCAAGTTTTTTTAAAATATATATAAGATCAATCTAGAATTAAGGTGACGCCATATTATTTAAACCTATGTAGTCATAGCAATAAGTTTTATTGGAAACACTTTGATTTCTACTATAAATAAAATAATAATAATAATAATAAAAAAAGATTAACTGATTCTAGCACGAATACTCTACGAAAGTTGTAAAATAACGGATGCTCTATCACACCCAAGCAGCAAGATTACCCTCTGCTATTACTGCACCCCAACATCTATTGGCGAACCAAGACAGAAAAATCCAAAAGAAGGACTATTAGTTGTAAGATATGCTCAAAACCAATATTTTGGGCTAATGTCAGAAATTTGTACCGAGGTGACAGTAATGCTTGTAATATAACAACCACACATACGTGTAAACAGCAAAGCTAAGAGCGAGGAAAAAAGAGAAAACAGACACAAACACATGTACACAGTAACAAAAGGCGCATATTACTTATCCATATACAAATGCTTGCAAAGTAGCCTACATTGAGAATACATTAGAGCTCAGATGTTATTAAACACTCATGTAAACAATGCCTAAAAGTGCAGAAGTTATTACTCGCACAAATCCATGCATATACCAAGAAGACAAACGTAAATATATGTACGGAAATGAGAAACTAAAAAGCAACTGTTCGAGAAGGCTGTTCGTGAAAAGCAAAAGGCGAATGAGGCAACAGAGAGTAACGAAGCAGCTCAATGTGAGGAATAAAAAATCAGTTTAATTTTAACACGTTATAAGTGAAGTATGCCAGTTGTCTAATTATAAAGTCCTACTACCAAAATAGTGTAAATAAAGAACTTTTTACTATACTGAATATTTGGGTTATTCATTCAACAGTTCAGAGATTGAACCATAACAGAAAGTGCAAAATAATCAAGAAGTCCCCCAAATTTAAAATTAAAATTTTAAGCAAAAATCAGCGAAAAATGTCTCCTTATATAAAGACATATTCTTGCTAAATTTTGATTTCTAAATTTTGACATAGAAATTGCAAAAATATTTATCAGAAATAAAAATATAAAAGTGGAGCGCACACTATTTGGATTGGAAAGCAGGTAGAAAAGGATTTGTTATTAGTCAATCTATTGCACTCCACCTTCATATTTTTATTTCTCATAAATATTTTTGCAATTTCTATGTCAAAATTTAAAAATAAAAGTTTAACACGAATATGTCTTTATATAAGGAGACATTTTTCGCTGATTTTTGTCCATTTATATAAAGGAAAGGCTTACAAGTTTTTTAATTTTATTTTCATCTTCTCCTTTTCTTACATTTTCTCGGTGTCTTAACATATCTGTTAAGTTTTACGCTTGTAGCTCAATGAGAACTTATATAAAAATCAATCCCAAAATTCCTTCCGTTTCGTAAGATTTTTCTAAATATCTCATTCCGTTCACCCCCAAGCGAACCGTTTTGTGTCGTGTAATCGGCTGTCATCGACCTCTGAATTTAGTTTGAAATTTCAAGTCTCTAGCTCATCGAGAAGTTACTTAAAAGCTGGTTTGAAAATTTTCAAATTCTTATCTAATATTTCGATCCGTGTGCCACCTAACGGATTTTTTTCCTTTTGGTGCATTGTCACGGTGTTCTTACTTATGTGGAAAGTTTCACGTTTGTAGCTCAATGAGGGGTTAGGTTAGGTGTTGAAATGGCCGGTCTATGGGGACCTCACATAGACTGAATAAGTCCGTAGTGTTACCAGAAGTTTGTTTTAACGACCAAACTGAAAAACCCTATCAAAAACCAGGACCTATGTTATAAAATAACTCCGTCCTCTTGGCAAATACTAGAAGCTTCCTAGAACTTAAGCCACTTGCTGCTTCTAGATCTGACAGCTGTATCACTCCTAATAGCTGGAGTCAGCCTGGCAAACGCAGGGAAGAGCACAGAACGTGCTCGATCGTTTCCTCCTCCAGCCCGCACTTCCTACATCTGCTATCACTGACCAAGCTTAATTTAAAGGCATTTGACGCTAGAAGGCAGTGTCCAGTCAAAATATCCGTCATGAGTCTACAGTCCTCTTTTTAAATGATAGAAGCAACTTTGTTAGTCTAAGGTTGTAAGACCTGCACATAATTTTCGACACTTTACAGCCCCGCGCTTGAACCCACGCCTTTCCTGCTTGGTCGATCATTTGCACCACTCGCCTTCGCTTAATTTCACCCAGTCTAATTGGGGCGTCTACGGAGCAAGCTTCAATGGTCGCGCCCTTTTTAGCTAGTTCATCCGCTTTTTCATTCCCCTCTATTCCCATATGCACTGGGACCCAATATAGATGCATGCCTCTCCCTGTCCCGATTCTCTCCAGGGACTGCTTACACTCTGACACGCATTTAGATGCTGTGCTATGCGAGATTATAGCCTTAGTTGCTGCTTGACTGTCAATATAAAAGTTAACACGATTGCAGCTTGGGCTATTTTCTTCCAGGGTTTCTACTGCTTTGGTTACGGCTACTATTTCCGCTTGGAAAACGCTACGGTAATACGGCAGCCTGTAGGATCTGTTTATTACCGGATCAGCACAGTATACCGCAGACCCTACTCCATCCACTACTTTGGAACCATCTGTGTACACATGTATCGCCTCGTCCGCCATTTGAGTACCCTTGCGCCAAACGTCCACCTCAATTATGGCCTTAACATCGCCCTGGAAGCGTAGATAGGGAATCAGGTAGTCTGATCGTCTTGTGATTGATGACGTTATACTAATATGGCCATATGTCCGGCGCTCAAGCTGCCCCAAAGCACAGAGCCGGGTTGCAGTTGTTAACGCTATGTTCTTTGCTACCAAGCTTACAGGTGGAATGTGTAGAATGGCATACAGTGCAGCTGTCGGAGCTGTTTTCAGGGCTCCCGTAATGCTAAGCATTGATAGTCTGCATACACCCTCTAAATTTTTGAGGAAGGTTGCTTTTTTTGTGGCTTTCCACCAAACAAGAACTCCATAATAAGGATAGGGCTTACAATCGCTGTAAAAACCCAATGAGAAAGAGAGGGTGATAAGCCCCACGTACACCCCAGTATTCTTTTACATGCATAAAGTGCCCTTGAAGCCTTCTTCACCCTCTCCTCCACGTTGAGCTTCCATGACAGCTTATTGTCTAGGATGATTCCTAGGTACTTTGTGCCAGATTTCTCCTGTAGGGTCACCCCTCCTAACTTAAGCCTGATCCAATTTGGGACCTTCTACCTCTTTGTAAACAAGACCATATCCGTTTTATCCACGTTGACTTTCAACCCGACATTTGGTGCCCAATGAGAAGTCACTTAAAAATCGGTTGCAAGATTTGTATGAAAAGCGGACATAAATTCAACCGACCTAATATAAAGGAATTAAAAACGGTTGTTATTACTTTTATTTATCTTAAAATTCTCCGATTGATATTACTGCGATTTGGAGTGAAACCACCCCGTTTTCTAACATTTTAAATTTCTTGGCAGCAAACACAAAAATTTTTGCTATCTCATTTTTGTTGCTTTGATTTTAAATGTCTTATTTGCATTTCTAGAAAAATATTAACACATGCCATTATTCTTTTCCATATTGTCACAAATTTTTGTAACACAGTATTGTAAATTTTTAAAATACTAAAAAAATACATGAATGCAAATTATAATAGAATAGCACACAATCTGCAATGAGCGATTTGCATAAGTCCTCCGTGACATTTGTATTGAAACGAAAGATCGGCACATAAATTTAACAAAACCATTTGAGTATACGTAAATAACGCTGTTAACAGCATCTATGAACATTATCGTCTATAGAAGAGCAGGAAGGAGAAGCAATGCACAGGAAGTTTGATTGGTATAATTCCTTTACAAAATGAACTTAGAGTAAAGTGAGAACGTTTACTTAATTCGGTTGTAGGAGGATATAATATACCTTGCTTTGGGATTTAACTTACACGTGTTTCGAAGCTATTGTTGTTTTTACAACCATAAAGGAACAATTTTCTCAGTATTACGAAAAATGGATCCTATTTAAAGTATGTGTGTACTGAGTTGCAGTGATACTGCCTTCATATGCGTCTATTATTATTATTATTAGGCCTGAAAATACTGCAGCCTTTGTGTAGACCTATTGTTCACGACCTTTCAGCCTAATTTTTTTTGTAGATGCTTTTGATGCATCTAAGTCCCCCTCAGGCCTTTTACTCCATTTCACATATGGATTAAGAGTCACACCACCTAGATGGGAGTGTCTCTGCCTTGCCAAAGGGACGCATTCGCCGAGAATCCTAGAGATCACAGAAACGAGAAATTTGAGTATCGGATAGATTTCACTTACTTAGGTGATATCGTCGACCACAGTGTCCCGTATATTAGCCAGTGAGTGTTCGTAGGTCCTCCTTGCTTAGATTAATGATTTTGGTTGATACATTCGTTGCCGGAAGTATAAACAATTTGGCCTGTCTTTGCCCTGGGCAGTTAACCCAGTGACGCCTGAATTGTTCAGTTTCCCAGTTACTTATGATTTCAGTGGTGTGTGCTTTTGTGAGTCCACAAAAGGGCTCTGCACCATAGAATGCTACTATATCACCATGCATACATAGATAATCTGCATGTCCATTACATTCATGTCCCTGATATCCGGGAACCCATCCTAACAAAACCTTCTTTTTTGGCTCCAAGATTATTAAGAATTTCAGTGCAGTCATCTACTAGCTTATATGTAACTATGTAGGATTGCAAATCACGCAGTGGCCGCCTGGCTGTCTGACATAATATAGATGATCTTGGAGGATGAGTATCTCCGTAGACATTCCCTACCGCAAACTTCCATTGCATGGGTTTCTGGCTGAAATATGATGCGGTCGGATCCATAGCTGTCAGCTCCTGTTCTTCCGTCATCGAATTTCGATCCATCCCTGAACAAGACCTCTAAGTCAGGGTCACGCAGTTGTAATGTGGGATTTCTTATGAATTTTCTTATTACTTTCATATGCCCTATCATTAATCTGGGTTGATTTGCATGGACGAAAGTTAACCCATTTCGCGCCATCGATTTTTCGATATGTTTTGGGCTCAGGAAAAAAAGTTCCACTAAGCATGCCCAAAAAAATAAATTTCGGGCCTGCAAAATTTGAGTTTTTTGACTCGTTTTCCTTTGAATTTTAAGTTTTTTTTCATGACCTACTTAAACAATTTTCATTTTATTTTAAAATTTTCATGTATACCCTGTCCGCCTCAGAATTGTCCGCTAAAAACTTTGGTGATAACAGTTTTTTGAAAAAAAAAAAAAATAATAATAATATTTTTTGGGTTTTGAGGAGTATTTTTTTAAGGGTTTCGTCAGAAACGTGCAAAAGTGTTGCCGATGAAACCGAATTTGTCTCATAGTTCATATCCCACTTAAAATTATGCAATAAAAACGTTGGCATTAACAGTTAAAAAAACATTTTTTTTTTTCGTTTTTGGGACTTGTTTTGGTCGAAATCGATTTTTTTCATTTTCAAGGCTGCAAATCATTTTTTATGTACATGTTTCCGTTAGAGCCACCAATAAGAGTACCAAAATGATCAGGGGACGAGCTAAGTGGTACCTTTGCGGCTGTTTGTTCTACGTCACCAATGTTGATTTCGCTGGACTCCTCAATTCATCCTACACCTCCACCGGTATCTTTAGCTCCAAACAATAACAGTTACCGAACATATCGAATTCATAGCAGTTAGGCTTTCATTCGGTAGCTATAGCGTAATTGTTTGCTGTTCGTATATACCGCCTCGTTCGGATATGGATGTTTATGCTAGTCATAGCTCGGCCATCTGTGATTTGCATTCGCAGTTGGGAGGTAACGATCGACTTATTGTTGTTGGTGACTTTAACTTGCCAACAGTTAGTTGGGTTAATATAAGTGATTCAAACTTTTTAACTCCCACTGCTCAACATGAGTTTCTCAATTGCTTGTTAGACTCATCTCTTTTACAGATTAACAATGTTCCAAATAGTGGAAATAAAATGCTGGATTTAGTATTTGTGGATGGCTCGGTGGGTACTGCCCTTACGCAAATACCACCTTTATCCCTTCCACAAGACCCTCTTCACCCTACGCTAGAGATATCACTTGATATCAGCCTACCCCGTAGGATTCAAGTACAGTCTCGTCCCCGATCTAGATGCTTCTACAAAGCGAATTTCATTATGCTCAATGATCTGATGGCTTCCCATTATTGGTCGGATCTCTATGCTTGCACTGATGTCGATTCGGCTATCTCTATATTTTACAGTACGCTTGATAGCTTCTTTGATACCTGCATTCCTACTCGCTATACCCTATGTTCGAATAAGCCCCCTTGGTTTTCAAGGCAACTTATCAGACTTAATAACATTAAATCTAGGTTGTATAAGAGGTTCAAGAAATCTGGAGCATCTGCAGACCTCTCTAAATATCTAATAGCTCGTTCTAAATTTCACCGTCTTAATCAGCTTTGTTATAAAAATTACTTGAGTTGTTGTAAAGCCCAATTTTTTAGAAATCCAAAAAAGTTTTACAGTTTCGTAAACTCAAAGCGGAAAACTTCTGGGTATCCTTCCTCATTAACCTTTGGAGGTAAAAAATCTTGCAGTGATGACGACGTGGCTGAACTATTTTCTAAGTTCTGTAAGTCCACGTATTAATCCAGTGGTTTTCATTCTGGTCAATATCCCTATCGCTTAGATAGCTCGAATTACATTAGGAATCCTGATATTGATGGTAATATTGTTCTTCAATCTTTGAAGCCCACCTTTTCTCCGGGACCGGACGGTGTTCCTAGTTGCGTGCTTAGGTACTGCGCCGAAAACATGTATGAGCCTATTTTAAAATTATTTGAGCTATCTCTGGGATCTGCGTCATTCCCGGCACTTTGGAAACAGTCTTTTATTATACCCCTGTATAAAAAAGGTAGTAGGTCAAAAGTTGAAAACTACAGGGGTATTGCTAAACTTTCAGTCATTCCTAAAGTCTTTGAACAGATTGTCACCAATCAACTGCAATATCAGTGTTCTAGTCTTTTATCTCCATGCCAACACAGTTTTATTCGTCAAAGGTCAACCACTACAAATTTGCTTGTATTCCCCTCTATAGTTATGGAAGGATTTTTAGCGAACAAGCAAACGGATGTCATCTACACGGACTTCAGCAAAGCATTTGATACCGTCAACCACGAATTGCTTATTCATAAGCTTGATTTACTGGGCTTTCCGTTTCACCTATTAATGTGGCTGAAAAGCTATCTTTCTAACCGGACCCAAAAAGACCTGTTCAAGTGCAATCTGTCGGAATCGTTCGGAGCTTCCTCCGGTGTACCCCAGGGAAGTCATCTAGGCCCTTTGCTCTTTGCCCTTTTCATTAATGACTTGCCACAGACAATATTATATTCCCATATTATAATGTATGCGGATGATGTAAAACTTTGCTACACTTACTGTCCTACCGATTTGAGTTCCTTGGATCTTCTTCAGGCCGACTTGGACTCGTTCCAATGTTGGTGCACAACAAATTTATTAGCTTTAAATTGCTCTAAATGTAAGCATGTGACATTTCACCGAGTGAAGCCAGCATTGAAATCTTATGTAATAGATGGTACGCCTTTGGAGCGTATATCTATTGCAAATGATCTAGGTGTCCTTTTTGATCCGAAATTGAATTTTAACATGCATATTTCATCTATAGCCAACAAAGCGTTGTGTTTACTTGGATTTGTTAAAAGATGGGCTAAAGAGTTCGATGATCCGTACCTCACTAAGGTTCTTTACACATCGCTGGTTCGTCCAATACTCGAGTATTGCTCATGCGTTTGGTCCCCTGTTTCTCAAAAGCATATAAAGCGTCTTGAGTCAGTTCAAAAGCAATTTTTGATATTTGCATTGCGCGGCCTTAATTGGGACTCAAGTCTCCACCTTCCTCCATACAGAAGTAGACTTCTTCTTATTAACTTACCCACTCTGGAAAATCGGAGAATATTACTGGGGGTATTGTTCATCCATAAGCTCATTATTGGAGAAATGGATTCCGCGGACCTCCTCAGCCGCTTGTTTTTTGCGGTTCCCCCTAGAGTATCCAGACACTACGTTCCTTTCTATTTACCCCTTTGTCGACGAAACTTTGCTAAAAATAATCCTCTTCTTATCTGGTGCCCGCACTACAATGACTTGTATAGCTGCATCAGTCTTGAATGTACTTTTGCCACTATACGTAATGCAATACTTGCCTATCTAATTTAAGAGATACAAGCTAATTTAATTTGCCGGCATTTTATTCCTTCGATAAAAAATCAGGAACTGTCTCGCTTAAGGATGGTGGAACATTTGTCAACATGTATCATTAAGAAGGAACAAGACAGTACTGTGTTGATTGGAATCTGGTGCATTCAAACAACGTAAAAAACATGCTTTTTCATGAGTCACTGACCGGAATCGTATGCATTCCGACAGTATAATTTTATGGGTCAGGCATCGAGCTGATTGGAATCCGGTGCATTCCAACAACACAGGTCATATTACTTTTTTATGCCTTGTGATGGCGTATGCTCATTACACTACTCTTAGCACTGCCGGATTCCCATGACATGCTGATTGGAATCTTGTTGCATTCCAACAGGGAGATTGGAATCCACTGCATTCCGAAATCATGCTGAGCGGAATCTTATGCATTCCGCCAGTATAAGATTTCGGCATAAGATCTTATTTCTGCTCATATTTCTTATTATTATTATATTCTGAAATTAAATTATAATGTTCATTAATATTTCTTTGTTTGTAATATAACATTGTTGAAAGCTCGATATATCTTAAATTTTATCTTTTGAGTTGTATATTTATATATCTTTTATATTATGCAGTCGACCATAGTTTGTCGTCGACTTTAAATAATAAATAAATAAATAAATAAATAAGTTGATTTAGCCATGTCCGTCTGTCCGTCCGTCCGTCCGTCCGTCCGTCCGTCTGTCCGTCTGTCCGTCTGTCCGTTTGTTTGAATGGAAACTAGTCCTTCAATTTTTGAGATATCTTGATGAAATTTGGTAAGCAGGTATATTTTAATGGGGGATTTGACATTTGTTGGAATCGACCGGATCGGACCACTATAGCATATACCTCCCATACAATCGATTGTTCAATAAGAGGGTTTTCGCCATTTCTGTCCCATTTCTGCCTCATTTAACAGCTAGCAACATCAAATTTTACCACAAGCTTGCGTATTGGGCATAGATGGTTGTCTGAAAAAATCGTCAAGATCGGACACATTTATAATAAAAATCGATTTCGAAAAAAATGATGAAAATCCTCTTACCTGAACAGTCGGTTGTATGGGATTTTTATTATAAATATATTCGATCTTTACGATTTTTTCAAACAACCATCTATGCCCAATACGTAAGCTTGTGGTAAAATTTGATGTTCCTAGCTGTTAAAATGCGGCAGAAATGGGACAGAAATGGCGAAAACCCTCTTATTGAACAATCGATTGTATGGGAGGTATATGCTATAGTGGTCCGATCCGGTCGATTCCGACAAACGTCAAATACACCATCAAAATATGCCTGCTTACCAAATTTCATCAAGATATCTCAAAAATTGAGGGAATAGTTTGCGTTCAAACAAACGGACACACGGACGGACGGACGGACAGACGGACATGGCTAAATCAACTCAGCTCGTCCCCTGATCATTTTGGTATACTTATTGGACGGTCTAACGGAAACATATACATAAAAAATGATTTGGAGCCTTGAAAATGAAAAAAATCGATTTCGACCAAAAGAAGTCCCAAAAACCAAAAAAATTTTTTTTTTAAAAACTGTTAATGCCAACATTTTTATCGCGTAATTCTAAGTGGGATAGGAACTATGAGACATATTCGTTTTCATCGGCAACACTTTTGCACGTTTCTGAAGAAACCCTTAAAAAAAATGGCGAAAAAATAAATTTTTTCACCAAAACACTCCTCAAAACCCAAAAAATATTTTTTTTTTCAAAAAAACTATTATTGCCAAAGTTTTTGGCGGACAATTTTGAGTCGAACAGGGTATATATGAAAATTTTAAAATAAAATGAAATTTTTTTAAGTAGGTCATGAAAAAAACCTTCAATATTCTTTCTTGAGTTTGAAGATGTTTTTCTTACCCTGACATCGAATGCTTCCATCGCATTGCGTATCTTTGGATATGAGGTTACATGGTTGTTCAGGGCACGTTCTTCGATATTTGGAGTGGCCAATTGTTTCGTTAGCAGTAGCAAGAACGACCGCCGTCTGTCACTACTTTTTATAGGCTTCATTTCGTTGTAAATCGTAAAAGCAGCCAATGCAGCGACGTCCAGCATATTATAAAACATGCCCAACGGCCATAGTTGTGTTGCTCTTTTGCAGCTGTAAGTGTCTAGCATTTGATCCATGGTATCAACGCCGCATTTGTTGGCGTTGTAATCTAATATGGCATAGGGCTTCCGATTCTCGGTTTGTCCGTCAACGCGGCAGATGTAGTGCATTGTTGAGATCACGTTCAGAACTTTATTTTTTTTCGGCGCGTATGAGCATAACGCTATATCCCCTTCGTTGAACCCAAATAATGTACTATTGATGGTGCGATTCGGGTTCTTCTTGAACTCCTGTGGAATGAATGTTATGTTGTAGCGCACTGTACCAACATATGCGGTCTTCCTCCTCATCATGCTCCAAGTCAAGGGTGGTAAAGAAATTATCCGCGTATATAGTACGGCCAGCATCTAGATATCTTTCCATAAGATCCTGCACTACGTTCTGCCCTTAGTTTATCTCCCGTTGTTGGTTTGGCAGTTTTCCAGAATATATCATTCCCTTCACAGGATAACAACTCTGTGAGTTGCATAACCACCATACTTTCAACCCATACTTAGCTGGCTTTGACGGAATATATTGTGTGAAGCGGGTGCGGCCTCTGTAAGGGAACAACTGCTCATCAACTGTTAGTGCTTCATGAGGAGTGTAAGCTGATACCAATTTATGTTGCAACCTTTGCCAAATATCGTCAATAGCCGCAGTTTTGCTGTTGATGACTCGCTGTTGTCGAGTATTTCAATTGTCGAATCGAATAAATTGCTTTATACACATGAAGCGATCGTACGACAACGCAGCTTTGTATATTGGGCAACGCGTCGCGCCCCATAATTCCATAGCTGGTTCATGGTTTGATCTTGTGAGTCCAGCATACAAAAGAATAGCTACAAAGGCGTCAAACTCTTTCACTGTCACTGGCTTCCACTCCTTTTTCTTCGTGGAATTCGCCAAATTCCATGCAGCTGTAACCTCCCTGCCTTTACGATTTGTTTCACGTAGCACTAAGTGTATTATTCCCTGTGTCATGATTGAACGCATTATTGTATAGGGGTCGTGTGTGTTTCCTGTTGGTCCTGGTTTCTTTCTTGTGAAGTCGACCACGTTATGATTACGAGTGCGTGATGTTGGTGGTGATTTTTTACTCCATTGGGTGCCATGTTTACCAATATAGTAACTTTCATTAGTTTCCTGTCCATCATTTTCTTCCTCTTCATCATCGTCGTCATCAGTATCTTCATTTAGCTCGACGTATCCTTCAGTTTCGGCATCTGACTCTTCAGCAGGTTGGTATGTGCGATCTTCATCATCCTCAACTTCATAATTATCAATTGCAGAAATATCAATTTCTACATCCATTTCTTCGTCCATAAAATCAGCAAATCTACTATCAACTGCACGCCTTTCATCCGCAGTCATTTGCTGGTAACGTCTACTACGGCGTACAACCATTTCAGCAACGTCCAAATTACTTGCATCTGCCATATTTATATTTGTGTTTCTATCACACACGATTTTACTCTTCGCTGTCTACACTTTGACTGATTTGGTTTACGAAACTACAACTTCTTTTATACTCTTTCGTACGTTTACCTGAACTCAAAGACATTAGGGATGATAATAAAAACAAAAACTTCTAAGAACTGGTCTATTGATAGTAGTATAAAATTAGAATATTGTGCCTTTCCTTTAAAGCAATATAGTTCATATCTTCGAATTTTTCTTAGCATTTTTTGTTTTTATCATCATCCCTAATGTCTTTGAGTTTAGGTCTTTGTGCTCAGAACAAGTAAATTATGTGTTGAAACAATAAAAAAATTATAATGATGCCCAAAAACATGCATTTATTATTGAAATTCAGTACAAGGTCCATACGGACCTATTCACACGTCCGCGTACTATTCTCACTAAAACCTCAATAACTCCTAAAGTAATTATCCGATCGGCTTGATTCTTTTCCAACAAAATACTCTTGGAATACAGAGTAACTTTCACTTTCGGGGGAGGGGGGGGGGGGGGGTTGTAGTGGCCGAAGTAGAAGTAATTTCAGTTTAACCTTCTCACTCAACGGAGGGTTAATTTGATCGATTAGTAGATTTTGAAATCTTGCAATGGTATATCACAGAAATGCTGTCGCTAAGTGAAATTGTCTGAACATTCTGATTCAGGTATGGAAAACCTAAATAAGCATACAAAACTTTCTCGGAGAAAACGAATATTTTGCTAAGTAAGTCAACAAATGGTCAAAAATCGAAATTTTTAACAATTTTTGGGAACCTATTTGTGGTATTTGTACGGAGACGTCCGTACTTTTCCAACATGTTAGACCTGATCTCTCCACGATGGAAAGTATGATCGAAATCGAACAAGATGTGATGAGTGACACTCTGCTGACATGAGAGCTTTGAGAACCGATTTTTCGAAACAGTTTTCTGGAACTCCAACAAAAGAATCTAATATTTGTATACCTCTTTGCTCCAGATATATATGAGCAAATAACTTTATTGCCGTTTAAGATCACTCTATTCATAACACATTGGTTTAAATTTAAATCCTCCTAATTAAAAGCAAAAATGCAAACGGTTCTTTCGTATACATACTTCAGTGTCCAGAAACTAAATATGTAGCTGGGAGTGGCAGTTTTAAAAGTAAATAATATTCTGCCATAGCATTTTGTTTTGGAGATATGTCACCGCTAGTTTCGTGATTATTTTCTGAGCTTTATCGATAACTCCGGGGTTACTTCTGAATATTTTTGGAATCCTTCGATATTATATATTAAGGGCGTTTGAATACCAGACACGTTCGGCATTATTTATGATTTTTATTTCGAATTTTTTTTTTATTTTTTTTATTTCGAATTTATTTCTTACAATTTTAAAACTATTTCGAAAAGCTTCAGTTCCGTCAATCTTAAGATCTTTCTAGAAAGGTTCTGAGCTAACACTAAATAAGCTTAATATCATTTCTGCTCAAACCCTTTGAGAGGTTGATAGATGTGTACATAAAGTCCAACGTGGATGAAAAGTTGCTCTCCACAAAACAGCATGCGTACACCAAAGGCTAGTCGGTAGACACCGCATTGCAGAGGGTGGTAATAAGCATAGAGAAATCCCTGGAATATGAGGAATATGCTCTAAGAGTCCTCCTGGATATTGCCGGTGCTTTCAATAATGTTTCTAAATGGGCGATTATGGATGGTCTTAATTACGTTAGAATACATCCAGCTTTAAAAAGATGGATCGGCTGCATGTTAAATTGCAGGGAGATTACATCACAATGGGGATTGTACGAGGCCAAGAAATCAGTGGACAGGGGCACGCCGCAGGGAGGGATGCTATCACCTCTGCTGTGGACGCTGGTCATCAACTAACTACTCAGGCGATTCGATGAGGGGTCCGTAAAGCTATTGCAATTGTCATAAGTGGAAAGTGCCTTCCAAAGATTAGTTCTTTGATGGGTCGGGCGCTTCGGGATATTCATGCCTGGGCATCTAATGTCGCGTTGAAAGTCAATGAGGAGAAGATGGATACGATCTTGTTTACAAAGTGGTACAAGGTCCCAAATTGGACCAGGCCTAAGTTAGGAGGGGTGACCTTACAGAAGAAACCTTGCACAAAATATCTAGGAATCATCCTAGACAGTAAGCTGTCATGGAACTCACGTGGTGAAGAGGGTGAAGAAGGCCTCAACGGCACTTTATACATGTAAAAGAATGCTGGGATGTACGTGGGGCTTATCGCCCTCTCTTTCTCATTGGGTTTTTACAGCGATTGTAAGCCCTATTCTCTCTATGGAGTTCTTGTTTGGTGTAAAGCCACACAAGCACAACATACCTCAAAAAATTATAGGGGGTATGCAGACTATCGATGCTTAGCACTACAGGAGCCCTGAAAACAACCCCGACGGCTGCACTGTATACCATATAATGTATGCACATTCCATCTGTAGACCTAGTAGCAAAGAACATAACATTAACAACTGCAACCAGGCTCGGTGCCTCGGGGAAGTTTGAGCGCCGACCATATGGCCATATTAGTATAGCGTCATCAATCACAAGACGAAAAGACTACCTGATTCCCTATCTGCGCTTCCAGGGTGATCTTAAGGCCACAATTGAGGTGGACGTTTGGCGCAAAGGTGCTAAAATGGCGGACGAGGCGATACATGTGTACACAGATGGTTCCAAAGTAGTGGAAGGGTAGCGGTATACTGCGCTGATCCGGAAACAAGCAGATCCTACAGGCTGCCGGATTACTGTAGCGTTTTCCAAGCGGAAATATTGGCCGTAATCAAAGCAGTAGAAACCGTGGAAGAGAATAGCTTAAGCTGCAACCGTGTTAGCTTTTATATTGACAGTCATGCAGCAATTAAGGCAATAATCTCGCTTGGCACAGAATCGAAATGCATGTTAGAGTGTAAGCAGTCTCTGGAGAGAATCGGGACAGGGAGAAGCATACATCTATATAGGGTCCCAGGGCAGATGGGAATAGATAGGAATGAAAAAGCGGACAAACTAGCTAAAAAGGGCGCATAGCTTGAAGCTTACTCCGTAGACGTCCCAATTAGACTGGGCGAGATTAAGCGAAGGCGAGAGGTGCACATAATCGACCAAGTGGGAAAGGCGAGTGTTCAAGCGCGGGACTGTAAAGTGTCGAAAATTATGTGTAGGTCTTACAACCTTAGACTAACAAAGTTTCTTCTATCATTAAAAAGAGAGGACTGTATACTCATGACGGGTATTCTGACTGGACACTGCCTTCTGGCGTCACGTGCCTTTAAGTTAGGCTTGGTCATTGAAAGCAGATGTAGGAAGTGCGGGGCGGAGGAGTAAACAATCGAGCACATTCTGTTCTCGCGCCCTGCACTTGCCAGGCTAAGACTCCAGCTATTAGGAGTGATACAGCTGTCAGATCTAGAAGCAGCAAGTGGCTTAAGTCCTAGGAAGCTTCTAGTATTTGCCAAGAGGACGGAGTTATTTTATAATGGTTTTCGATAGGTGCTTTCAGTTTGGTCGTTAAAACAAACTTCTCTAACACTACGGACTCAATCAGTCTATGTTAAGTCCTCAAGGACCGGCCAGTTCAACCTAACCTAACATACCATTAAGTAATAACGAAAATAGATACTTCAGTGCATCAGTCATGTATGCAATATTACACTAACCGTGTTTTGTAAGAGACAACACAAATGAGGTTGCAATCTTGTGATCGAAGAAACCTTAAATGATGCAAGTAAGAAGAAAGGAGAAGCGGAGGTAAAATTTTAAGGTCGTTTAACAAAGCAGCTGTAGACAAACAGGTTTCAGCGTTGCGCCATCAACAGGGTCATTTTTCGTTCGGATTTCTTGTTGTTTTTGTCTTATATTTTTAGTTCGTAGGGGCATAAGCAGGTATTGTCAAACTGAATGTGTGTGTTTTGTGTTCATTCAGAAGCAGGGGTGGTCTTTTTTGATCAAGTTGTGTGGTTAGGTGAGACATGTAAAAGTAAGTAATTTTATTGGTTTGACATTTTTTGTGTGTTTGTTGATTTGGTTGGTTTATGCATTTCTGTTTATTTTTTGACAGGTTGTTGTTATTGTAGCAGTGCTTCTCGCTATCAAATAGGTGTGGCCGATCAAAAGTTGCCACCAAAAGAGGACGGCAGTCAAGGAAACTTGAAATTTCAACAGGGGTGGGCCATAGTAAGAGGGGTGTTAGAGGCCTTGGTTCCACATTACAAATGAAGAGCTGGTTGGTGTCATGTGGGGATACATTGCAAGCAGGACATACATTTTATATGTCGGGGTTGATTCTGGATAGGTAAGAATTTCAACTGTCACAGTATCCAGATCGAAGTTGAGCTAGAGTGACGCGTGTTTCCCTAGGGATAATGCGTTCCTCTTCTGCGTGTTCTGGGTGTACCTGTGTGCATAACTTGTCTTTTGTAAATAAGTTTTTAAAGTTTCAAATATGGTGCCAGGAAAAGTGTTTGTCTGTTCGTTAATTATTCTACCGTATATTCTGTTTTGTTTGTAGATTTCCAAGTTTTTGAAAACGAAAAGACTAGAGATGTTTGCTTGTATGTGAAGAACCTTGACTGTTGGTGTTTACAGTGGAGCATTTGTTTTCGACCATGTGTTTCGCAAAGTTGGATTCTGGTGTGATAGTTGGATTCCGCGTTCCTTTGTTGTAGTATCGAACGTGTTCTTCGAACCTCGTTCTTATTTGCTGTGCTTTTTGTCCCGTGTAACTATGTTGGCATTCGCAGGTAAGCTTGTATACGCCGTGGCTGCCAAATGGTCCCTCGGAATATGTGTTAGTTCTTAGTTTTCGTCCTAAACTGTTCAATGTTTTAATACTGTTCTTATGTTATACTTTTAAAATTTTTGCTTTTATAAATAAGTTGCCCTTCCAGTATATGTTGATGTTGTCCAAGTTTTTGTACTTTCCTTTTCATTATTTCCTTTCTTTTCTCTGTGATTGCTTCTGAGTTTATATGTATGAAAATTCAAGGTAAATTAAGAACAAGTAAGGAAGGTTAAGTTCGGGTGTAACCAAACATTACATACTCAGTTGAGAGCTATGGTGGCAACATAAGGGAAAATAACCATGTAGGAAAATGAACCGAGGGTAACCCTGGAATGTGTTTGTATGACATGTGTATCAAATGGATGGTATTAATGAGTATTTTAAAAGGGCGTGGGCCTTAGTTCTATAGGTGGACGCCTTTTCGAGATATCGCCATAATGGTGGACCAGGGGTGACTCTAGAATTCGTTTGTACGATATGGGTATCAAATGATGGTTTTAAAAGGGAGTGGCCCTTAGTTGTATATGTGAAGGCGTTTTCGAAATATCGACCAAAATGTGGACCAGGGTGATCCAGAACTTCATCTGTCGTGTACCGCTAATTTATTTATATATGTAATACCACGAACAGTATTCCTTCCAAGATTCCAAGTGCTTTTGATTTCGCCCTGCAAAATTTTTCATTTTCTTCTACTTAATATGGTAGGTGTCACACCCATTTTACCAAGTTTTTTTCTAAAGTTATATTTTGCGTCCATATTGGCGGCCACCGTGGTGTGATGGTAGCGTGCTCTGCCTACCACACCGTATGCCCTGGGTTCGAACCCCGGGCAAAGCAACATCAAAATTTTAGAAATAATGTTTTTAAATTAAAAGAAAATTTTTCTAAGCGGGGTCGCCCCTCGGCAGTGTTTGGCAAGCGCTCCGGGTGTATTTCTGCCATGAAAAGCTCTCAGTGAAAACTCATCTGCCTTGCAGATACCGTTCGGAGTCGGCATAAAACATGTAGGTCCCGTCCGGCCAATTTGTAGGGAAAATCAAGAAGAGCACGACGCAACTTGGAAGAGAAGCTCGGCCTTAGATCTCTTCGGAGGTTATCGCGCCTTACATTTATTTTTTTTTATATTTTGCGTCAATAGACCAATACAATTACCATGTTTCCTCCCTTTTTTCGTATTTGGTATATAATTATGACATTTTTTTCAATTTTCGTAATTTTAGATATCAAAAAAGTGGGCGTGGTCATAGTCGGATTTCAGCCATTTTTTACACCAATACAAAGTGAGTTCAGATAAGTACGTGAACTGACTTTAGTAAAGATATATCGATTTTTGCTCAAGTTATCGTGTTAAAGACCGAGCGGAAGGACAGACGGTCGACTGTGTATAAAAACTGGGCGCGGCTTCAACGGATTTCGCCCTTTTTCACAGAAAACAGTTATCGTCCTAGAATCTAAGTCTCTACTAAATTTCACAAGGATTGGTAAATTGTTGTTCGACTTATGGCATTAAAAGTATCCTAGACAAATTAAATGAAAAAGGGCGGAGCCACGCCCATTTTGAAATTTTCTTTTATTTTTGTATTTTGTTACACCATATCATTACTGGAGTTGAATGTTGGCATAATTTACTTATATACTCTAAAGATATTAACTTTTCTTTTAAAATTCGAATTTAAAAACATTTTTTTTAAAAAGTGGGCGTGGTTGTTCTCCGATTTTGCTAATTTATAGTAAGCAGACATATAGTAATAAGAGTAACGTTCCTGCCAAATTTCATCATGATATCTTCAACGAATGCCAAATAACAGCTTGCAAAACTTATAAATTACCTTCTTTTAAAAGTGGGCGGTGCCACGCCCATTTTCCAAAATTTTACCATTTTTCTATTCTGCGTCAACTAACTTACCAAGTTTCAGCGCTTAATCCGTATTTGGTAATGAATTATCGCACTTTTTCGATTTTTCGAAATTTTCGATATCGAAAAAGTGGGCGTGGTTATTGTATTGTTCATCAAGATCCCTCGAAATTTACTCAAGTTATCGTGTTAACGGACAGACGGACGGACGGACGGACGGACATGGCTCAATCGAATTGTTTTTCGATACTGATGATTTTGATATATGGAAGTCTATATCTATCTCGATTCCTTTATACCTGTACAACCAACCGTTATCCAATCAAAGTTAATATACTCTGTGAGCTCTGCTCAACTGAGTATAAAAATGATATTTGAAAGGCTTGAATCAAAGATTTATAAAGTGAATTTAAAGAATTGAATGATGCCCTTAGGCCTTCTTCTGCGTTACTCTTTGAAGCTACTTCATTTAAGATGGATTTGATTGGTGAGTTGTTGAATGGATTGAATCTGCTCAAAGACGGTTGCACTTCGTTGGCAGACTCCATCATTTTCAAATGGTGATGATTGAACACAGTAGCGATAAACGATTTGTCCATCCGAATAGTTGATGCTAATGAAAATGAAGAGAGAGAAATGACGGATTGCACTTGTATATATAGACGATCACGTCATTGAAAGTCAACTCTTATGAGCGTTGAGTGGACGGAATGAATGGCAACTCCAGTTTAATTTACCCGCAGGGTTGTTTGAGGACAAGTCAAACAACTGATTAGGTGACCGAAAGTCACTTGCGGAAGAGATAGTGACCTACGTATTGGGATACTATTTGTTTGTACACAACTCATTTAAACATCCGTTGTTTGGAGCAACTGCTCCAGGCTCTCTCTTAAATGCATCTTATGTGAGAGGTGTTCTTTGAATTCTATGTACCAAGTAACTTTATTTTGTATTTGTATACTGTTGTGGGTAGTTCGAGGTGCTACGTATTATTGTGTCGGTGACTGTTTCTATATATGTCGTAGATAAGACTTTGGAAATTTCAATCAATAGTTACGGTGAAGTCATAATAGTTGATTTATTTTCCTTTCCTTCCGGCTCGAAGGACCAGTCCCTTCTTGGTTGCAAGAAAGCAAGTCAGAATGGCTAAAACAAGAGTCGGTTTTCCAAACCGACGAAGAGGGAAAGCGCGGGCTTTCCCACGCAACGAAAATCGTTGAGGTTTCGGATATACAAGTTCTATCGTACGTCTTTCACCCACCCTACTCAGAAATCAATGTTTCAAGCAGCTTCTATGTCATTCTCCTCGGAGGAAATCCAAGGTACAACCCAGCGAATAATTGCCCTCTGCCAGCAACAACATTTTTCAGTGGAGGTTTCGAATTTAAAATCTGGACTTGCAATAAGCGCTAAAAGCGAAATCTTAACCTTAAACCCATTTCTCGATTTAAGCGGAGTTTTAGGAATCAGAGGTCGTCTCGAAGCATCGCGAGACCATAGCTATAAAGAACGGTATCCAATCCTTCTGCCGTATAGCTGTCTTTACTCGCGCATGTTAGTGAAGTTTCTCCATATTGTGAATTTTATGTTCCCGTCCTGCTTGTTGAGGTACTCCTGTGCTATCTCTTCATTATTCGAAGTTAAAACGCATGTGATGTCATCACAAATATTAATGATGATGATCACAAAGAAGACGCTGATTGCTATGAAAATGTGCTTGCTGATGTTTTCAAATTTGATTTACCACCATGCATGTGTTTGTATGCCAATCTGTTTATGTGTGGGAGTTTCATGGTTATTGTGGTTACGCTTATGTCAGTACACTGAAAGAAATGGTGCTAGTAAAATCAACAAATCGATTCTGTTGTTCTTGACTTAACGGAGATTTGGTGAAATTGATCAAATTATGGTTAATTCGACAGAGTTCTTTGTCAAACGAACAAATTAGTTTAGTCATTTCAACAGAAGAGAAATTTTCGCTCTTAAGTTAACAAAATTCTGTAAAATTGACAGATTCCTGGTCAATCTAACTGATTTTTCTGTTAACACAACTTATCTCACTGGTCATTCCAACAGCGATCAACAGTCAATACATGAGCATTTCAAAGAGAATTTTACGCTCACTGCGCTCTCTACTTTGTACTTATGGCAATGGTGTCACTTGTTTAAACCAAAATAAGAAAACCACCAAATCGACAAAACACACAAAATGAGAGAACAACAAAAAACTAGTTTTTCAGTGATCAATACAAAAAGAAAAACCCTTTTTTGAATTTACTGTGCAAAAAATTATGAGATACCCGGACACTTATTTATCGGGTACAATTTTGCAACTTCTCCTCCAAGCGAAATGCAAAATTGCGCCCTCTTGTTGCAAAAGTTTTGTTTGAACGAGCAGGATTTTTTCAAAATTAGTAACATTTTGTTCAAGTTTTTACGAATTTTCACCTCCGCGAACGAATTTAATAAGATAACAAAAAACGTCCTTTTTTAATATTGATGTTTCCGACAACATAAAAGTTTGAGTTGCTCTGGAATCGTTTCAACTTAAAGTGTTACGAAAATTGAACTTGTCGAATTACAAGTAAAGTTACTCCAGTGGTGAATTACCTTCTAGCGATTTGATTCCTTACTTTTCTATAACTTACAAGTTCTCTATTTAAAATGTTATGTCAAACATTTATACAAGTTTTGTTTGCAACAATTAAGTGTGGCAACTACATGCGAGAGAATAAATTGAGTATGAGCTGAGCTTCAACTGAGAGAATTGAGAATCAGTTTTTTGACTACTATTTTCATTTCTATTTGCAAAGCGAAGTTCAAAACTATAAATTAAATAAATTATAAACTATAAAATTTGGTGAAAGTGCGTTTAATAAAACAAAATATTAAAGTATATAATGTTTAATGTGTGCCAGCATATTTGATGTAAGCCCAACTGACTTTCGGTTAGTAAGTGCCACCGTGGTGTGATAGTAGCGTGCTCCACCTACCACACCGTATGCCCTGGGTTCGCACCCCGGGCAAAACAACATCAAAATTTTAGAAACAAAGTTTTTCAATTAGAAGACAATTTTTCTAAGCGGGGTAGCCCCTCGGCAGTGTTTGAAAAGCGCTCCGGGTGCATTTCTGCCATGAAAAGCTCTCATTGAAAACTCATCTGCCTTGCAGATGCCTTTCGGACTCGGCATACAACACGTAAGTCCCGTCCGGCCAATTTGTAGGGAAAATCAAGAGGAGCACGACGCAAATTGGAAGAGAAGCTCGGCCCTAGATCTCTTCGGAGGTTATCGCGCCTTACATTTATTTATTTATTTATGTATATGGCAACATAGGTACTTTCGTACAAAGCTAACGCAACAACTTTTTTTGTTCATTTGACTACTAAAACGGTCAAATACGAATCAACGATTTGTGCGCAGTTGATTCAACATCTTGTTGTTGTTGTTTTGTCAGCAGCAACTCACATTAAAGGCGAATTGACAGGCAGATATTGATTGATAGAAGTTGGCTGCCTGATTGGCCTGTTGTCAAGCATCCGTTAATGACAATCCTACCATATGCTGAATTATTGTTGTAGGCTTGTCTGAATGCTAAATAAAGTTGGCTGTTGGAACGGTAAAGAGTAGACGGGCGTTTGAAATTCCTAAAAAGTTGTATATTACTGTAATCAATTTCATTATAAAAACTTTGGCGCATAGTTTGTTTTTGATTTGAGTTTGTCTTACAACATTCCTATTCAAAGTGACTTTTTACAGAAATTGTCTGAAAGAATTTAAGGAAATATTAAAATCGCGTTTTGAAGCCAAATTGCATTTTTGCTCTGTGGGCGTACAACTAAGTAGGCGTTCTTTGTAAAGCTGTCTGTGTCTAGGAAATTAAACATTTGAGCTCATGTAGACATTTTACAAACCTCATCTCGAGTGGATCGACAAACCGGCATGTGTTGTTTTTATTGTAGCGAAAAGAATACACTCAGAAGGTTTTTCGGAATGTTACCGATGTTGACGGTCCTTTGTCGGATACAGATCTGGTACGATCCGGTAACAAGCGCCATAACGACCATATTGGGAACGATTTAATATGACCAAATTGAACTTTCAAGGCCATCCCACGACACACCCTAGTTCCATGAGAAGCCTGTGGTCCACAGCCTCGCCTGCTAAATATGTGTGTGATACATGCATATTTGTAATAGGATTCACTTTGCACGAGTGAGGTTGACAATTTTGTAGCGGAAGCAATGAATTGCGCTTATCTACCTCTTGGGATCCTCAAAATTTGCTTTCATCTTTCAAAATTATTTTGGAAGGCCTTCTATTTATTAAACTAAAATTTATTGGGCTACAAAATTTAATTATCCAGCAAATTTAGAAAACTCAAAAAAGGTTCGAGATTTTCCTTAAATTTTCAAATTTTTTCAACAACTTTTTTGTGAGATTGTTCGGCATAGTTTTAGTTACAAAATTCATGAGATTTTTTCCCATATTATCCAAAATAGAAAGAGAAGAGCTCATTGAACGAGATTTGATGAAAACAGCAGCGAAAGTAGGAGTCGCTCCGAAAGACTTTCGGAAGTATTACCAATGATGATGATCCTTTGTCAGATATTGATCTGGTAGATGGAACAACTCGGAAGGATTTAACGTTACCACGTCGAACCCTTTAGATCTGTGGATTTTTGTGGGCTCTTATTATGGATATGCCTTAATGCGAAAATGCTCTAAGGCCTGCACCGTCGTAGCTCCCTACGTCGTGACTTCTTTTGGTATAATTTGTAGATGATTCAATTATTATTCAGGCACTATATAAGGATAATTATCTTGGAGACATTTTGGAATGCCATTTTTTTGGTTAAGTGTTTTTAAACCTCTACATTTTTGCTTTAACATGCATATTATTGTATTAACGACAAAAACATTTCCCGAAGGTGTTGGGAAGTGTTATCGATGTTCATGGTCACTATTAAGGTACTAGTCCGAGCATCTCACGAACGATTTATATGACCACATTAAAGCTTCTAGGCCATCCCACCCCCACCGCCTAGTTCCATGAGAAACTTGGGGTCGCCAGAGCCTCGACTCCTAAATGTGTGTATGATACATTCATATTTGTTGTTGACTATTAGCTTGCGGAACCTTTGAAGCTATACAGCTTTTTTCTTGCGTTTATCAACCCTAGAATTCCTTAGACATACATAATTTAGTTTCTCGTAATTGTTTGTATATAATTGATATGAATGACGTTGGAATGGACGCGAGCATAATTTGTTGGCGCTTAACAGCCTAAGCGATTTTCTCCGTTTCTTAACAAGTCACGCCTACTGTCCCCATTTCACATAAATTGACGCCAATTGGCAGTATCAAGCGAGATAAAGTCTTCCTCTACCTGTTCCTCTCATCTACGTGGGGGTCTTTCCCTTTCATTGCTTCCAATATGCAAGTATCGATTGAGATAATTTCTTAGTCTGCATACTAATTAAGGAACAAACACATTCGCCTTTTGCTTCGTTTGGGCAAGTACGGTGAGTCATGTGATTATCGGTTGATCTGGCGAGTTAAAAGGCTTACAATATCATCACGTAAAGGAACGTTATTCATGTGAGTCGGCTAAAGTTCATAGGCCAGGTATAAGTGTTCCCGCGTAAAAAGGATAGTATCAGAAAATGCTAGTACCGGAACGTAACATATAAATATCAGCAAAAGACTTCCCTAATCCAAATAACTCCCATTAACCCTTGAGAAATGTTATTGTAGCTACAATAATAACAGATACAGATAAAGCAGGAATGGAAATTTGAATTGTGGCAGTCTTTACCTAAAACGATCCGATGTCATGCGTAGAATCAACAAATTGTAATGCTTATCACCAAGAGCTATAAAAGCATTTACCCTAAATCATACCCCACAAAGGTTGTTCCCAATCGCAAAGTTTTGATTACAAGTCTGCTAGTTTTATGAAATTTTGAGTAATTGTGAATTAAAGTTTGTCATAGCAGTACCTCAATTACACATAATAAGAATTTAAATAGTTTTCTACCTGATCCTTTAAATGGAGTGGGGGCCGCCCTCTACCTCTGCTTCTATAGGCGGGTTCCGATAAAAAAACTTTCTTTGCCGGAACGTCATCTTGCATTCGCTTTACATGACCCAAAAAGACTAGACGCTGCGTTTTAATTCGCTGGACTGTGTTGATGTCTGCATAAAGCTCGTACAGCCCATCAATAAATCTTTTTCGTTACTCACCATCTCCAACGCATAGAGGTCTACAAATTTTTCGATGGACTTCTCTCTGGAACACTTCCAGAGCAGTTTCGCCTGATGTTGCCACGGTCTATGCTTCTGCACAATATAGTAATACGGGTACGATAAGGGACATGTTGATCATGAGAGAGAACTTTACTTTTCAATTGCCTACCTAGTCCAAAGATGCATTTATTGGCAAGAGTGACTCTTCGCTGGATTTCAGAGATGATGTTGTTGTTAGTGTTAATGCTGGTTCCCAAACAAACGAATTCTTATAATATTTCAAAATAATGGCTGCCAAAAATGGCGTGGTTGTCAGGTCGAATATGCCCTGACTCTTTGCTCGAAGACAGGAGGTACTTCGTTTTGTCCTCAATCACGGTCAAACAGATATTTTCCGCTTCTTTTTCCAGTTTGTGGTAAGCAAAACTTACAGGCGTAGGCGGCCAGATATATATAAATATGTTTTGGTTAAAAAAAGAATGAAAAAAAAAAATAAATAATTCTCCAAAGCATTGAGCTAAATTTCTAGACATAAATGTGCGTTAAGTTTGAAAAGTTTGAGGTACACAGGATGAAAATAGAGGTAATCAACGCTTTTGGTACTTAAACATTTACTTTTTCAACTTTGAACTTTCGCACACGCATACATACATACACGTATATGGACAATTCTAAGTTGAAATTGTGTTAAATACTTAATTGTGCGTATTTACTAAGGCAAAACTTTTAACGATTTGTACCAAAATGCAAATGAAATACAAACCATTTCTTGGGTCCGCCAGCTTAATCGCACAATAAAAGCGGCAGAAGCTGTCACACTTCGCATACACAGCTAACCTGCAGGCTGCTATTGAAGTCAAAGTCTCATGGTAACAAAAATGTGCGCCCGCAAGT
The DNA here is from genome assembly GCF_040869045.1 of Eurosta solidaginis. Lineage (NCBI taxonomy): Eukaryota > Metazoa > Arthropoda > Insecta > Diptera > Tephritidae > Eurosta > Eurosta solidaginis. The sequence goes on from NC_090322.1 coordinate 150,753,787, forward strand.
ATGCAGACAATTGCTTACTTGATTTCATTGGTCTTATGATATGTTTCAAAGAGATCTATGGTAACGATGTTTTTAGATAATAATTATTCATTTGTTGAGTATAAACATAAATTCTATCGCTACCAAGAATATTAGAAGTATATACTTGAAATTCTATAAATATCCCGAACCGACGGATTAAATTATAATGGAAAACCTACAAAGCCAAAAAAAGAACAACAATTTAATTGCTTGTCACAAAATTTGCGGATAACAAAAACCCTGTTTGTAATTGAGTTTTCAAAACTAAACACAAAAATACATTAGCGAGAGATGTGGGTAGCTTAAAATATTTCGATGTAAATATGTATATACATGTACATATGTTAGGCTGCGTCGAAAAAAGTGCTTTATTCACCTCTAAATCTGAAGAGCTTTGGCAAGATAGCTTTAAACAAATTGTCTCCTCTCTTTACACTTCACCTCTTAACTTCAGGAACATTTTGTGATATAATTTTTTTTAATTGCTGGAGATCTACTAGATTGAAAACTCGATAATGCAGTGCAAGGGAAAAACGCTGATATTCTGAGGAGATATATTGGGATAACAGTAGAAAGTGAATGAATAGAAGAGCTCTTGAAAGCTCGCAAAGCTATATAGCCATGTGAGTGTTGCAAACTATAATGAAAAGCCTTTTAGTTTGCTAGCCTTCCACGGCTACGAGGTATGTGCTCTAAACCACACGGGGGAGTTGCCCTAACGTACATCTCAATATTGTAATGAATTTTGAGAAACTCTGCTTATTTTGCACATTCCGCTACCGTTCGAATCGCTGAGCTTTCGACTAAATAACTAAAATATTCAGAAAAGCAATATCTCCTTTATTAAGACTACTTTGGGAATAGTATTTCACAATTCCAATACTGGCGTACTTCACTGAAGTGTGTTAAAATCAGACTGATTCATCATTCCTCAGCTTGCGCTACTTTTATACTCTCTGTTGCCCCGTTGGCATATATATCTCTTAACGTCTGAACTTTTCATGAGCATGCCTTCTGGAAAAGTTGTGTCTTAGACTTTATTAATTAGCTATATGCATGTGTATGCGTGAGTAACAACTTCCGCTCTTAGCTGATGATAACGTGATGTGTGATTGTTTCTCTTTCTACTTCGCTCTTATCTGCTGACTACATAGGTGTATTGGAAACAATCTTCAGCAGCTTGGTTATGTATATTTCAGGCATGCTTAACCAACGAAACGATATCATTTCGTTACGATAATCAACGTTAATAAACGAAACGAAGTCATTTCGTTTCGTTTATTAACGTTAAGATCGTCAAATTAACGAAATTATTTCGTTTCGTTTTCTGCCATATCAAAACGAAATCAAATCGTTTATGTTGATTATTAATTTCAAACTATGCTGGCAAAGCTGATTGATGGCGGAGTCATTAAAGGTGAAAGCATTAGCCAAGCTGATTGCAACTTTTCTCATGAATTTTGACAGTACGAACATTTCTCAGAGTATTTTTGACATTACCACCAACGAATTACACAAACAAATTACATAGAGTTTGTGTGTGTATGTGCGCTCGTTGTTGCCACCTTACGGCTTCACCATGGCTATAGCATTGCCAGCACAATTCAAACATAAAGTATCACGTTTTCGTTAACGTTTTTAGCGTTAACGAAAGCTTTACGTTTCGGTTAAAAACGAGATACAATTTATCTTGATAATTTCTTTATCGATAATATTTCGAAGTGTTTCAACGGAAACGGTGGAAATTTTTTGATAAACGATTAGCTTAACGTTAAGGTGCATCCCTGGTATATTTGTGGCTGCATGGTATGATGTGTTCATGTACATAATTGTGGCTGCTTGCTTTACTCTTGCTGTGCATTTATTTACTAGAAGCACAGTGATGTAGAGAACTGCTAATATTTGCCACAATATTTATGAAAAGAAAAAAGTACTTAGCGCGATTTACTGCGAGGATATTTAGGTCGCAATTTTTTCCAATGTGCTTCCTGCTTCTTTTTAATTTTTCCTACAAATTGGCCAGTTTATGCCGACTCCGTGTGAGAGCTGCAAAAAAGATGAATTTTCACTGAGAAGCTTTTCATGGCAGAAATACACTCACCGTATTGGCCAAACCACTGCCAAGGGGCGCCCCTGCTTAAAAAAACTTTCTTAGACATTTTTAATATTCATTACATCATAACGACGATATTTATGGACCGAATCCTGAATTTGATACTAGATTTGAAAGATTCCGCTATTGAAAAGGGTAAAGGTGATTTGTAACTGGCACGCCTTAGACGAAGCGATGCTCATCTGTGTCTGAACACGGGCAGACGAAAAATATACGGGTTAATCCTTACAACTCTCTTTCATCACTAAACCGTCATTCGAAAGAAAAAAATCCTTAATAAGATTGTTGGCTATTCTGACGACTGTTTTTTAACTAACTTAGACTTAATCATAGTTTACAATAGCGCTCATCTATAATGGCAGTAAGGGATCCAATTGCAACAGTTCTCACAGCAGAAAATTTGGTTAAGCCATGTCCGTCTCTCATTATGTCCGTTGCATATATCCGTTTTCCGTCTTTTATCACGATAACTTAAGCAAATATCTTCACCAAGTTCGGTACATGGGCTTATCTGGATCCCGAATAGATTGGTATTGAAAATGAAATGCGACGGTAACAACGCCCACTTAACATAAATTCCAAAAAAAATTTTAAATTGGGCGTGTCACCACCCACAAGAAATTTTGGCGGATACACTATCCTTGCCAAATTATATAGAATGGTGAAGATAATCAAAATCGGTTAAAGACCAGACCCATAAAGGTCTAGGTTAGGTTAGGTTGAACAGGCTGGGCCATGAGGACCTCACATTGACTGAACGAGTCCGTAGTATTACCAGAAGTTTATTTTAACGACTAAATTGAAAAGCGCTTTCAAAAACCAGGACCTATGTTATAAAATAACTCCGTCCTCTTGGAAAATACTTGAAGATTCTTAGGACTTAATCCACTTGCTGCTTCTAGCTATGATAGTTGTATCACTCCTAATAGCTGGAGTATTAGCCTGGCAAGCAATCCGCACTTCCTATATCTGATATCGCTAATGAACCCACGCCTTTTCGGCTTGGTCGATCATGTGCACCTCTCGCCATCTCTTAATCTTGCTAAGCTTCAAGGGACGTGCCCTTTTTATCTGGTTAATCGCTTTTTCATTCCCATATATTCCCATATGCCCTGGGACCCAATATAGATATATGCTACTCCCTGTCCCGATTCTATCCAGGGACTGCTTACACTCTAACACGCATTTAGATGCTGTGGTATCCGAGATTATTGCCCTAATTGCTGCTTAATTGTCAGTATTTAAGTTAACACGGTTTCAGCTTAAGTTATTCTCTTCCACTGTTTCTATTGCTTTGGTTATGGCTAATATTTCCGCTTGTAAAACGGTAATCTGGCAGCCTGTAGGATCTGTTCATTGCCGGATCAGCACAGTATACCGCAGATCCTACGACTTCCACTACTTTGGAACCATCTGTGTACACATGTATTGCCTCGCCCTCCATTTCAGCACCCTTGCGCCAACCGTCCACCTCTATATTGCCCTAAAGGTCTAACCTTAACAAAGTTTGCAACATCTCTATGATATTTAACTACATTTGACTGATATTCTACCTCAGTAGTGGTATAATAGAGCCAAGTACAAAGCTTAAACAAGTCTTGAAAATGGGCGTGACCCGCCCCCTTTTTGTTACTCTTTCCAAAATATAATAAATGCCATAAGTAGAACAAAAATCTCTCAACTTGAACGAAAGGAAACAAGGGCGTTTCAAGTGCACAGCTGAGTATGTAATGTTGCGTTTTAAATGAACTTAGAATTTCTTACTTGTTTTAAATAAATTCTTCGATACTAATTCAAGAAACTCTTAAGTGCGAATAAAAAAGGGAACAATTTTCGACAAATAGCAAAGATAGCTACATATGTACATGCCTAGATCCAATTCAAGGTTTATGTGCTCCTAGGAACAGAAAAATTATTTAAAAAGTTTAACTTCCCTAATGGTAATTTTGCATTAATTAGGTTGAATGGTACGCATTTCATTATTCTGATGATAATAATAACGCTATAATAATTGTTTTTGGCAAATTAAGCCAACATTGTCAAACAACGTGACTTTTGAGTTTTTAATGCGCACATTTTCACCAAAAACTATAGCAAACATGTCTGATATAAAAATCAAATTCTGTGTGTGTGTGTGTGTGTAAGTGTGCTGCCTATGGAAACGAATTTGCCACACTTCAATCATCACCAAATTTTGGCTATAGGTTCCTTCGACCAACATACTTCGATCACGGAGCTAGTAGTGCCGGGCTTGGTGACCGATACCAAGATCGAGTGGGCAGTGAAGACGTTTTCTAAGTTTAAATCGCCGGGCACAGATGGCATATTCCCGGCCATGCTACAAGTCTCAAGTAGGGCGGTCGTGGAATGGCTTAAAATAATATTCGATGGGTGCATACGACTGAATCGTGTACCGCACTCTTGGAGAACTGCTCGTGTAGCTTTTCTACCAAAAGCGGGGAAGATCGGTCACGTGTATTCCAAAGACTATAGACCCATTAGCTTAACAGAATTTTTGGATGAAAGCTGCTCTCCACAACACAGCATGCGTACACCAAAGGCAAGTCGGTAGACACCGCATTGCATAGGGTGGTAATAAGCATAGAGAAATCCCTGGAATATAAGGAGTATGCTCTAGGAGTCTTCTTGGACATTGCCGGGGCTTTCAATAATGTTGCAAAATGGGCGATTATGGATGGTCTTAATTACATTAAAGTACATCCTGCCTTAATCAGATGGATCGGCTGCATGTTAAATTGCAGAAAGATTACATCACAATGGGGATTGTACGAGGCCACGAAATCAGTGGACAGGGGCACGCCGAAGGGAGGGGTGCTATCACCTCTGCTGTGGACGCTGGTCATCAACCAACTGCACAGGCAATTCAATGAGGGACCCGTAAAACTTGTGGCTTACGCAGATGACGTTGCAATTGTCATAAGTGGAAAGTGCCTTCCAACGATTAGTTCTTTGATGGATCGGGCGCTTCGCGATATTCATACTTGGGCATCTAATGTCGGGTTGAAAGTCGATGCGGAGAAGACGGATATGGTCTTGTTTACGAAGAGGTACAATGTCCCAAATAGGACCAGGCCTAAGTTAGGAGGGGTGACCTTACAGGAGAAACTTTGCACAAAATATTTAGGAATCATCCTAGACAGTAAGCTGTCATGGAAGCTCAACGTGGAGGAGAGGGTCAAGGAGGCCTCAACGGCACTCTATGCATGTAAAAGAATGCTGAAGTGTATGTGGGGCCTATCGCCCTCTCTTTCTCATTGGGTTTTTACAGCGATTGTACGCCCTATTCTATACTATGGAGTTCTTGTTTGGTGGAAAGCCACACAAAAAGCAACGTACCTCAAAAAATTAGAAGGGGTATGCAGACTATCGATGCTTAGCATTACGGGAGCCCTGAAAACCACCCCGACGGCTGCACTGTATGCCATTTGGCACATCCCACCTGTAGACCTGGTAGCAAAGAACAAAACGTTAACCACCGCAACCAGGTTCGGTGCTTCGGGGCAGCTGGAGCGCCGACCATATGGCCATAGTAGTATAGCGTCATCAATCACAAGACGAACAGACTACATGATTCCCTATCTGCGCTTCGAGGGAAATCTTAAGGCCACAATAGAGGTGGACGGTTGGCGCAAGGGTGCGCAAATGGCGGACGAGGCGATACATGTGTACACCGATGGTTCCAAAGTAGTGGAAGGAGTAGGGTCTGCGGTATACTGCGCTGATCCGGAAATAAGCAGATCCTACAGGCTGCCGGATTACTGTAGCGTTTTCCAAGCGGAAATATTAGCCGTAGCCAAAGCAGTAGAAACCCTGGAAGAGAATAGCTTAAGCTGTAACCGTGTTAACTTTTATATTGACAGTGAAGCACCACTTAAGGCAATAGTCTCGCATAGCACATCATCTAAATGCGTGTTAGAGTGTAAGCAGTCTCTGGAGAGAATCGGGACAGGGAGAAGCATACATCCATATTGGGGCCCAAGGCATATGGGAATAGATGGGAATGAAAAAGCGGACGAACTAGCTAAAAAGGGCGCATCCTTTGAAGCTTGCTCCGTAGATGTCCCAATTAGATTGGGCGAGATTAAGCGAAGTCGAGAGGTGCACATGATCGACCAAGCGGGAAAGGCGTGGGTTCAAGCGCTGGGCTGTAAAGTGTCGAAGATTATGTGTAGGTCTTACAACCTTAGACTAACACAGTTGCTCCTATCATTAAAAAGAGCGGACTGTAGACTCATGACGGGTATTCTGACTGAACACTGCCTTCTGGCGTCACATGCCTTTAAACTAGGCTTGGTCAGTGATAGCAGATGTAGGCAGTGCGGTTTGGAGGAGGAAACGATCGAGCACGTTCTGTGCTCTTGCCCTGCACTTGCCAGGCTAAGACTCCAGCTATTAGGAGTGATACAGCTGTCAGATCTAGAAGCAGCAAATGGCTTAAGTCCTAGGAAGCTTCTAGTATTTGCCAAGAGGACGGAGTTATTTTATAACATAGGTCCTGGTTTTTGATAGGGTTTTTCAGTTTGGTCGTTAAAACAAACTTCTGGTAACACTACGGAATCAATCAGTCTATGTGAGGTCCTCATGGACCGGCCAGTTCAACCTACCTACCTACCTCCGTCGACCAAGACGAAGGTCTTTCATATTTCAGACCTAAGAATTTTAAATAACTTTTTTTTTCAATTTCACGTGCGCCACTGGGTGGTGCGAAAAATTTTGTATGTCAGCAAAAGTTACGCCATGTACGTACTTAAGTACAGACATTTTGTTTGGTCATAGCATTGAATTCACAAAAAGTTAAAGCGATTGCATTGAGTGATTTTAAAGGTTTTATTAAATTTAAGCATCCCATTGTAAAAGTTGCTGCTTATATGAGATGATAGACAAAAATTGTGCAGCTAAAATATATTGATTAAGTTGTGAGATTTTGAGTATGAATTGTGCGTGACAAAATTATATTTGGAACATAAAGCAAAGAATGACAAATTAGAGGAATGAGGGATCTAAGAAAATATAAGGAGACAGGGAGAAGGTATAAAAAAAAAGAGGGAGAGATAAGGAAGTTATAAAGGGTAAGAACGGGAAAATTTGGGAGATACATTTTGATGAAGATCAATAAAATCTTATATACTGATTGCTTGACTTTGAGTAGCGGCAAGGAATGCGTTACACCTTCTTATTTAGATTAGTATCTGCCCAACCCGAGCAACGCCGAGTACCCTGCTAGTTGTATATGAAAACAATATTTTAGAAACAATTGGTAAAAAGAAAGTTATTACAATTCATATATTTTCTTCTAAAAAAATTATTTATTTAAATAACAACGTTGTAACCGGTCTCCTGAGATATAATTTTATTAATGATTTCTGAGATAGTCATTTGCAAAAAATCTCTAAAGTTTCAACCCTCTCAGTTCGATATGAGTTATATTTTCTCAGAAGCATAAAAATATCATCAGTCCCATGGAAGAGAGTTTTCAGTTCTTTGCTTGGAAGATTAAACGTTTCACTTTTTCTCGTGCAAGACTTACACGATTCAGTTGTTCACGTGGAAAAGTAGCACTTTTCACATCTTCGAGTGGAAAACTAACACAGTTCGTTAAAAAAGCGTAGGTCTTAACTAACTGTATCAGTCTACTATGCGAATAACTTAAACTTGCTAATTTTTCCACGCGAATACAAATCGTGCTAACCTTTACTGGAATTTGAAACGTGCTAGTCTTGCTTGGTAAGAAAATGAGTCTCCTATGCTGGATGATTTCCCAGACTTTAGTAGCGATGTCACAATCGCGCGTCGAAAGTGCACAGGGACAGGTTAAATACGAGGAAACATTTTTTTAATCCCTTATAGCCAAGGCTATTAAGCACCGGCAGGACAATCCCCTTCGGGCCTACACCTTTGGATGGTTTAGCAAGTTTGATGGCTTCCTCAACCTCTTTGGTAGTGATGGTAATAGGTGTACGGGCTGTGCACATGCTTGAGTGCACGATTGTTGGTCTGCAGTCTAGATGTGTTGACAAGGGAATGCACTACACATTGCCGGCAAAAAGCGATGGCAACTTTATTCGCATCAGATAGCATTTTATTGCCAAAAGTAATGAATACTTCATCATTGTTCGAATTCGATTTTGAGATGGACTTTACGGTTGACCAAAGTCTACGTTCACTGGCAGAAAGGTTACAGTTCCTTAAATGTTCCTCTCATTTCTCCAGTTTGTGTTTGCCTACAAGTTGTCTGATGCGCAGGTTTATATCCCTAATTTGAGGGTCACCAGAGTCTTGCTGCCCTACAAGCTCACATTCTCTCTCTAAAGTTGTGGCCTCCGTTGGACAGCATTGCCGGGTTTCCGAAATTATTTCAGCGCGAAGAAAATGAGTCAAAGCGGATTCGTTTATCTTTATGACGGGATTGAAAGGGCAGCGAAAAAATATCTGTGTACGCTTTATATTTTTCCCTTTTATTTTTGTAAGGTTGATGTGCTTTTCTCAGATGTTGTGAGCTCGGCTAACTGTTTAAGTGTGGGGGAGTATTGGTAGGTAGTCAGATGCCAAAGTTAGCATTGACTGCCAGCTCACGCAGTTGACAAGTTATGCGCCTACGACGAAGATGGGGGAGCTATGGAAATTGATTGTGCAGAACGCCGCGTCTTCTATTTGATCCTCTATTTACTGTCTGCCTGTAATTCAGAATGCCTCAGATTGTGGTGGGCATTAAAATCGTCGAGAATAATGCAATTTTCACCAGTTAGTAGGCCAATAATATCAAAACATTATATACTAGGGCGAAAGTTGACAGGAAGCATTTTAATATTTATTATTTATAATTTCACATCACCGGATTGAAACTCCTTGATGTTCTAGGACACTGTTTCCACTGCGCCTAGGTTGATGAAAGCTGGATCGTATGTGCTGTTGAGACCCTGGGATAAGACGTCCCAGAAAGAATGTCGTACTACCCGGTGTTATTGTCTGTGGAGAATTACCGTCGTTGGGCAGAAAACATCTAGGAAAATGGCATCGTCCTATTTTGTACTAGTAAACGATGCAAAAGGTGGAAGGGGCTAAGAGTTTGTTTCTTTGACCTACCAAAAAGAAGAAGGGGAGGTGGAAGCAGGAGCCGATGGTTGGCATTGCTTCTGTCCATGCTACGGAGATTGGGTGATTGGTTGGAGAAGCTGTGTGCGATGGTGGCGCCATAGGTCCAAAATAGCATATTGTGTTATCAAACTTATAAGAAAGTACGTAGCTAAGCGTGGGGCAGTTGAGGGCGAGCAGTTTAATGTGAGTTATAAGGGAGTAATTTGATGTGCTTGTAGGCGTATGAGTCGTGGCACAGTGGATGACGTACCCGACTTAAACGTTTGGGGTTGCGGGTTCAAAGCCCACTGCAACCAAGCATTTTTTAAATCTATTATTGTACAAATTATTATTTTAATGGACTGTATTTTATTTTCATTTAGTTTATGGTGTATTTAAAACACGGGACGATGCAAAGTATCGGTACACCTTTATGTATTTAGTTTATGGTGTATTTAGAACACGGGACGATGCAAAGCATCGGTACTCCTTTATTTATTTATAATATATGTAATTGATATTAGAGAAAAATTGTAAGTTTACAAACGGCGATGGTTACTAGGACATGTTTCTGAATTTCACTTCTTCATCAGCTAGCTTTTCGGGAGCTGAGCGTTGAACTCGAATCTCCAACATTCATATCAGTGCAAGCCTTTAGCTGCTAAGCCATATGAATGTCCCGTTGTTCGCTGTACAATTGGTCTCTAAGAGTAGCCTTTTTGTTTTATATTCCTTTTTGATCACCATGAAGGCTCATACACTCTGTATGTAGTTTATTCCTAATGGTGTGGATATGATTTTTAGGCGCGCTTTTGAAAGCTTAGTAACATTTGTTCGGATTTTTACAGGATTTGTTTTTAGTACTTCCGCTGTGACTATTATATCCATATGATCATATGTGATCAAAAGGAATATAAACAAAAAGGCAACTCTTAGAGACCAATTGTACAGCGAACAACGGGACATTCTTATGGCTTAGCAGCTAAAGGCTTGCACTGATATGAATGTTGGAGATTCGAGTTCAACGCTCAGCTCCCAAAAAGCTAGCTGATGAAGAAGTGAAATTCAGAAACATGTCCTAGTAACCATCGCCGTTTGTAAACTTACAATTTTTCTCTAATATCAATTACAAAAATCATTGTATAAAGCAATAAGAGCAAAGCTCGCTAATTAAATACATATGTATAATATCTTTATTTTAATGTATTCAATTTATTAAGTTTGGTATTTTAAATTTTATTTATGGTGTATTTAAAACACGGGACGATGCAAAGCATCGGTACACCTTTATTTATTTAATTTGGGGCGAGCATAGGGAACTCTGAGGTTTCGCTCTAATGAGCCACCTCATCTTCTATTTGAAGACCCCTTTAAAAATGTGATATGGAGGCGAGCAAAGGGCTCTGAGGTATTGGCACCCCATTTTCTACTAGAAAAACCTCTATTTATTTAATTTGGGGCGAGCATAGGGAACTCTGAGGTTCCGCTCTAATGAGCCACCTAATCTTCTATTTGAATACCCCTTTCAAAATGTGATGTGGAGGCGAGTACTGGGCTCTGAGGTATTGGCACCCCATCTTCTACTCGAAGAACCTCCATTTTAAATTAAAAACTAAAACTATGTCTTTAGAATATTTCATAAGCCGGATGAGAATTTCAGCGCTTATGAAACAAACGAAAGAAAAAAACTCATAGTTTAAGTCGCTTAAGTAGTACGTAAGTGAGAAAGAAACCCCAAAGGAGTAGTAACATTAGTCTGCTCAAATAGACCTTGCTATGCGTTTGAACAACCGATTCTCTATTTGTTACGATTTGTGTTATATTTTCTTCTTTTTGGTTGTAGAGTTGATTTCTGATGTACTTTTTATGGTGGAATACTTGTTGCTTTTTAAATCTCTTCTTCTAGGTTTATACTAGTCATTTTGTGCCTGTGTTTTAAATTTTTTTAGGTTAGAAGAAAAACAACTTACGTACAATTGTAGCCCGAATACACTATTGATGTTCTATTTGGTATATAAAAATGCTTACCTGCAATGAAAAAGAGAAATATTTTTGAGTCAATTTTACTTTCTCTGTCCAAGAGGAATGTTCTTAAAAGACAATTGAAAGAACTAATTTTCTAATGGATTTAAGAGTTGAAGGAAGTGTTAAATCGCAATTCAGTTGAAGGAATTTATACATTTTTTTATTAACTATATTTTACAGCCGATAGATTAGATACTATGGAATATACATATGTACATAAGTAAGTATCTTCGTAAAAAATGGATTGCCAAGATAGGATTATCATGATTCCTCGTTCGGTTAAAAAGGTTGAGATTGGTTGTCATTTAAAGCCTTGCTTTAATGAAATAAAACCTGGAAACAAAAAAATACAACCACTAGAGATTGCGATTCCAGAAGAGATACACTGGAGGAAGCTGGGAGCCTGTAAAAAAACGCCCCTCCTAGAACTGCCACTGGATGCCTTCTCATCTCACTAGAACATCATCTACACAATGAGACGAGAATGTTCCCCATAAAGAAGAGGAATGAAATACCAAGCAAAAAATTTCTGTTGAAAACATACAAACCAGGGCATTCAAAAAGACATCTGATTGAAGAAATCTCATTTCATAGGAACGTTAAGAGTAATCTCCGTAAGCACTATGAAGAATTTCGGCTCTCAAGAACTCAGCCGTTTGAAGAAAGGAAGCACATAGAACCCTCAGAGACATCCAAAAAAAGTCGTCAAACTACACAAGAAGACGAGCGTCATACTAGCTTAACTTCGATATGGATACTAAAATTAATTAAACTCTTGTTTACCTAGAATCAACTCCCACATATGCATCCCACTTGTAACGTCACACACATGACACTAACGATTTCTTTCAATTTGAATGTATAATTAACGCCTCTAACACCCATACGTCTTTGGTCCAACCCTGTTGAGCAACAAGTTTCCACGAACTTTCGTAAAAGGATATTGAGCGCTTGTTGAAGGGCTGCTCGGGAAGATCGGTCATATGTATCCCAAGTACTACAGGCCCATTAGCCAAACATAATTTCTGTTCAAAGATGTGCACTTAAAGTCAAACGTGGATGAAAAACTGATCTCCACATTATACCAAAAGCAAGTCAGTAGACGCTGCGCTGCATAGGGTGGTTATAAGCATAGAGAAAGCCCTGGAATATGAGAAGTATGCCTAAAGAATATGTTTAGTTATTGCCGGGGCTGTTAGCAATGTCTGTAAATGGGCGATCATGGATGGACCCGTCAAACTTACGGCTAACACAGCTGACGCTACAATTATCACAAGTTGAAAGTGATTTCACAACAATTAAATTTTTGATAGCTCGTACCCTTCGGGATATATATACCTAGGTACATAATGTCGGGTTGACCACCCCGCAGGAGATATATGTAGTATTGTTTACTAAAAGGTGCAAAGTCCCAAATTGGACCAAGCGTAAGCTAGAAGGGTTGACCCTGCAGGAGACACATTGAAAAAAATATCTAGGAATCATTCTAGACAGTAAGTTGTCGTGGAAGCTCAACGTGCAAGAGAGAGCGGGGCCTATCGCTCCCTATCTCTTCGGGTAATTACAGTCTTTGTTTTTTTGACAGCTACACCAAAAAGAACCTGTCTCAAAAAATTAGAGCAGGAGCCTGCATGCTCCAATGCTTTAGCATTATGGGAGCCCTGAAAATGACACCGACGGCTGCACTGTATGCCATTCTGCACATTCCACCTGCAGATCTGGTGGAAACGAACATAGCGTTATAAGCTGCAACGAGGCTCAGTGCTTGGAGTAGCTTCAGCGCAGAAGATATGGCCATACTAGTATAGCGTCATAAATTACAGGACAACCAGACTACCTGATTCGTATCAATGTAACAAGGCTTCCCTGGGGTAGAAAAAGGATGGTTGGGTTACACAAGCTACAAACTGAGGTACACAATTGCTTGAAATTGTTTTTTAGTGTTTTCACTGACTGCAGAACTCGAAATCAAGTTAAATGTGAAATCCAATGTGAGAGTGGGACAGATAGTCGGAGAACGTGATGAAGAAAGACAAGTGGAGGGAGGTGTAAGAAAAGAGAAATAGAAAACGGTGGGTATCCAAAGAAGGAATGCCTTTTTTACGGTGGGAGATCTTATTTTCGGGTAGCACAATGCCTACCAGATATTAGAATAGCATATACAATTTTCTAAGCTTATTTGTTAAGTCATCATAGAAACGCTCACTAATGACTCACTGTGTCAAATGCACTTCTGATTTCCTTTATAACGATGCTCTGCACAAAGTGATATATACGCATATTTACATACCTTTGTTCGTTACAGTTCAACTCTCAATTTGCTTTTTACCTTTTCGGCGCTGATTTGAAAATTTAATTAAAGCAGCCCACTGGCTATGCCAAATAAAAAATGCGCGAAGAACGTGATTGCGCAAAGTTAGTTTAGTGCATTACATCAAATATGCAAATGCTGAGCACCTTAATTTTTTTTAAATATTTTTTTACCAATAAAAGTAGTTATTCTCTTCAAGCGTGCCTTCTAATCATACTAAGGGATTCACGTTCATATACTAGCAAACTTAATTTAATCACATGGAACTAATTTAGGCAAATTTTTGAAAACGGTCGCGCCCTCGGAAGGGATTTGGCGCGTGTTTTGAGCATGCCGTGATTAGAACAAAAATGAAGCCTTACATCTTGAAAACATTTCTAAATTTTGGTTATATCCTCTCTACCTAAAAGTCGTATAAAGAACAAATGAGAAGACACCAACCAAAACAAAATAAGTGTACATTGCAAAAATATTTCTGGGTTAAAGTCTCGAACAAAACAGTATAGAAAATTTGGAAACAAGTTTTTCCAATAAGATTCGTTATCGGCAGTGGTTTCGCAAATATTCCGAACGTTTTTTTTTTACAAAAAAGGGTTGCAGTGAAAATTCATCTGCCTTGAAGATGCCGTTTGGAGTCAACAAAAAACATGGGACCTAAAACTCTCGTTGATTTTCTGGAAAATAGGAAAAAGGAATAGGACGTGTGGAAAGAGTAACTTAGCCTTTAGCTTCTCGATTGTGGAGTACTGGTATGCTCCTTAAGGATGGTATATGGAATACTATAAGAGTATTAAAGGAGTATACGAGTACTACACAAATGATCTCCATACTTATAAAGAGTTCTAATATGACAAAAGTGGCATACAAGATTCACAATTTTTTCGCTTAAATGTTGTTACCGAATCTACTCTACTCTACAAAAAATTATATTGTGTAACAATATGAACAAATTCAAATAACCCACAGGCCAATATTCCGAATGCTAAACTAAGGTTCAACCTACATATTATGGCTACTGTCAATAAGGCTAGAGGTGTTCTATCATTCGTGATACGATGGTCTAAAGAATTTAGTGGCCCTTATGTAACTAAAGCCCTTTTTACCACATTAGTTTGACCGAAGTACCTGCTGTCATCGAGCAAAGAGTCAGTGCATATGCGCCTTGGCAACCGCGCTACTGTTAGCAGCCATAATTTCGAAATAGTAAAAGACTTCGTTTATTTGGGAACCAGCATCAACACTAGCAACAACATGAGCCCTGAAATCCAGCGAAGAATCATTCTTGCCAATAAATGCTACTTTGGACTAGGTAGACAATTGAAAAGTAAAGTCCTCTCTCGGCGAACGAAAATCATACTCTACAAGTCACTTATCGTACCCGTTCTGATATATGGGGCAGAAGCATGGACCATGACAACAGCAGATGAAGCGTCTTTGGGAGTGTTCGAGAGAAAAGTTTTTCGAAAGATTTATGGACCTCTACGCGTTGGCGATGGCGAGTACCGAAGAAGATTTAATGATGAGCTGTACGAGCTATACGCAGACATCAACATAGTCCAGCTAATTAAAACGCAGCGGCAGCGCTGGCTAAGCCATGTTATGCGAATGAAATATGATGCTCCGGCCAAGAAAGTGTATCTATCGGAACCGCCTATGGAAGCAGAGGTAGAGGGCGGCCCCCACTCCGTTGGAAGGACCAGGTGGAAAACGATTTAAACTCCCTTGGTGCGACCAATTGGCGCCGGTTGGCGGAGCGAAGGAGCGACTGGCGCGCCTTGTTGAACGGCCATAACCGTTTAGACGGTTAAGCTCGAATTAAGTAAGTAAGTAAGTTAGACCGATACTAGAATACGGATCAATAGTCTGTAATCCGCGATATAAAGTTCACGCAGATAGACTTGAAGCAATACAAAAGCAATTTCTACTTTTCTCTTTAAGGAATTTTCAGGGGGACTCTGCGTATAATCTTCCACCTTATACTAGTCGGTTAAATCTTATCAATTTTCCAACTCTCGCAAGCCGTAGAGAAATGCTAGGCGTATTATTCATGGGTAAACTACTGAATGGGCTGATTTCTAGCCCCTTTCTTTTGAAAGAAGTAAACTCCAGTCTCATCACGAGCGTCAAGACATTACAAACCTCTTCTTTGAGGCATTGCAGAACTAATTTCCAACTAAATGAACCTTTTCGGTGTTTGTGTCATGATCTTAACTCTCACTTGAACTCGTTTCATATAACAGATCCACTTTTTACTATAAAGAAACCTGTCCTATCCTATCTTAACTTGTAACAGAATAAAAAAAAATAAGAATAAAATCTTTATATAAAATGTTCACTTATTTAATAATGTAGTATATGTATTATTCCAACGGTTATGTATAATACTCAGCTGATAATATTTATTCCGCAGATGAGCCTTTTTAGATCTCAACGCTTAACAAACCTCCGCCTATCGACAACTCGGCAAAAAAAAAAAAAAAAAAAAATCCGTGCGTCATGCGGATGCGGAGGGTATTTATCCATTGGGTTTATTATTATAACTATTATTATTAAAAATATGCAATAGTTTCAAAAAAATCTATTTGCCCGATAAATTTTATTTTTTTAGTTATTAATAATTTACTTCGTTAATAGATTGACCAAACCTAACAGACTACTTAGAGATACATTTATATTGAAAAATATTTATTTATTTATATATAATTAGTCTGTGGTATTACCTTATATGCTAGATAAGAATGTCTTATACAGTACAATAAAAGTTGACTTACGATTATAAAAAAATTTAAACAAGTACGGACTTAAATAAAATTAAAGAAAAAAAAGTAAGCAAGGCTAAGTTCGGGTGTAACCGAACATTACATACTCAGTTGAGAGCTGTGGAGACAAAGTAAGGGAAAATCACCATGTTGTAAAAAGAACCTAGGGTAACCCTGGATTGTGTTTGTATGACATGTGTATCAAATGGAAGGTATTAAAGAGCATTTTAAGAGGAAGTGGGTCATAGCTCTATAGATGGACGCCATTTAGGGATATCGCCATAAAGGTGGACCAGGCCTGACTCTAGAATTTGTTTGTACGATATGGGTATCAAATGAAAGGTGTTAATGAGTATTTTAAAAGGGAGTTGGCCTTAGTTTTACGGGTGGATGCCTTTTCGAGATATCGCCATAAAGGTGGGCCAGAATTTGTTTGTACGATATGGGTATCAAAAGAAATGTGTTAATGAGTATTTTAAAATGGCGTGGGCCTAAGTTCTATAGATGGACGCCTTTTCGAGATATCGCCATAAAGGTGGATCAGGGGTGACTCTAGAATTTGTTTGTACTATATGGGTATCAAATGAAAGGTGTTAATGAGTATTTTAAAAAGGTGTGGGCCTAAGTTCTATAGATGGACGCCTTTTCGAGATATTGCCATAAAGATGGACCAGGGGTGACTCTAGAATTTGTTTGTACGATATGGGTATCAAATGAAAGGTGTTAATGAGTACTTTAAAAGGGCGTGGGCCTTAGTTCTATAGGTGGACGCCTTTTCAAGATATCGTCATAAAGGTGGACCAGGAGTGACTCTAGAGTTTGTTTGTACGATATGGGTATCAAATGAAAGGTGTTAATGAGTATTTTAAAAGGGAGTGGGCCTTAGTTTTACAGGTGGATGGCTTTTCGAGATATCGCCATAAAGGTGGGCCAGAATTTGTTTGTACGATATGAGTATGAAATGAAAGGTGTTAATGAGTATTTTAAAAAGGAGTGGGCCTTAGTTCTATATGTGGACGCCTTTTCGAGATATCGCCATAAACGTGGGCCAGGGGTGACTCTAGAATTTGTTTGTACGATATGGGTATCAAATTAAAGGTATTAATGGGGGTTTTAAAATGGAGTGGCCCTTAGTTGTATATGTGAAGGCGTTTTCGAGATATCGACCAAAATGTGGACCAGGGTGATATAATTTATTTATATATAGGTAAGGGCTTTTGATTTCGCCCTGCAAAACTTTTTCATTTTCTTCTACTTAATATGGTAGGTGTCACACCCATTTTACCAAGTTTTTTTCTAAAGTTATATTTTGCGTCAATAGACCAATACAATTACCATGTTTCATCCCTTTTTTCGTATTTGGTATATAATTATGGCATTTTTTTTCATTTTTCGTAATTTTCGATATCGAAAAAGTGGGCGTGGTCCTAGTCGGATATCGGCCATTTTTATACCAATACAAAGTGAGTCCAGATAAGTACGCGAACTGAGTTTAGTAAAGATATATCGATTTTTGCTCAATTTATCGTGTTAACGGCCGAGCGGAAGGACAGACGGTCGACTGTGTACAAAAACTGGGCGTGGCTTCAACGGATTTCGCCCTTTTTCACAGAAAACAGTTGCCGTCCTAGAATCCAAGCCGCTACCAAATTTCACAAGGATTGGCAAATTTTTGTTCGACTTATGGCATTAAAAGTATCCTAGACAAATTAAATGAAAAAGGGCGGAGCCACGCCCATTTTGAAATTCTCTGTTATTTTTGTATTTTGGTGCAACATATCATTACTGGAGTTGAATGTTGACATAATTTACTTATATACTGTAAAGATATTAACTTTTCTTTTAAAATTTGAATTAAAAAAAAAAATTTTTTTAAAAGTGGGCGTGGTCGTTTTCCGATTTTGCTAATTTTTATTAAGCAGACATATAGTAATAAGGGTAACGTTCCTGCCAAATTTCATCATGATATCTTCAACGACTGCCAAATTACAGCTTGCAAAACTTCTAAATTACCTTCTTTTCAAAGTGGGCGGTGCCACGCCCATTGTCCAAAATTTTACTAGTTTTCTATTCTGGGTTATACGCTCAACTCACCTACCAAGTTCCACCGCTTTATCTGTATTTGGTAATGAATTATCGCACTTTTTCGATTTTTCGAAATTTTCGATATCGAAAAAGTGGGCGTGGTTATTGTCCGATATTGTTCATTTTAAATAGCGATCTGAGATGAATGCCCAGGAACCTACATACCAAATTTCATCAAGTTACCTCAAAATTTACTCAAGTTATCGTGTTAACGGACAGACGGACGGACGGACGGTCATGGCTCAATCGAATTTTTTTTCGATACTGATGATTTTGATATATGGAAGTCTATCAGGCCTGTTGTGAATTCCGACTCGGAATGAAAAGTAAAACGGCATTGATTTCGACTCGGTTTCTATTTGGTGTTCTCAATTCCGATTGTAAAAAATCGATTCGAAGTCGATTTCGAATCGTTTTCTTCCGATTCGGTAACCAGTTTAATCAAGTGTTTTTGTTTATGTGTTTTGGTTTAAGTATCATAAAATTTTATTTTAATTAAAAAATGCCTGCAGATATGGTTTTTGATGCGCAGACGCAAGAATACGTGCTATTGTGCGTGCGAATCGTAAAAATGCGCTGGATCGGAATTCAGAACAGGTCGACTTCATTTCGATCAGCATCGATTTGTTTGCCTAATAGATTTCTTGATAGAAGTTTTTAAAGAAAGATTTATTATGCCAATTTAACTCAAATTTAAACAAAAAATACACACAACTCTTCCAAATAAAATGAAGAATTTAAAAAAAATTATTTGAAAGACAAATATCGCAACATTTGTGTATAATCTGCCAATTAATTTTCATTCCGACTGCTCAGAGGCAATACTTTTCAAACCGATAATTTTTGGTCGGAATCGAAATTTAGAACACCAATCCATTTCGATTGCGAAAAAATTGATCGGAATCGGAATCCAGAACAGGCCTGTATATCTATCTCGATTCCTTCATACCTGTACAACCAACCGTTATCCAATCGAAGTTAATATACTCTGTGAGCTCTGCTCAACTGAGTATAAAAATTTGAAAATAAAAATACCGAAAAAAATCCAAAGTTAAATAATAAAGCCCTCTATCTTTATCTGTTTAAAACTTCCAGTTTCTCAACTCTGCATATAACTATTACCTGTTAGTAAAGACTTTGATGAAGCCAAGCGTTAAAGCTACGTCACGACCCCGGTCGTTTGTCGGTCACGAGTTGTTGTACGTCATTTCTGCATTTAACTATAGCAACGATTGCAATTTAATATCCTTGAGCTGTTAAAATGCAAGACAACCTGTGAAGTGTTGACTTCCTACCACCTATGACCCTTAAACATAAAAACACCTTACCACTACCTTTACAAGCACATACAAGTTTTTATGTTTACATTTAACAACTTTGGATGTTTGAGTGTTCTTGTAAGTTGGTTGCCAAGGCTAACCCATCTATTTCACACGCTACAATGTGTTGGTAGTTGCAATGAAAGAACTGAAACTTTGCAATTCACACGCATTTGCGTATGTGTGTGTAAGTAATCAAACAAGTGTATAGCTAGTTTAGTAAACTGAAAGAAAAATACTGGTAAAATCAACCGAAATACGGATCAACTCAACTGAAATTTCTGTCAATTTTTATCCATCCCAACATGATGTTGAATCAACTGCGCACAAATCGTTGATTCGTAATTGACTGTTTTAGTAGTAAAATGAAAAAAAGTTGTTGGGACAGCTTTGTAAAAAAGTACCTATGTTTCAGCATTTGCAAGGCAGATGAGATTTCACTGAGATCTTTTCATGGCAGAAATATACTCGGAGTGCTTGCCGAACAGTGCCGAGGGGCGACCCCGCTTAGGAAAATTAATTGAAAAACCCTATTTCTAACATATTGTAACGAGTTTACTGCAAATCCTCTTATTTGCAACCTTCTGCTAAGTTCGAATCACTAAACTGTTGAATAAATGACTCCAATATTTAATAATGCAAAATGGCCTTTATTAAAGTTCTTTACAATAACACTACAACTGATTTTCAAAATAATACTGCTATTGCTCGACAGATAGCGTGCTTAATCGAAACTGAATTATTGCGCCTCTACTGTTGTTGCCTTTTATACTCTCTGATTTCCTCGTTCGCATCTTCTAGGTGCTTCCATTTCCAGAATCTACTAGTTGGCCATCAGCTATCAAATTTCTCAGCTGTAACTACAATTGCACGAGTTTATAGCTTCTCTCATTGCACACTTTCGGGAGCATCTCAGATATATGCATGTGGTTGTGCGTTGGTTCTCAGCTGCGTGTACGTACATATGTGTAGACATAATGACTGATTCGTTTATGTAGATACAAGTGACTGTCTGCTTTATTGTTGTTGTGACTTCATTTACTTAGCATCAGACTAGGGATGTGAGTATCACTTAGTGTCACTCATATTCGTCACACTGCCCTCCACCTAAGTCTGGTCGTCCCGATCAGACAAATCTTTCGATCTAAACGCTGCCAGCCTTTCCAAATGAACGACTTTCATTTTGGTTCGTCGTTTGGCAATGGTTTGTATGCGGTATACTACATCGTTGATCCGTTTTACAATTTTGTGTGGGCCTTCCCAATTACACTGCAATTTTGGGGACAAACCTTTTTTACGTTGTGGGTTGTATAAAAGCACCAAATCTCCTTCCTGAAAACCTTCTGAATTAATTGCTTTATCGTATCTGGCTTTCACCTTGTCACTCATAATCTTTGTTCGTTGCCTTACAAGATCGTGTATCTCTCTCAGCTCTTCTTCCAAGACATCAGTGGACTTCTTGACATTTCTCTCCGCATCGGCATCTATCCCAAACTTCAAATCAGCCGGCAGTCGAAGGTCATTGCCAAAAATTACCTTTGCGGGAGTTTGGCCCGTTGTCTCATGCATTGCCGATCGGTAAGCCATCAAGAATAATGATATATGTGTATCCCACTCCTTATGGTACTTGTCTACTACTTTCCTTAAATGCTCCTCCAATATTCTATTGAATCGTTCCACCATACCATCGGATGCAATGCAGTTGTCCGTGTTTTTCGAATTCCCAATGATTTACACATTTCCCGGAACACAGCTGATTCGAAATTCCTGCCTTGGTCAGAATGTAACTCCATTGGTACACCATACCTTGCAACCCAATTGTTTATAAACACTTCTGCTACTGTTTCCGCTTCTTGATTTGGGATTGGGTATACCTCTGGCCATTTGCTGAATTAATCCATAACCACCAGTACATATTTGTTTCCGCAGTTGCTATTAGGAACTGGACCTGCAACATCCATGGTGATCCTTTCAAATGGCGCACGTGAGTTGTATTGCTTCATCTGGCCATGACTTTGGGTTTTCGGCTCTTTCGCTCTGCTGCAAACCTCGCAGTTCGCAATCCACTCAGTGACCGACTGACGGCAAATAACCCAATAGAATCTCTGTTTAATCTTCTCGAGCGTCTTCGTGATTCCAAGGTGACCTCCGCTTGGACCATTATGCAGCTCGCTGAGCACGTCAGGAATCCTCTTTCTGGGAACAACTATCAGTTTCTTCTTGCATTTAAAATCCTCACTCTCCCATACTTGATGAAAGCAACCGGATATCAATTCTAAACTGCTCCACTGTGCCCAATATGACTTCGCAATGGGACACTCTGCTGACATCTCCTCTCTCGTTGGTATTTCGTTTCGTTCAAGCCCTTGCATAACATGTGACAGATATGTATCTTCTAGCTAACACATCCTTAGCTGTTCCTTGTCCCAATCATCTGTACATGTTATAGTCATTAGCTGGACATCTATAATGTCTTCTTTAGCCTCGCCCTTTGAACAGTGCTTTCATTCCAAACTAAATGGTCTTCGTGACATTGCATCAGCATTTCCATGGGTACTACCTTTTCGATGCTCAATGGAAAAGTCATAGCTTTGTAGTCGCTAGATCTACCATGCCAATTGTTCTTCCGGATTACGGAACTGCAGAAGCCATTTCAAAGCTGCGTGATCTGTCCTGACGCGGAATCGCTGGCCGTAGAGGTATTTGTGGAAATGTTTAATGCACTCTACCAATGCCAACAGCTCTCTCCGTGTAACGCAATAGTTCCTCTCTGGTTTTCAACCGAACGGCTGTAGTATGCAACTACCTTTTCCTGTCCATCGACCAGTTGTGATAAAACGCCTCCTATAGCATATCCACTCGCATCTGTATCTAGAATAAATGTTGCTCCTGGAATCGGATATGCTAACATTGGGGCAGTGCACAAACGCTCCTTCAATGTTTGGAAAGCCACTTCTTGCTTCTTTTTCCCTTCAAAAGCCTTTTTTTCTTGTAAGCTCATGGAGGTTATGGGCTACGCTGGAAAATTTGGTACAAATCGCCGGTAATATGTGCACAGCCCAAGGAAACTTCTTGATTCATGCAAGTTCTGTGGTCTTGACCAATCCTTTTTCTGCCTTTATCTTTTCATTTGCTGTACGGATACCTTCTGTCGTTACTTTGTGACCCAAATAATTTACTGCCTTTTTAAACAGCGCACACTTTTTGGGACTTAGTTTCAGACCAGCGCCAGCTATTCTCTGGTTTCCAAGTTTTTAAGATGTTCATTGAAATTCTTGCCCAATACGATGATGTCGTCCAGGTATACCAAGCATGTTTTCCAGTGCAGTCCTTTCAATATCTGATCCATGAGTCTCTCAAAATTAGTTGGTGCATTACAAAGTCCAAAAGGCATTACTGTAAATTGCCAAAGACCATCTCCGACGCTGAAGGCTGTTTTTTCTTTGTCTTCCTCCTTCACCTCCACTTGCCGTTAGCCACTTTTCAAGTCCAGTTTGGAAAACCATTTCCTACCAGAGAGCGAGTCCAGAGTATCGTCAATTCTTGGCAATGGGTAGCTATCCTTTTTCGTGACGTGGTTCAACTTGCGGTAGTCCACGCAAAACCTCATTTTCCCATCCTTCTTCTTCACAAGTACCACAGGTGAGCTCCATGTACTATCTGATGGTTCGATGACGCCACTGTCGCTCATTTCTTGTACGATATGACTAACAACTTCCCGTTTTGACAGTGGAACACTACGAGGAGCTTGAAGTATCGGCCTCGCCTCTCCAGTGCCAACTTGATGTTTCACAACATTGGTGCGGCCTGGTTTGGAACCATCCTGGTCAAATATGTTTGCGTACTTTAGGAGCAGTTCCTTTGCCTTACTCTGATAATCTTCCTCTAGCCCCTCCGTATATGCCGCGATATCATTTGAAAGATCAGTATTACTAGACGAAACGTGTTTCTGGAGCTGTTAATAAATATTTCAGCCTCTTGGCATCTTCCCAAAATAGCTCCTTTGGTCAGTTTGAGTGCTGACTTGAACTCATTGAGTACTCTAACCGGAATACATCCATCTTGTTTTTTCATAGCCAGGGTTTTTCCTGCAAGTACGCTCGGTGCTGGTTTGTTTGCTGCTTTGACAACCCACAATTTGTTTGTCCCACAATCTCCATCAACATTTGCCCAGATGACTGCTTCAGATTATGGTGGTATTTGCTGACTCTCTTTCACCAGCACTCGTCTACTGCTGTAGCCTCTCTCGTAGCCGAAATTAAGTGGCACATCCATGTTCTTATATCGCATTGTCTTGCTTTGCATATCGATGTTGATGCCCTGGTCGATTAAGAAGTCCACTCCAATTATAATTTCATCAACAATTTCTGCCACTATAACATTGTGTAGTACCGTGACGTTCCCAATTGCTACTTCACATGCTACTTCTGCAATTACCTGGGTGTCCTCTCCCGTGGCTATACGTAATCTTGCTCCAAGCAATGGTCTTATCTTCTTGTTGACTAAATCTGATCGAATGATGGAATGGGATGCACTCGTATCTACAGTCAGTAAACGTTCCTTTCCATCCACATGTCCCCCGACAGTAAGATTGCTTGACCTTCTTCCAATTTTCGAGATGGAGATTATGGGGCATTCAATTGTGGCAGCCAGCTGTCGCCCCATGCGGCTGACTCGCTTTAGTTTAACGATTGAGTGGATTTTGAGATTTGCTCCTCTCCTTCAGCTCTTCGTTTAAGGCCACCCACATTGCTGGAACTTTAGGATTGGTACTGCAATAACGTGCAATGTGCCCTGGCTTTCCACATTTAAAGCATTTGACGGCACCATTGTTTTTCTGCTACGTTCCTTTTAATGCTTCCAAAATTGTGTCTACCCAGTCTGGCCTTTCCACTTCCACGCGATGAGCTTTGTATGTGGGCTTACTCAAAAGTGACGCTGTTTCTTGAGTCAGTGCATGGGATACCGTTTCTGCGAATGTGGGTTTTGGGTTTGCATATGTCGCTCGCTTCGTTTCTACGTCCCGTATGCCATTTATAAAACTCTGGATTTTCACCCTCTCGGTGTACTCCACGGGTGCGTCCGCATTTGCCAAATGAGCCAACCTTTCAACGTCCGAAGCAAACTCTTGCAAAGTCTCATTAGCTTTTTGGTAACGGTTTTGCAATTCTTTTTGATACATCTGTTTCCTGTGTTCGCTTCCGTACCTTCGTTCTACAGCAGCCATCAATGCATCATAACTGTTCCGTTCTTACTCTGGAATAGTCTGTAAGATTCCGGCAGCTGGTCCTTTCAATGCTACGAAGAGTGCAGCAACTTTATCTTCAGCATTCCAGTTGTTCAATGTTGCGGTCTTCTCATATTGTAGCTTAAACACCTGCAAAGGAACACAAACGTCAAAGGATGGTGTTTTTACCTTTGGATTACTCGCTGAAACAGCTGGGCGGTTTAGTTGTAACTGCTCCATACGATCTTTTAACGCTTCTATCTCGGCATCAGGTTTGTCCTCGAGTTGTAAAATTTTTGCATCCTGATCTTCCAGTTTCACAAAGAGGTGCGATGATATCTGTTCCGAAATTTGTGCCGACATTTCAGATATACGTGCCTCTTGCGCTTCAAATTGAGATGCCAAATACGTCTTCTGTTTGGCTAGTTGAGATGTTATATCTGTCTTTTGTACTTCGAGCTGTGTTGACATATCGGTTGATATTTGTGTCGACATTAGCTTCAGCACTGCTAGTATCGCGTTAGTGTCTACACTCGAAAATGGATTTGGAGTCTCTATCTTCTCCTCCAATTTAGTCGCTGGCTCTTCTACATCAGGATAAAAGACATACTGGTGTACATCAGTTCCTTCCAACTCCATTACCTCTCGTAGCCGTGCTTGAAGTTCGATTTTATTGCCGGTTGTATTCAATCCACGGTGCTCCAATTCCTTCTTCAGTTGCTGGATTCTCAATTCACTCAACTTTGCCATGTCCAAGTTGTATTCGCAATCTTCGGAATTTATTCAACAATTCCTCTTGTAACGAATTTAGTTGCAAATCCCCTTATTTGCAACCCTCTGCCAAGTACGAATCACTAAACTGTTGAATAAATGACTCCAATATTTAATAATGCAAAATGGCTTTTATTAAAGTTCTTTACAATAACACTACAACTGATTTTAAAAATAATACTGCTATTGCTCGACAGATAGCGTGCCTAATCGAAACTAAATTATTGCGCCTCTACCGTTGTTGCCTTTTATACTCTCTGATTTCCTCGTTCGCATCTTCTAGGCGCTTCCATTTCTAGAATCTACTAGTTGGCCATCAGCTATCAAATTTCTCAGCTGTAACTACAATTGCACGATTTGATAACTTCTCTCATTGCATACTTTCGGGAGTATCTCAGATATATGCATGTGGTTGTGCGTTGCTTCTCAGCTGCGTGTGCGTACATATGTGTAGACATAATGATTGATTCGTTTATGTAGATACAAGTGACTGTCTGCTTTATTGCTGTTGTGACTTCATTTACTTAGCATCAGACTAGGGATGTGAGTACCACTTAGTGTCACTCATATTCGCCACAATATGGGGTGTGAACCCAGTATCTTCGGTGTGGTAGGCAGAGCACGCTACCATCATACTACGGCGGCCGCCATATACATACGTAAATATGTGCATACATATAGTACACAGCATACATAAATACAAATTAGAGAGCGAAGTGAGCGTAAAATTCTCTTTGAAATTTGCTCATGTATTGACTGTTGATCGCTGTTTAAATGACCAGTGAGATCAGTTGTGTTAACAAAAAATCAGTTAGATTAATTAGGAATCTGTAAATTTTGCAGAATTTGTTAACTTAAGAGCGACAATTTCTCTTCTGTGGAAATGACTAAACTAATTTGTTCGCTTGACAAAGAACTCGGTCGAATTAGACATAATTCGATCAATTTCACCGAATCTCCGTTAAGTCAAGAACAACAGAACCGATTTGTTGATTTTACTAGCACCATTTCTTTCAGTGTAGACAGACTGTCTGGTGACTATACTGCAGTGCGTTAGCAAACAGATGGCAAAAGAAGATATGTCGATATAAAATAAAAGATGCAATGAATGGATGAGCGTAAAGCAGACAATATGCGGACAAATAAAAATGAATGAAAATGAGCTATGGTTTTGTTATATTTACCGCAGAACTGGTAGTAAAGTTCTGTATTTTTTGTTTGTGGGCCCCTGTTTTGTGAAAACGAAATAAGGTGAAAGTGAAATTAAAAGAAATGGAATTATCTAATAAGAAGAAAAAAAATGGACATACTACTTTCAGGAGGAAATATTTCAATTTTATTAACCATCTACTTTTAAACAGATTGAAAGCTCAAGCTCGAAGCAGTGGTTTGGCAAGCACTCCGAATGTATTTCTGCCATAAAAACTTCTCACTAAAATATATGTGCTTTGCAGATGCCGTTTAGAGTCGGCGTAATACATAACGGTTCCGTCCTGCAAATTTGTAGGAAAAATGAAAAGAAGGCCAACCCAAATTTAAAGAGGAGCTCACCCTACGAAAAAGTTATCAATCTATAGATATAACAGAAAGTGGTGTTAGTTACACTACGCATAACTCAAGAACGGATGAACCGATTTGGCTAAAAATTGGTGGAGAGGTAGCCTAGAACCAGAGAACGGACATAGGATACTTTTTATCTCGTTCTGGCTAGGGTCTTGAGATCAAAACGTGGACCTGGGTAATCCTGGGATGTGTTTGTGCAATATGGGTATCAAATGGAAGTTATTTATGAGTACTTTGATACTGGGTATTTTTCGTACCCCTGGGTGACTAGGGTCTCGAGATGTAGGCCAAAACGTGGACCGGGGCACCCCTAGAATGTGTTTGAACAATATGGATATCAAATGGAAGCTGTTGATGAGTGCTTTAGTACAGGATATTTTTTACACTTATTTGTGACTATGGCCTCGAGATATAGGCAAAACCGTGGATCAGGGTAACACTAGTGTGTGTTTTTACAATATGGGTATCAAATTGAAGCTGTTGATTAATGCCTTAGTAGAGGGTAGTTTTCATACCTATTGGTGACTAGGGTCTCGAGATATAGGCCAAAACGTGGATCAGGGTAACACTAGGATGTGTTGTTACATTATGGGTATCAAATTGGAGCTGTTAATGTGTGCTTTAGCGAAGAGTAATTTTTATATCGCTGGGTGACTAGGGTATCGAGTATAGGCCAAAACGTGGACCCGGATACCCCTAGAAGGTGTGTGTAATATGGATAGCAAATGAAAGCTGTTGATGTGTGCTTTAGTACAGAGTAATATTTATATCGCTGGGTAACTAGGATCTTGAGATATAGGCCAAAACGTGAACCCGGATTGCCCTACAATGTCTGTGTAATATGGATATCAAATGAAAGCTATTACTGAGAGCTGTAACGTAATTTCCGTTGTCATATTCGATTTAGTCGCATCAACGTGGCAAAACTGATAAATGAGCATGCGAAGCCGAAATAAAGACATGAATTAATAATACCCACATACCTATGTACAAAAGTCCTCTTCGATTTGCCTGAAATTTGGTGTATTAATTTGCCTGTATTAGTATTTACGATCCTTTTTTCCGGGACTAAACCAGAGACGGACTGGGACTGGGATTAGGACTAGGTCTGGTGCTAAGACGCGGAGTGGGACTGGGGTTCGGAATAGGACTGGATCAAAATATATACCACCCTCTGGGACAGGCAGAGGGACGAAGAAGAATGAGAAGAACCCGAGAGAAGGAAAAGAGGGAAGGAGAATGAGAAAGAGATAGAGTGAGACGAAATAGAGATAGATGAATCGAAAAAGACGGAAGGAGGAGTGAATAAAAGGATTAATAAAAATAAAAGAGGGGGAGGCAGAGTTCGACGGAAAGCGCTTATTAAGATTTATGCAGATAGACCAAATTTAGGGCAGAACAACGTCTGCCGGGTCAGTAGTTCATTATAAAAATGTTATAGATAAGTTAACCATAAGTTATCGTTTTTTTATTGGAGTGCAATAATTTTGTTGTCAATGTGTTTTCGGCGACTCATAGGTATGCTATAAAACGATTGTAACCAAGCTTTTTTCCCTGCCCTGGTGCTTCTTCAATAAGTGCTTGGGGTACACTCGCCGTGTCCAATGTTCACTTACAATAAATTTGTAATTCGGGACACCTTGCAAATCGTTTTCATATAAAAATTCACTTTATTTATTTAAAAGAAAGATGTATTTGTATTCTTCACTTCGCTTTGTGCTTGCTCTATGGTTAGTGGTGGGTTAACGGTCCTCGTGTCCCGTTAGGACGCCTTGCTGGTCGTTGCCTGGGTGTGTGTACATGTATTTTTTGACGCCCTGCGTCGGCGTGTCTCTCGTACGGCTAGCGACTGCGCTGTTTCTGCTGCGGATTATGTCGGTGCGTCTGCGTGCGTGTGTGTAACTCTAGTATGGTTGGTTAGCGTGGCTCTGCTGTGGCCCACGTGGTATGTTTGCGTAGCGTTGTTGCGGCTAGCGTCGTATGTTAGCGTAGTGCGGTTGCGTA
This sequence comes from Eurosta solidaginis, assembly GCF_040869045.1. NCBI lineage: Eukaryota > Metazoa > Arthropoda > Insecta > Diptera > Tephritidae > Eurosta > Eurosta solidaginis. The sequence continues at coordinate 150,783,080 of NC_090322.1, forward strand.
GCGCTGTTGCGGCCAGCGTCGTAGGTTGTCGTGTGCTGTTGCGGCCAGCGTTGTATGTTGGCGTGACTCTGCTGTGGTCAACGTCGTATGCTTGCGTATGGTTGCTGTGGCGCGGTCACCGTCGTAGCAGGCGGGCGGTTGTCACTAGTTCGCGGGTGCGCATTACTGTGGTAGGGCCGTTGCTTACGAAGTCTCAAGCTGTGGTTGGTGATATAACCGACACATTCACCACTTGAGGCCACGAATCACTCCTATGAAACGATCTCTCCGGATGGTATAACCGATACCTTCGATAGACGCTCCACTGGTAGCTCCGGTCACGACCACAGCTCCGTGCTAACTAAAGGCCGTGACGCAATGACATTTTTCATATAGATGCGTTTAACACAAGCTTATGCGTGACAGTAACAGCGCCACAATCAATGATGCAATATGGCGTAGTTGTAAACAAAAGTCAGCTGATGTATATTTTCGCCAGATGTGTAAATTTGTTTATCTACAAAAAGTGTAATGCTTTTGCGTTGCGAGCAGGACACAATTTTCACAAAGGAACCAAACATCCCGTAAAGGCTTTACCTGCTTTTTAGAATAGAACAAAATATATTTACAACCCTTGAGCGCATTGGAGTAATTTTTGAATTAACTTTCTTAATATTTTCATTTTACCTCTCTTGGCAAAATAATGAATTTCATACTTGTTAAAATTATACTTCTTTCATATATATTATCATTATATATAAATTATAAGCTTTCATTAACTTCAAAAAGAGAAAGGGGAAAATGGGAATAATACAAAACTTTCACAGACAATTACTTCTCTGCCCTCCTAATCCCGACTGATGCCCATCAAGGTAATCATGCATTCCGCAAGGTCATCGAATCCGCGTCGACTCGTTTTATTCCCGCCAGGTTTATAAGATAGCAAGACTCTGGCGGCCCCAAATAAGGGATATTAACAGAGGCATCAGACAGCTTGCGAATAAACACAAGCGGGCGAAATGGGAGGAGCTATGGTCTACCGTAAGATCCCTATTGAACCCGACTAAGCACAACGACAAAATATCCATCGCATTCGGCGATAAAGTGCTGGTAGATTCGAAAAAATGCGCGAGCGCTTTCTGACGACAATAAGTAATGCATTCTATGGTTGACAAAGTCGGACGGCGAGCCAACAGACGCGTACTCAAGCATAAACCCAGGTGTCCCCAATTACCATCACAGCCAAAGAGGTTGAAGATGCCATTGTTCATGCTACACCATCTAAAGAAGTAGGCCCCGACGGCATACGGCCTGGGAAACCAGTTAACATAGGAGTTATCGTCCGATATCTCTCCTATCGCCAGTATCCAAGACACTTGAAGCCATTCTGCCCCCACCCCCCATTTCACTGTAAACTTGCGTCTTGTCAATCATCAGCATGGTTTTCGAAAACTACATGGCACAACCACTGCGCTAAAAGCCATCAACACGCAGACGAATTGCGGATTGAATCAAAAACCCCACCATAGGGCAGTACCCATAGCGCTAGACTTATGAAAAGCTTTTGATACAGTCAACCATTGGCATACCGCAAATTATATGTCTCCACCATCAGAAGTAGTCACCATAGTATCCTACGCCGATGATTCCACGATAACGGCTACCGGTCCTGGCCCACCCAACAATGAGCTATGTAATAAAATAATCAACTAACTCCCTGATCTCTTCATCGTCACCCACCAAATCAACGGCGACCTTATTTATAACATGTCGACGATTTTGAACACCCACGTCGATGGCATTACGCTACTGTCTTCAACCAAAAATACTGGATGTGACGTTCGATCAGAATCTGCATTTAGGAGGGCACGCAATTGTACCTAAAATCCAGAGCCGTAATAAAATTTTCTAATCTCATGCCCGACGCACTTGGGGTGAAGACAAAGAAACGCTCATTACCACTTACAAAGCAATTGGCCGGCAGATTGCATTCTACGCGTCCCCGATATGGTCGACAATCCTAAAGGTTACTCACTGGAAGAAAATACAGGCCTACCAAGATACTTCCCTCAGAACCGCTACGTTCCCAGAAAACCACGAAGCACTGCTAATTCAACAACGTCAACCACATTGAACCTTCTACTCCTTAGGTGCCAATAATATAGGTCATAATTTTTAAGGGGACTTTTCAGATTAGAATAAAGGTTTTAACACAATTGACACCATCAGCTAAACCAAACCTAATGGCGAGTCTTTAAATTTAAGACAGGTTCTGTAAAAAAAATTATTTTACTCGATATTTATTATTAACATAAGTTTGGGTCCTCTTACATACATATTTTTATTCGCCCAATTCATTAAGTAATTATCAGTATAGTAATGTGAAAAAGCTGGCTTCTAATTCAAAATCATTTTCGTCATTAAGTGCCGACACCTTGTCTTTGAATTCATTGAAACATTTACCATCCGATTCTCATTCCAAATGATCTGATGATTTATTAACTTGCACCCCGTCATATTTTAGTTGATGATATATACACCTAGTACATTCCAAGGGACTACTATACGATTCTTTGCAGGGCTTTAAGCCATAACGTTCCTGAAAAAATTCAAATATTGGTTGCTTGCTCGTAAAATAGTTGAACTCCAAGCTCAGCTTCCTTTTCATATGACTGCTCCATATAATGATGGTGATGAAAACATTGAATATGTACGTTATCACCAGCACGTGTTGCAATATTCAACCATTACTGCACACATTCCACCGATGTTTCAACTTCCCCGCAGTGTTCGTTACAATGAGTAGGATTTGAAAGTAAACCTCGTGCTGCCATTACATCATCAGCCTGTGTTTGTGCATGCACTTTTTTAACATCTTGCCAGTGTGAACATTGCTATTAATAATAAGTGGATTTTTGATGAATTTCTTTAATTCAGACATAGTGTTAATATTAAGAGGATGTGATACTTTCTGCTACATGTTTCGTACATGTAATGTCAAATGTAATGGCACCACATTTGTCTAGTTGACGTGCCCGTTCCACTGTAGATCGTACTGATTGCTCTCCACTGCCACTTAGTCAGCGTAATTTTATCGATATGCTAAAGTTGTTTGGTAGCACACGCATTGTAGTTCTACAATATCTTTCACCAGTTCTAGATATCTCAGCAGACTACAACCATATGCTTTAGAAATTACCCATGATTGCGGACAGCCACAATTCAAATCCATACCATCAACATATGGATATATTAACTGGGCTGGTAAGGAGAATTCATGCGCATCGCACGCAGCGAATTGTGATATACAAGGAATGTCCTCTAAACTTGTGGTAGATTCATTATCACGCGCCTTTTTACTATTTATAAATGAATCAGCAATGATTATAGGTGTCAATGCCAAGTTCACACCATGTTGACGAAGAAGCCGACTGAATGCCAATTTGCTATATCGCACCATTGGCGTGCTGACTTTGTAAATCCATGTGATATATTCTTTTCAGTGTTAAAAATATTTAAAATATATATATTTGGCCTTTGTTCATATTATTGCAAGTTAAATTCGCAGATAATCACATTTATTTACATTTTCCAATTTCTCTTCATTTCGACGCTCAACTTGTAAACAAATGTTAAATTCTTGTTCTTATGATTTGTTGGCAACAAAATTTGAGAGTTGGCTACTTTTCAATATTAGATGGCGCCAGTGTCGCTCTATCTACCAATCTCCATAAAAATACGTGCAATCTACTCATAATGCATAAGCTTGTGTTAAACTCTTTTATATGAAAACCTGCTTATGTGACGGAGCTATAACCACTGTGATGCTGTGTCGCTCCATTTAAAGCTGTTGTGTTTGGTGTTGCTAGCTCAAATGGCTGCGTTGCCATGGTTACCGTGTTGCTATTAAATGTTGCGAACGCTCGTTGTGTTGATGAGACTTGTTAGTTAGTTGTGTTGCTATTAAATGTTGTGATTGCTAGTCGTGTTGCTGAGACTTGTTGGTTTGTCGTTTTGCTAGGGCCTTTTGTGACTGGCTGTTGTATTAAAGCTGTGTTGAATATGTTGTGGGGTCGTTTTGTGTGGGCCAAATTAATGGTTTTTTATTTGGTCCTCACACGATTACGCATTAAACTTCATTTGAAAACAATTTCACATCTGTAGTTCGCTTATAAAAGTTCGATAAGAAACCGTTAACTAAATTATAATAACTCGCTGTCGATAAAAGGCAGATTATAAAGTAATAACTTGTCGGCTCGGTTTGTAGAAAACATGAAGCCTACGAGTTGTTGTTAAAAAACCCGAACCTATTTGCTTCTGTTAAAGTTGTATCGGTTTTACTTCAACTACTGGGGGCCAGCTGTCGCCCCTTGCGGGTTACTCGCTTTAGTTTAACGATTGAGTGGATTTTGAGATTTGCTCCTCTCCTTCAGCTCTGCATTTAAGGCCACCCACATTGCTGGAACTGTTAGGATTGGTACTGCAATAACGTGCAATGTGCCCTGGCTTTGCACATTTAAAGTTTTTAACGGCACCATCGTTTTTCTGCTGCGTTCTTTTTAATGCTTCCAAAATTGTGTCTACCCAGTCCGGCCTTTCCACTTCCACGCGATGAGCTTTGTATGTGGGCTTACTCAAAAGTGGCGCTGTTTCTTGGGTCAGTGCAGGGGATACCGTTTCTGCGAATGTGGGTTTTGGGTTTGCATATGTCGCTCGCTTCGTTTCTACGTCCCGTATGCCATTTATATAACTCTGGATTTTTACCCTCTCGGTATACTCCACGGGTGCGTCCGCATTTGCCAAATGAGCCAACCTTTCAACATCCGAAGCAAACTCTTGCAAAGTCTCATTTGCTGTTTGGTAACGGTTTTGCAATTCTTTTTGATACATCTATTTCCTGTGTTCGCTTCCGTACCTTCGCTCTACAGCAGCTATCAATGCGTCATAACTGTTCCGTTCTTACTCTGGAATAGTCTCTAAGATTTCGGCAGCTGGTCTTTTCAATGCTACGAAGAGTGCAGCAACTTTATCTTCAGCATTCCAGTTGTTCACTGTTGCGGTCTTCTCAAATTGTAGCTGAAACACCTGGAAAGGAACATAACTGTCAAAGGATGGTGTTTTACCTTTGGATTACTCGCTGAAACAGCTGGGCGGTTTAGTTGTAACTGCTCCATACGACCTTTTAACGCTTCTATCTCGGCATCAATTTTGTCCTCGAGTTGTAAAATTTTTGCATCCTGCTCTTCCAGTTTCACAAAGAGGTGCGATGATACCTGTTCCGAAATTTGTGCCGACATTTCAGATATACGTGCCTCTTGCGCTTCCAGTTGAGATGCCAAATATGTCTTCTGTTCTGCCAGTTGAGATATTATATCTGTCTTTTGTACTTCGAGCTGTGTTTTGACATATCGGTTGATATTTGTGACGACACTAGCTTCAGCACTGCTAGTATCGCGTTTGTGTATACACTCGAAAATGGATTCGGAGTCTCTATCTTCCCCTCCAATTTAGTCGCTGGCTCTTCCACATCAGGATAAAAGACATACTCGTATACATCAATTCCTTCCAACTCCATTACCTCTTGTAGCCGTGCTTGAAGTTCGATCTTATTGCCGGTTGTATTCAATCCACGGCTCTCCAACTCCTTCTTCAGTTGCTGGATTATCAATTCACTCAACTTTGCCATGTCCAAGTTGTATTCGCAATCTTCGGAATTTATACAACAATTCCTCTTCTGACACCAATTGTAACGAATTTACTTGCAAACCCCTTATTTGCAACCCTCTGCCAAGTTCGAATCACTAAACTGTTGAATAAATGACTTCAATATTTAATAATGCAACACTACAACTGATTTTCAAAATAATACTGCTATTGCTCGACAGATAGCGTGCTTAATCGAAATTGAATTATTGCGCCTCTACCGTTGTTGCCTTTTATACTCTCTGATTTCCTCGTTCGCATCTTCTAAGCGCTTCCATTTCCAGAATCTACTAGTTGGCCATCAGCTATCAAATTTCTCAGCTGTAATTACAATTGCACGATTTTATAGCTTCTCTCATTGCATACTTCCGGGAGTATCTCAGATATATGCATTAGGTTGTGCGTTGCTTCTCAGCTGCGTGTACATATGTGTAGACATGACGATTGGTTCGTTTATGTAGACACAACTGACTGTCTGCTTTATTGCTGTTGTGACTTCATTTACTTAGCATCAGACTAGGGATGTGAGTACCACTTAGTGTCACTCATATTCGTCGCAGTATTTATGTTGCTTGGCACGGAGTGTGAACCCAGGATCTTCGGTGTGGTAGGCAGAGCACGCTACCATCATACTACGGCGGCCGCCATATACCTACGTAAATATGTGTATACATATAGTACACAGCATACATAAGTACAAAGTAGAGAGCGCAGTGAGCGTAAAATTCTCTTTGAAATTTGCTCATGTATTGATTGTTGATCGCTGTTGAAATGACCAGTGAGATTAGTTGTGTTAACAAAAAATCAGTTAGATTAATTAGGAATCTGTCAATTTTGCAGAATTTTGTTAACTTAAGAGCGACAATTTCTCTTCTGCGGAAATGACTAAACTCCGTTAAGTCAAGAACAACAGAACCGATTTGTTGATTTTACTATCACCATTTCTTTCAGCGTAGACAGGTGACATTGAGACTGATGTCTAAACTGCAGTGCGTTAGCAAACAGATGGCAAAAGAAGATATGTCGATATAAAATACAAGATACAATGAATGGTTGAGCGTAAAGCAGACAATATGCGGACAAATAAAAATGAATGAAAATGAGCTATGTTTTTGTTATATTTACCGCAGAACTGGTAGTAAAGTTCTGTATTTTTTGTTTATGGGCCCTTGTTTTGTGAAAACGAAATAAGGTGAAAGTGGAATTAAAAGAAATGGAATTATCTAATAAGAAGAAAAAAATGGACATACTACTTTCAGGAGGAAATATTTCAATTTTATTAACCATCTACTTTTAAACAGATTGAAAGCTTAAGCTCGAAGCAGTGGTTTGGCAAGCCCTTCGAATGTATTTCTGCCATAAAAACTTCTCAATAAAATATATGTGCTTTGCAGATGCCGTTTAGAGTCGGCGTAATACACAAAGGTTCCGTCCTGCAAATTTGTAGGAAAAATTAAAAGAAGCCCAACCCAAATTTAAAGAGGAGCTCACCCTATGAAAAAGTTATCAATCTATAGATATAAAAGAAAGTGGTGTTAGTTAATTACGCATAACTCAAGAAGGGATGAACCGATTTGGCTGAAAATTCGTGAAGAGGTAGCTTAGAACCAGCGAAAGGACATATTATATATTTATCTCGTTCTGGCTAGGGTATTGAGATCAAAACGTGGACCTGGGTAATTCTGGGATGTGTTTGTATAATATGGGTATCAAATGGAAGTTGTTTATGAGTACTTTGATACTGGGTATTTTTCGTACCCCTGGGTGACTAGGGTCTCGAGATATAGACCAAAAAGTGGACCCGGGCACTCCTAGAATGTGTTTAAACAATGTGGATATCAAATGAAAGCTGTTGATGAGTGCTTTAGTACAGGATATTTTGTACACCTATTTGTGACTATGGCCTCGAGATATAAGCAAAAACGTGGATCAGGGTAACACTAGGGTGTGTTTTTATATGGGTATCAAATTGAAGCTGTTGATGAATGCCTTAGTAGAAGGTAGTTTTCATACCTATTGGTGACTAGGGTCTCGAGATATAGGCCAAAACGTGGATCAGGGTAACACTGTTGTTACATTATGGGTATCAAATTGGAGCTGTTAATGTGTGCTTTAGTGAAGAGTAATTTTTATATCGCTGGGTGACTAGGGTATCGAGATATAGGCCAAAACGTGGACCCGGATTGCCCTACAATGTCTGTGTAATATGGATATCAAATGAAAGCTGTTACTGAGAGCAGTAACGTAATTTCCGTTGTCATATTCGATTTAGTCGCATCAACGTGGCAAAACTGATAAATGAGCATGCGAAGCCGAAATAAGGACATAAATTAATAATACCCACATACCTATGTACAAAAGTTCTATTCGATTTGCCTGAATTTTGGTGTATTAATTTGCCTGTATTAGTATTCACGATCCTTTTTTCCGGGAACTAAACCAGAGACGGACTGGGACTGGGATTAGGACTAGGACTGGTGCTAAGACTGAGAATTGGACTGGGACTTGGAATAGGACTGGATCAAAATACATACCACCCTCTGGGACTGGCAGAGGGATGAAGAAGAATGAGAAGAACTCGAGAGGAGGAAAAGAGGGAAGGGGAAGGAGAATGAGAAAGAGATAGAGTGAGACGAAATAGAGATAGATGAATCGAAAAAGACGGAGGGAGGAGTGAATAAAAGGATTAAGAAAAATATAAGAGGGGAGGCAGAGTTAGACGGAAAGCGCTTATTACGATGTATGCAGATAGACCAACTTTAGGGCAGAACAACGTCTGCCGGGTTAGTAGTTTGTTATAAAAATGTTATAGATAAGTTAACCATAAGTTATCGATTTTTTATTGGAGTGCAATAATTTTGTTGTCAATGTGTTTTCGGCGACTCATGGGTATGCTATAAAACGATTGTAACAAAGCTTTTTTCCCTGCCCCGGTGCTTCTTCAATAAGTGCTTGGGGTACACTCGCCGTGTCCAATGTTCACTTACAATAAATTTGTAATTCGGGACACCTTGCAAATCGTTTTCATATAAAATTCACTTTATTTCTTTAACTCTATATATTTTATAACTATAACATTTTTACATAACATTTTTACATAACATTTATTTAATTAATTTCATTGTACAACTAAGACTAGTCAGTCTTTTATATGTACATCAGCAATGGGATACATTCTATTATTTAGTATTTATATTTAAAAAAAAACATTACTTAAAAGATAAAATAAAATATTTGATTCAAGCTTAATACTAATGCAATGGCACTTAACAATTTAAAAGGCAGTAAGTGATATAGATAGTAAGTGAAATTTAGAAAATAGAGAGAGACAGAAAATAGAGACTAAGATACTAGCAGCTTATTTGTAGTTACGAGGCCAGCGTCATACCGAGGTCACTAAAATATTTGTATATTAGCTTTCTGAAGTTGCGTCTATTTAGTTCTGATTTTAAATTTTCTGGAATCCTGTTCCAAATTTTAATTGCACTAATGAAAAACAGCCAGCCAGATGTTAGTGTACTATATTTCGGGATTATTAAGCTGTTTAGTCTCTGAGATCTGGTTAATTGAATCTTGTCATACAGATATTTATAATAATATATATAATGAAAATAATTTAATAAAAGAAAAATGTATTTGTATTCTTCACTTCGCTTTGTGCTTGCTCTATAGTTAGTGGTGGGCTAACGGTCCTCGTGTCCTGTTGGGATCGTCCCGTTAGGACGCCTTTCTGGTCGTTGGTGTGTGTACATGTATTTTTGTGACGCCCTGCGTCGGCGTGTCTCTCGTACGGCTAGCGATTGCGCTGTCTCTGCTGCGGCTTATGTCGGTGCGTCTGCGTGCGTGTGTGTAACTCTAGTATGGTTGACGTCGTGTATTTGCGTAACTCTGCTGCGGTCAATGTAGTATGCTTGCGTAGCGCTGTTGCGGCCAGCGTGGTAGGTTAGCGTGACTCTGCTGTGGCCCACGTGGTATGTTTGCGTAGTGCCGTTGCAGCCAGCGTAGTGTGTTTGCGTAGCGTTGTTGCGGCTAGCGTCGTATGTTAGTGTAGTGCGGTTGCGTAGCGCTGTTGGGGCCAGCGTCTTAGCTTATCGTGCGCTGTTGCGGCCAGCGTTGTATATTGGCGTGACTCTGCTGCGGCCAACGTCGTATGCTTGCGTATGGCTGCTGTGGCACGGTCGGCGCAGGCGGGCGGACGTCACCTGTTCGCGGGTGGCGTCACTGTAGCAGAGCCGTTGCTAACGATGGCTCAAGCGGTGTTTTGTGGTATAACCGACACATTCACCACTTGAGGCCACGACTTACTCCTATGAAACGATCTCTCCAGATGGTACAACCGATACTTTCGAGATGCGCTCCGCTGGTAGCTCCGGTCTGCTGTGGCGTGGTCACCGTCGGCACAGGCGGGCGGACGTCACCTGTTCGAAGGTGCGCGTTACTGTGGTAGGGCAGTTGCTTACGAAGTCTCAAGCGTTGTTTGGTGGTATAACCGACACATTCACCACTTGAGGCCACGACTCACTCCTATGAAATAATCTCTCCGGATGGTATAACCGATACCTTCGAGAGACGCTCAGGTCACGACCACAGCTCCGTGCTAACTAAAGCTGCAGACATTGGTGCTTTATCGGTAACCGTATGGGTAACCTTATAACAGCTGATTCGACCAACCTTATGAGAATAAATGCAATCGATTATTGGTTCCGCTAAGGTCGCTACCGTATCGTAGCCAACCAATTGGTTTTTGGTTTACCGTCGTAACGATAAACAGCTGATTACGTTAGGGATACGATTACAGCGATACTTCAAACGGCAGCAATGACTACAGCTTAACTCCTGTAGTGCTGTGTCGCTCCTTTTATAGCTGTTGTGTTTGGTGTTGCTATTAAATGTTGCGAACGCTCGTTGTGTTGCTGAGACTTGTTAGTTTGTTGTGTTGCTATTAAGTGTTGTGATTGCTAGTCGTGTTGCTGAGACTTGTTGGTTTGTAGTGTTGCTAGGGCATTTTGTGACTGGCTGTTTTATTAAAGCTGTGTGGAATATGTTGTGGGGTCGTTTTGTGTGGGCCAAATTAATGGTGTTTTATTTGGTCCTTACACGATTACGCATTAAACTTCATTTGAAAACGATTTCACATCTGTAGTTCGCTTATAAAAGTTGGATAAGAAACCGTTAACTAAACTATAATAACTCGCTGTCGATAAAGGCAGATTATAAAGAAATAACTTGTCGGTTCGGTTTGTAGAAAACATGAAGCCTACGAGTTGTTGTTAAAAAACCCGAACCCATTTGCTTCTGTTAAAGTTGTATCGGTTTTACTTCAACTCCTGGGAGAGCTCTAGTTAGTTTACCAACATTCATTTTCTACACGTGCGTATATTTCTACACATCGAACTTCACGCTCATTTGGTATTTGCACCTTTCTGTTTGATAAATAAAATAAAAAAAAAATAAATGTAAGGCGCGATAACCTCCGAAGAGATCTAAGGCCGAGCTTCTCTTCCAACTTGCGTCGTGCTTCTCTTGATTTTCCCTACAAATTGGCTGGACGGGACCTACGTGTTTTATGCCGACTCCGAACGGCAACTGCAAGGCAGATGAGTTTTCACAGAGAGCTTTTCATGGCAGAAATACACCCGGAGCACTAGCCAAACACTGCCGAGGGGCGACCCCGCTTAGAAAAATTTTCTTTTTATTGAAAAACCTTATTTCTAAAATTTTGATGTTGCTTGGCCCGGGGTGTGAACCCAGGGCATACAGTGTGGTAGGCGGAGCACGCTACCATCACACCACGGTGGCCGCCAGCTATAGGTTTGACTTTAAAGAGATCTGTATGTTTTGATAATAATATTGATGATATTATCAGATCAGAAATTTAACGAAAAATTATATTATGAAGGCGTTTATGAAATTACGCGTCTCGAAATATGCGTTACCATGGCACTGGTATCCATAACCCTTTTACCCCAAATGGATATCGTTCAAGCCAAAGTACCATCTTTAGCCTTTTTCAAATTAAAAATGGCAATGCGCATTGCTTCAAAAAAATATGTCACAAGAAAAAGACTAAAATATGGAAAAAGAGATTTCCGATCTTAAATTTTGCATACAATCACAAGTGTAGTAGTGTTTTGTAGAATTAAACAAAATTCATTTGGAGTAGATTTCGTACACTTTATTGTATATTTTAGAGCAGCACAAGTAATATAGCCGTACGTGTTATGCAAATTGCTTGGAGCGCAAGGAAAAAGAAAGCGGCGGCCGCTTAAATAAGACTTCGAAATTTCCTTGTCGCAACAACGGGTGGGTAACATAAGTTGAGGAAATAATTCCAATTAAAGTCATGCAAGAAATATCGTCATATCAATTATATCTAATTACTGTTTTTATGTACGGGCCACTTTTTCGCTCTTATTTGGAATTCAATGCTATAAATAAAGTTTTGGTTGTAAAGATGGAGATTCGGGCTATTAGCGTGTTTTGGGTAATTTTGGTCGTAGTGGTTTTGTTTAGCTATATTTTATTAAAATTATTTGTTGAAAATAAACGATTGTGAGAGCACAAAGAAATCTATTTGCACTATGGCACTATTGTGAATATTTGCACTGCATTGCCGGCAGTTGCTATTGTATATTGTATGCTAGATGGCAGGGCAATCAGTATTGTACGCTAGATTGCGGCGCCAGTTGTAAGTTTTAATTGATTGAGGAAAGTTGATATTATACGCTAGATGGCTGCGTAAGCTGTAAGTTAATAGAGCAGCTGATTTCTGTTGATATTTAATAAGAGGATTGGTGTCCCGTATACCATTTATAAAACTCTGGATTTTTACCCTATCGGTGTACTCTACGGATGTGTCCGCATTTGGCAAATGTGCCAACCTTTCAACATCCGAGGCAAACTCCTGCAAAGTCTCATTAGCTTGTTGGTAACGGTTTTGCAACTCTATTTGGTGTATCTGCTTCCTGTGTTCGCTTCTGCATCGCCTCTCTAATGCACTCGTCAGTGCGTCATAACTGTTCCGTTCGTACAATGGAATAGTCTGTAAGATTTCGGCAGCTGGTCCTTTCAATGCTACGAAGAGTGCAGCAACTTTATCTTCAGCACTCCAGTTGTTCACTGTTGCGGTCTTCTCAAACTGAATCTTAAACACGTGGAAAGGAACAGAGCCGTCAAAAGATGGAGTTTTTACCTTCGTATTGCTTGCTGAAACAGCTGGGCGATTTAGTTGTAACTGCTCCATACGACCTTTTAAATCATCTATTTCTGCTTGAAATTGAGCCATTTTTGCATCCTGCGCTTCCAGTTTTGATGATACTTGTTCCAAAATTACTGCCGACATTTCAGATATACGTGCCTCTTGCGCTTCCAATTGAGATATCATATATGTCTTTTCGTCTTCCAGTTGAGATGACACTTGCGACGTCATTTCTGAAATACGTGCCTCCTGTGATTCCAGTTGGGATGCTATATATGTCTTTTGTTCTTCCAATTGAGTTTCCATCTTGGATGTTATCTGTGTCGACATTTCTGAAATATGCGTTTCTTGTGCTTCAATCTTCGATGTTATGCGTGTCTCCTGCGATTCCAATTATGATGACATGTTGGTAGATATTTGTGATGACATTTCGGACATTTGTGCCGATATTGCAGCCAATATCATGTTCAGGTCTGTGTTCGCCATTGTCTGCGGTGTTTCATTTTTCTCCTCCAATTTTGTTGTTGTCTCGTCCCCATCAGGATAAAAGACAAACTCGTGCACATCAATTCCTTGCGACTCCATTACCTCTTGTAGCCGTGCTTGAAGTGCGATCTTATTGCCGGTTGTATTTAATCCACGGTTCTCCAACTCCTTTTTCAGTTGTTGGATGCTCAGTTCACTCAACTTTGCCATGTCCAAGTTGTATTCCCAATCTTCGGAATTTATTCAACAATTCCTCTTCTGACACCAATTGTAACGAATTTACTTGCAAATCCCCTTATTTGCAACCTTCTGCCAAGTTCGAATCACTAAACTGTTGAATAAATAACTCCAATATTAAATAATGCAAAATGGCCTTTATTAAAGTACTTCACAATTAATAACTCTACTATTTTCAAATAATACTGCTATTGCTCGCTAGATAGCGTCTTAATCGAAATTGCTTATAGCGCCTCTACCGCTGGTGCTTTTATACTCTGTGATTTCCTCGTGGCATCTTCTAGGCGCTTCCAGAATTTACTTAGTTACCGCCATATAAATATAACTACAGATGCACGCATATAGCTTCTCATATGCGTGTATTTGTGAGCTGCACTTCAACAATTACAATTGCATACTTTTGGGAGCATCTCAGATAAGATATCTGCATGTGTTTGTACATCTCTTCTCTGCTGCATGTACGTACATATGTGTAGACATAACCTTTTATTCGTTTATGCAGATACAAGTGACTGTCTGCTTTATTGTTGTGTGACTTAATTTACTTAGCATCTAGTCTGGATGTGAGTATCACTTAGTGTCACTTATATCCTTCACAATATACTAGAATATATATCACCGAGTTTCACGTTTATACTTTCTAAATTGCGGCAGGAATGACCAAAATCGTCTTATCTGAATGATCGATTGTATGGGAGATATATGTTATAGTGGTCCGATCCTACCGGATCCGACAAATGTCAAATATAATACAAAAATACATCCTTGTACCAAATTTCATTGAGATATCTCAAAATTTTAGGGACTAGTTTGCGTTCAAACAGACAGATGGACGGACGGGCAGACGGATATGGCTATATCAGCTCAGTTCGTCGCCCTGATCAACTAGGTATACTTAAAGGTGAGTCTATCTTCTATATATCTCAACGTTACAAACATCGGACCAAAGTTAATATAGCATTTCGTGTTCATGAAAGGTATAAAGAGATGTGCTTCTCGTTTGTCGGTGCGTTCGAAAATTTCAAATATATATCGTGCCTCTTTATATGAACTATGACATAGCTTTCAAATAGTTACAACCAAAAGCTCTCACACACTTAAGACGCATACTCCTACTTAGTTCAAATTCAATTTATTTCACATCGCAAAAAAAAAATTCTTTCAATGGGATGTGGCGGCTTGTGTGCGCTTTCAATTCATTTGAATTCAGCGTAAGTGTGCAACTGAATTATTTCCTACAAAGATAGTTCTGCTGTATGAAAGAGAGAAATTGTAAAAAATCTGCCAAACTGGAAAGACGAGGAGTAAGGTCTGCATACTCAACCGATAAGTTACATCAACGAAAGAGGATGAGAAAAAATTAAAAAGCCCAATACTGTACAAAGTTCACTTAGAAGTAAACGAATTGATTTGCAACTTATGTTATGTAGGGTTACGTACTACATTAGGCAATTCAAATATGGCACAGATTTAGTGAAAAGGGCATACATATACATTTACAAATATACGCGTTTGCTTTAGAAATAAAACTGTAAATTTGGCTTTGAAAGTATCAAAACTTGAGGATAATTATTATTATTATTATTTATTTATTTATCTCAAGGTACATTAAGACTTCTTAAATTTAAGCTTAATCTAACATTAGTTTTAGACAATACGACACAGGTGTGGTAGGTGGGTAGGTTGAACAGGAAGAGAGAGTTAGTGTTTGAAGAGATCTCTTACTGCCGTTTTGAAGCATCCATACGACTTAATGCATTTTATTGGAATAGGTGGAAAATTCCACAATTTCACAGCACTAACAAAGAATAATTAGAAGCCGCTACTCTGTTATGCCTGCGGAGTGCGATGTTGTGAGTTCGCGAAGATTGTACAAATTTTAGTTTCTAGGTTGTTGAAATTTGTTTATTTTATATAAACACAAAACATATCGGACATTTAGATGGACTTCTCTGCTCAACCCAACTATATTTTTTGAGTACGGTGAAATGTGGTCAAACTTTCCTTTACAATAGATGAATCTTGCCACGTTGTTAATAGTCAAACTTAGTTAATTTTTGGATTCGCAGTCTAAATCTCCATACCCATTTTCAAAAAGCTTATCTGACGCACAATCAGAGCCTTAACTAATTTAAGGTTTATGTTATGAGGTAGACAAAAACAAGTATGCCACAGATTTCTTAAAGTATTGTATATTTTTGAGCTACTATAGGAAATGTGTCGTGTACATGTTAAGCGGGTGTTGACTTTAAAGCCGAGACTAGTAACTACGGATTGATACTGTAATATTTTTCCATCGAGGACTATGGATGATGGCGCAGTTAGATCGACCGAATCGTGCGATATTGGCAGGAACTGTGTTTTTCCGCGTTCAGGCAAAGGCCATTTGTTTTTGCCCAAACTGATATTTTATCAAGATCTTAGTTTAGCCTGAAGAAAAGATGTTCACTAAGTCCTATTGGGCGTGAAAAATAAATCTGAGTATCGTCAGCATATAAATGTATTGAAGAATATTGACAGCAATGAACGATGTCGTTGATAAAAGTTGTAAATAGTATAGGACCCAAGATTGATCCATGAGGTACCCCTGAGGTAATTTTACTACTTTCAGAAAATGCTTCACCATACTGAACTAGTTGTTGCCTGCTCGAAAGGTAGCTTTCAATAAGCCTAATTGAGATTAGGTCAAAAGCGAAATAATGTTTCATTTTCAAAAGTAATATATCGTGATTTACAGTATCGAAAACTTTTGAAAAATCTAAAAGAATTAAATATGTAACTAATTTGACATCGAGACTTGGGCGAATAGTATCAATTACTTTGAGCATGGCTGTGGAACAGCTGTGACCAGCTCTAAAACCAAATTGATTATCAGCCAGCAGTCTATTCTTGCTCAGGTGATATATTATTTCATTTGAAGTAAACTTGTCAAACACTTTAGATAAAGCTGGTAAAATACTTATAGGCCTATAATTTTAAGGGCGGTTACAGTTATTGCACTTGGCTATAGGGACAATATTTGCTACTTTCCATTGGTTTGGAAACGTAAATGAGGTTATGGCAAAGTTTATGAGATGTGTAAGAGAGGGGAGTGCAGAGGGCAAGATTAATTTTAAAAAGCGTAGACTAAGGTCACCCACACCCACAGCATTCGACTTGATGTTTTATACACACTTGGCGATCTCCACGTCCGTGCCTGAAAGAAATGTACATTTATTAAAGAGGATGTATTCTAAGCTCTGATTCACAACAAATTTTGAAACATGACCATGCCGTCTATTTATTCCTATGAAATACTAGTTTATTAAATTTGCATCAACAATGCAAGCCTTTTCAGCCTTCGGTCTAACTCCAAACGAATTTAAAATTTTCCAAAGAATTTTTGAAGGAACGTGATCAGTAAATCATAATAATAATCAAGCGAAAAAAAAAATTCAAAAATTTAGCCATTTTAAAATGGGACTGAATGTCAAAAAGTATTATAAGATTTAATTGAAATGAGAAAAAATTATGCTATTTATAAAACTTTAAGCGTCATTTCTAAGTTTATAGATTTTCATAGTCTAAAATATTGGGTTATATGCAGAAAAAATAAAGCACTCGTGTTTTGGGTAAAACGTATAACGCTTCTGCTATTACCATCACCGTCCGTCACAGAGTTTGACTTAGCCATCAAACTTTCTTAAACAGCCAATTCAGTAGGTCGAGACTGTATAGCTATGCCGCTGGTTTAAAATCTTGGAAATGAGTGATTAAAATGGGAAACGGTTAAAATTCTAAAATTAAAATTCTGAAGTGAAAATTCCGGAATCAAAATTCTGGGTCGACAAAATTCTGGAAGTCAAAATTCTGCGTCGACAAAATTCTGGAAGTCAAAACTCCGGAGTCATGGCATGGCGTAGCCGGTGTTGGATCGGCTAAGGATTGTTTTTTAAAGTGCGGCCGAAGGCCTCCTCCGCATGAGGGTGTACTACGCAGAAGGACATCACTGTGGCGGTAGCCACAGTTATACCAGACACCCGGACTTGGCATGGCGTAGCCCAGGGTTATTTTTTATAAGCGCGGCCGAAGGCCGCCTATACAGAAAGCTGTTATACTGCTCATGGCGCAGCCGGTGTTGAATCGGCTTTTTTCCAGAATACTGACTGCCATAATACTGATTTCCGGTGTTTCGACTTCCGGAATTATGAATGCAGAATTTAAGAAAAAGCAGAATTTTGACTTCCGGAATTATGAATGAAGAATTTCCCAAAAACCAGAATTTTTACCCCAACCCATTAAAATAGTTAGCGCATGTCTTCAACCTGTCTTTGTCCGCTTTCTTCATTCCTGAAAATGGCGATGGTGGTACCGCAACTAAAGCCTGATAAACCACCTAAAGTAGGAAACTCATATCGTTCGATATCACTCCTATAGCCAGTCTCCAAAGAGACTCGAAGCCATTATGCTCCCCTATTTCAACCCAAATCTGCGACTTGCCAATCATCAGCACGGCTTTCAAAAGATACATAGCACCACCATGGCGCTTAACGCCACCAAAACACAGATGAATTGCGGATTGAATCAATAGCCCCACCACAGAACAGTACTCGTAGCGCCAGTTATCAAAAGCTTTTGATTCAGTCATTACATTACTGAAAGACTTGGAACGGTGCCCCCATCCTCCTAGTCTCAAAAGATGGACTGACAAATATCTGTATTTTCGGCAGGTATCGGTTAAATTTAGGAACCTAACATCTTAACACAGAAGAATTTAACAGGTTGCCAGAGGGCTGTGTCCTATCCCCGCTCTTGCTTAACTTCTATACATCGAAGCTTCTTTCGCCACCTGAATGTATCCAATGCCGATGACTGCACTATAATAAGAACAATTTCCGGCCCACGCACAAAATAGACGGTTATTTCCCAAGTCTCTCTAGTTTTTTCGCATCGCTAAACCAGACACTGTCACTGACCAAATCCTCGGCGACCTTATTTACAACGGCAACAGGACAAATATCGACGATATTGGATACCTGACTGTCTTTCGTGTAAAAATACCGGGTATGACGTTCGACCAGGATTCAAATTTTGGGCAGCCGTAACAAAATCCTCAAATCTCTTACTGGCAGCACTTGGGGAACGCTAATTACTAGCGAAAAAGCTAGCAGCTGGCCACTTGCCTGCTACGCGTTTACAATATGGTCAACGAACCTTAAGGATACACACTGGAAGAAACTACAGACCTGTTATAAAACCGCTCTCCGAACTGTCACGGTATGTCTTCTTGTGTCCCAGAATACCGTTCACACAGAGAGAAATGAAATGCTGAATAATCAGCTTCTACTTAATACCCAAAAACCTGGGCATCGAAAGAGACATCTGATTAAAGAGTCCTCCCAGATACATAATAATTCATCTGCGAAAGCATTATGAGGAAATATGACATCTGAGAGCCGTACCTCATGGTTTCTACAAAAAGGCGTCGGACTTTCCCTGTGAATCACGTTCTTAAAGTCAAATACCCCGAAATCGCAGTTGCGGGAAGCTACCTCATCAGGGAGACCCGCGTCCCTCTAACTCAACTTTGATTCAGATACTGTAACACCTCATACAGAGCATCTATGTTAAACATGCTTATAGTAAGGGTTGAAGTATTATAAAATCTGGGAGGTGTCCTAAAAAATAAAGATTTCTGTTCAAAACTTAATACATCATATCAGTTATTCAATTTTCAACTATTTTCCTTCTAAGGTATTAAGTTACTGGTCTTCGATGCACTATGACCTATACATTGATCTATTGTGCTATAATTTTCAGAATTTTACTATATCCGGAGCCTATTTAAATACCTCGTTAGGCTTTTAACCTAGATGGGAAAGTCTGTGCTTTACCGGAGCAACGCAATCGTAGGTAGTGTGAACCGGCGTTTCATATTGCAGCCCATCCGATTAATTTATTGTGTCCCGAATAGTATCCAATAAGGGTTTGTAGATCCTCCCTGTTTATATTAGTGGGTTTGACTGATTCTTTCGTTCCTGGGAGTATAAATAACTTGGCCTGTCTTTGACCTAGGTTCTCAATGCAGTGTTTTCTGAATTGATTTGTTTCCCAGTTACTCACAGTTTCCATAGTGTGTGTCTTTGTTGTCTTTTGGAAGTTCTCATTGCACTCAATACAAACTTGTTACTGCAGATTGCTTAATTTTGTAATTGTTTTTCTTTGCGTGCTCTTTGGGTTCCAAATTAAGGAAGCATGGGTGACTATTGGCGTCACAACCATACTAAATGTTCAATATAACATTTTGGGGGAAAACACCCATATTTTGCTGTAGTGTTGATTGCAAGCGAATAAAGCTCTCGTTGCTTTGTTTCAGCTAGCATCTAGACAAGCATTTCATGCAAAAATTTTTTTCAGTGTAACTACTTGGCAATTTGCTTCTATTGAAAATTGGATTTTGATGCTACCAAATTGGTTTCATTAAAAGCGCAAAGGGCTTTATTTTTAGATCCCAAAGCCTTTCCGATTTATTCCGTGAAGCTGTGTATGTCACTGCGGTGGAGATGACATAATCATAAGTGAACAACTTGTTGCTATGTCACTTGGGACTATGTCATCGCACCATTCCAAAGTATTAACTCTTTCTTTTTTTTGGCGGCCACCGTGGTGTGATGGTAGCGTGCTCCGCCTACCACGCCGTATGCCCTGAGTTCACACCCCGCAACATCAAAATTTTAGAAATAAGGTTTTTCAATTAGAAGAAAATTTTTCTAAGCGGGGTCGCCCATCGGCAGAGTTTGGCAAGCGCTCCGGGTGTATTTCTGCCATGAAAAGCTCTCAGTGAAAACTCGTCTGCCTTGCAGATGCCGTTCGGAGTCCGCATAAAGCATGTAGGTCCCGTCCGGCCAATTTGTAGGGAAAAGCAAGAGGAGCACGACGCAAATTGGAAGAGAAGCTCGGCCCTAGATCTCTTCGGAGGTTACCGCGCCTTACATTTTTGTATACTCAGTTGAGCAGAGCTCACAGAGTATATTAACTTTGATTGGATAACGGTTGGTTGTACAGGTATATAGGAATCGAGATAGATATAGACTTCCATATATCAAAATCATCAGGATCGAAAAAAAATTTGATTGAGCCATGTCCGTCCGTCCATCCGTTAACACAATAACTTGAGTGAGTTTTGAGATATCTTGATGAAATCTGGTATGTGGGTTCCTGAGCACCCATCTCAGATCACTACTTAAAATGAACGATATCGGACTATAACTACGCCCACTTTTTCGATATCGAAAATTTCGAAAAACCGAAAAAGTGCGATAATTCATTACCAAAGACAGGCAAGGCAATGAAACTTGGTAGGTGAGTTGAACTTATGACGTAAAATAGAAAATTAGTAAAATTTTGGACAATGGGCGTGACACCGCCCACTTTTAAAAGATGGAAATTTAAAAGTTTTGCAAGCTGTAATTTGGCAGTCCTTGAAGATATCATGATGAAATTTGGCAGGGACGTTACCCCTATTACTGTATGTATGCTTAATAAAAATTAGCAAGATCGGAGAACCACAACTTACTTACTTACTTAATTGGCGCTTAACCGTCTAAACGGTTATGGCCGTCCAACAAGGCGCGCCAGTCTCTCCTTCGCTCCGCCAACCGGCGCCAATTGGTCACACCAAGGGAGTTTAAATCGTTTTCCACCTGGTCCTTCCAACGGAGTGGGGGCCGCCCTCTACCTCTGCTTCCATAGGCGGGTTCCGATAGAAACACTTTCTTGGCCGGAGCATCATCTTTCATTCGCATAACATGGCCTAGCCAGCGCAGCCGCTGCGTTTTAATTCGCTGGACTATGTTGATGTCTGCGTATAGCTCGTACAGCTCATCATTAAATCTTCTTCGGTACTCGCCATCGCCAACGCGTAGAGGTCCATAAATTTTTCGAAGAACTTTTCTCTCGAACACTCCCAAAGCCGCTTCATCTGCTGTTGTCATGGTCCATGCTTCTGCCCCATATAGCAGGACGGGTACGATAAGTGACTTGTAGAGTATGATTTTCGTTCACCGAGAGAGGACTTCACTTTTCAATTGCCTACCTAGTCCAAAGTACCATTTATTGGAAAGATTGATTCTTCGCTGGGTTTCAGTGCTGATGTTGTTGCTAGTGTTGATGCTGGTTCCCAAATAAACGAAGTCTTTTACTATTT
Source organism: Eurosta solidaginis (assembly GCF_040869045.1). NCBI lineage: Eukaryota > Metazoa > Arthropoda > Insecta > Diptera > Tephritidae > Eurosta > Eurosta solidaginis. The sequence goes on from NC_090322.1 coordinate 150,804,868, forward strand.
CGAAATTATGGCTGCCAACAGTAGCGTGGTTGCCAAGGTGCATATGCGCTGACTCTTTGCTCGATGACAGTAGGTACTTCGTTTTGTCCTCATTCACCGTCAAACCCATCTTTAGCGCTTCTTTTTCCAGTTTGGAGTGCGGGTGCTTAGGCCGATGATCAATGTCATCAGCATATGCCAGTAATTGCACGCTTTTGTAGTATATTGTTCCAGTGCGGTTAAGTTCTGCAGCTAGTATAACTTTCTCCAGCATCAAATTAAAGAAATCGCACGATAGGGGGTCACCCTGTCTGAAACCTCGTTTAGTTTCGAACGGCTCGGAGAGGTCCTTCCCAATTCTGACTGAGCTGATGGTGTTGCTCAACGTCATTTTGCACAGCCGTATAAGTTTTGCGGGGAAACCAAATTCAGACATAGCGGCATATAGGCAGCTCCTTTTCGTGCTGTCGAAGGCGGCTTTAAAGTCGACGAAGAGGTGATGTGTGTCGATACTCTTTTCACGGGTTTTTTCCAAGATTTGGCGCATTGTGAAAATCTGGTCGATGGTAGATTTACCAGGCCTGAAGCCGCACTGGTAAGGTCCAATCAGCCGGTTCACGGTGGGCTTCAATCTTTCGCACAATACACTTGAAAGGACCTTATATGCGATATTAAGAAGGCTGATTCCACGATAGTTGGTGCATTTTGCAGTATCCCCCTTCTTGTGGACTGGGCAGAGAACACTTAGATTCCAACCGTCGGGCATGCTTTCGTCCGCCCATATTTTGCTAAGAAGCTGCTGCATGCGCCTTGCCAGCTCCTCGCGGCCGAACTTGAATAGCTCCGCAGGCAATCCATCAGCGCCCACGGCCTTGTTGTTTTTCAATCTGGTTATTGCTATTCTAACTTCATCATAATCGGGCGGGGGGACATATATTCCACCATCATCGATTGCGGGATCGGGTTCTTCATCTCTGCACGGTGAATTGCTTCCTCCATTTAGGAGAGCAGAGAAGTGTTCCCTCCATAATCTAAGCACTCTCTGGACATCAATTACAAGGTCGCCGTTTTCATTCCTACAGGAGTTTGCCCCGGTCTTAAAACCTTCCGTCTGTTGCCGTATTTTTTGGTAAAATTTTCGGGCGTTATTCCTGGTGGCGAGCAGCTCAAGCTCTTCGCACTCGCGCCTTTTTGCTTCTGCTTTTTTCTTCCTGAAAAGGCATCTCGCTTCCTTTTTCAACTCACGATAGCGTTCACACTCCTCTTGTCGCACTCGCTTTTAACGTAGGCCTGTAGGCAGCGTCTTGTCTTTCAGTTGCAACGCGGCATTCTTCATCGCACCAGTTGTTTTTTCGTGGTCGCCGGTAACCAATTTTTTCCTCGGCGGCAGTACGAAGTGCTTTGGAAATATGCTCCCACTGCTCCTGTATTCCTTCAGGATGAGTTGTGCTCTCAGAGAGCAGGTGTGAGAGTCGAGTTGCGAAATCATTGGCAGTCTGTTGTGATTGAAGCTTTTCGACGTCTAGCTTCCCTTGTGTTTTTTGTTCCTTGGTTTTAGCCGAGTTGAGCCGGGTGCGTATTTTGTCTGCAACGAGATAATGGTCCGAGTCGATGTTAGGTCCTCGGATCGTGCGCACATCTAAAACACTGGAGGCATGCCGTCCGTCTATCACAACGTGATCGATCTGATTGCAAGTATTTCCATCAAGAGACAGCCATGTAGCTTGCTGTATCTTTTTATGCATGAACCTCGTGCTGGATATGACCATGTTTCGTGCACCGGCAAAGTCAATCAGCCTCAGTCCGTTAGGAGAAGTTTCATTGTGTAGCCTGAACTTTCCGACTGTAGGGCCAAAAACACCTTCTTTGCCCACCCTGGCGTTAAAGTCGCCAAGCATAACTTTTATATCATGACGGGGGCAGCGCTCGTATGTGCGTTCTAATTGTTCATAAAAAGTGTCTTTCACCTCATCGTCTTTCTCTTCTGTCGGCGCATGGGCGCAGATGAATGATATATTAAAAAATTTTCCTTTTATTCGGATAGCGGCGAGACGCTCGTCCACAGGCGTGAACGCCAGCACTTGGCGACAAAGTCTCTCTCCCACCACGAATCCGACGCCGAAACTGCGCTTATTCGCATGGCCACTCCAATATATGTCACAATTTTTGATCTTCTTTCTTCCTTGCTTCGTCCAACGCATTTCTTGGATGGCGGTGATGTCAGATTTTGCTTTGACGAGGACATCAACCAGCCGGGCATCTGCACCAATCCCATTCAGGGAGCGGATGTTCCAGGTGCATGCCCTCAATTCATTGCCCTTCAAACGTTTGCCATGGTCGTCATCAATAGAGAGTGTATTTATCAGAGGCTTGTTGTTATATTTCATTGGAGTATGGTTTTACGTGGCGGGTCCCAAGCCCAGCGCACAACCCGCCCAGCGGGGGTGAAAATATTACTTGGCACGTTTATATAGCGAGCCGCTTGCTCCAAGACAGACGCCCGCTTGCAGCCGCACCTAGAGGTGTACAGATGCTGCCGATGAGAACTCCCCCGGCTAGCCCTTAAACCGATTATGTCAGAGTGGCCTAACCAGGTTGTCGCCTTCTCACATTAGCTCACCGCTAAACGGTAACCGCTAAGCGGCTACCCAGAGGATACTTGGCCGCAAGCGACCGGCAGTAGAATCGCTCGGCAAAAGAATCGCTCTGGCCATTCCCAGGTGAATGGCGGTCAGAAGCTTTCCCCACTTTCGTGGACTTCTACACACGGCCCCACCCTCCTGAACCACAACGCCCACTTTAAAAAAAAAATTTTTTTTAAGTAAAGTTTTAACAAAAAATTTAATATTTTTACAGTATATAAGTAAATTATGTCAACATTCAACTCCAGTAATTATATGGTGCAACAAAATACAAAAAAAAAGAAAATTTCAAAATGGGCGTGGCTCCGCCCTTTTTCATTTAATTTTTCTAGCATACTTTTAATGCCATAAGTCGAACAAAAATTTACCAATTCTTGTGAAATTTGGTAGGGGCTTAGATTCTAGGACGATAACTTATTTCTGTGAAAAAGGGCGAAATCGGTTGAAGCCACGCCCAGTTTTTATACACAGTCGACCGTCTGTCCTTCCGCTCGGCCGTTAACACGATAACTTGAGCAAACATCGATATTTCTTTACTAAACTCAGTTCACGTACTTATCCGAACTCACTTTGAATTGGTATAAAAAATGGCCGAAATCCGACTATGACCACGCCCACTTTTTCGATATCGAAAATTACGAAAAATGAAAAAAAATGCCATAATTCTATACCAAATACGAAAAAAAGAATGAAACGTGGTAATTGGATCAGTTTATTGACGCAAAATATAAATTAAAAAAAAAAACTTTGTAAAATGGGTGTAACACCTACCATATTAAGTAGAAGAAAATGAAAAATTTCTGCAGGGCGAAATAAAAAACCCTTGAAATCTTGGCAGGAATACTGTTCGTGGTATTACATATATAAATAAATTAGCGGTATGCAACAGATGAAGTTCTGGGTCACCCTGGTCCACATTTGGTCGATATCTGGAAAACGCCTTCACATATACAACTACCACCACTCCATTTTAAAACCCTCATTAATACTTTTAATTTGATACCAATATCGTACAAACACATTCTAGAGTCACCCCTGGTCCACCTTTATGGCAATATCTCGAAACGGCGTCCACCTATAGAACTATGGCCCACTCCCTCATAAAATACTCGTTAATGCCTTTCATTTGATACACATGTCATACAAACACATTCCAGGGTTACCCTCGGTTCATTTTCCTACATGGTTACTTTCCCTTATGTTGTCACTATAGCTCTCAACTGCGTATGTAATGTTCGGTTACACCCGAACTTAACCTTTCTTATTTGTTTTTTTTTTTTTTTAATTTATTGTTTATTTGCTTTGCACATAACTGTTACCATAATCTGTATGTAATAAACGTCACTTACATTGATTTGTAGATAATTTAGTGTTTGAGTATTTTATAGCTTTTCGTAGAGGTTTTATTTCACATTAACTTAACATGTGTATGATTTATTATTTGTATGTTTATGAACAAACGGCAATATGAGTACTCGTTAATATGTTTTTTCTTAATCTAGCAAATGCGACAGGGATTATGCATGACAAGAAAAAAATAAAATAAAGATGGAAAAGCTTTAGAAAAATAAAAGAGACATCAATCTCCTTTTTTGTGTTTGTTGTTGCATATCTGTGGCGTTTTGACAAAACAACCTATTTCGTGTTAAGATAAATGATATATTTTGTCTTCTTAACAGAAGTCCCTGACAAGTCCCGCAATATTATTTATTCGTAGCCCTAGCGCCAATTGGCTGCTAAAACATACTTATATGGAAGTCACAAATGGTGATAGCTTTTTAGTTAAAGGCAACGTAATATCATTATCTTAACACGAGATAGGTTGCCTTGTCAAACTGCCAGAGATATCTCATTGAATTTTATTTTAATGTTGTATGGGTATCTGTTCCATAACAAACCGATTATTCCTGTTTAACGAATCGGTAACACGTCGATGAAAAACTGGGATCACTTCGATAAGAAATCGATAATTTTTCGAGAACAAATTGATAGTTTGTCGATATCAAAGTTATAAATGAGGATAATAAGTTTCAGATAGCAAACCTATAGATCTTTAAAAATGTGTCAACTGTTTAATATAACATCGATAAATTTTCGATAATAAATCGATAATTTTTCTGTAAGAAGTCAATGAATTTTTCGATAACAAATCGATAACTTTTCTGTAAAAATCTTAAATTATTACGATAAACAAAAAGAACAATTATAACAAATTTGTAGTATTACGAGAAGTGGTAGCACTTTAGGAGCAACTTAGTTTATCTCAAATTCGATAACGACCTCTCAGCGGGTTAGCGAGCTTAAAATGTACGCGCGGAAGGTATGCCTGCCCGCGACTAGAGTACCCAAAACATTCAAGGGGTTATGCAGCGCAACCTTTAGGGGATTGCCAGCCCAATGTATAGCTTCTTCAATTGTCAACTTCACCTACCCGTGGCGAATCCGGTATCAAGCTCCTCATGGACGACGGAGGTGGAGAATGGATGGCCCAAAAAGTTCAATGTGATCAAATTAAATTGTTCTCAAGATGGTCGGTTAGTTAATGGTGTTTGTTACCGCAAGGTACCATATCTCAATCCATCAACATCGATAATACTTCCTGCACCCTTCGGGGACGGTTTCTACCGCTACAAGAAAACAAATAATCCGATAACAAGTCGGCACTTTTTCGATGTTAAAGCGATAAGTCGTCGATAGAAATGATCTCTCACTAACATTGTTTGTAGAAAGCAAATACATGACAACCCCTTAGTTCGTCCATACCTCGGAGCTTTTCTTTTCTTTTTTCCGATTCCTATCCATTTCCTTTTACCCCTTTTCTTGCTGTCTGATTTCGCTCATACCGACTCTGGTGGCCATCATTGTTTGGTAGGAGTTTGCTCCGTCTATCTTGCCAAAGTTTCTGGGTTCAAGCCCCGTTTTTAATTAGAAAAAATGCTTCTCGGACCAAATCTCATAGGAGATAAGTCGCGTCGAATATTTGTTACTTTAACTTTACCACATATATCTTTTGAAAGAACTGTGACACGTATTTGAGTTTGTTTTTATTATTTACTAACTATACCCGGCGTTCGTTGTTACGCCCGAGATCGAATGAATTTTGCGTTATTTTTTCTGTTTTGTTTGTTGATAATTTAGTTTATTGTTCTGTGAATTGAATTGAATTTTGTGCGCATATTTGGCGAAATTTTCGTTTAGAATATTTTATTATTGTATCTTATTGTAATGCATGTGGGTCCACGATATTTTTAGTTTTTTCGTTCGGTGCAAAGATAAACAAATTTTTTGGCGTCCCAACTGTAGAGCAAGGAACATATACCTGGCCATGGGAAAAGCGCGGACTCTCTAAATTTAAGCCTGCAACAGTAAGCGATTGTCCTCGTGCTTTGTTGATTGTAATTGCAAAAGCAAGGAAAACTGTACAGGAAATTGTAAGAGCTTAAAATAGAATGGCAAAACTGTAGGAATCATTGGGATCCGTGGAATGAGCACATCTTCATCTTCGCTTTTACCGCTGATGGTTGTTGCTTTGACTACATTCGGCATTAATTTCTTAACGCAAAGTATGGTTCCATTGCACAATTCTGGTGGGTCTAAATTCCGAAAAAGCATGATTGGTGAGCCAATTTTCAAAGTTAATATATGCGCAGGCATTATAGGTGGTTCTAAAGAGTTTAGAAATTCGATTGGATAATTCACAATTTGATCTTCATCTGTCGATCGATTTATATTTTGCCGCTTCGCCAGGAATTTGGTTTTGATGCGATCATTGATTTTGTTGACATGATCATATTTGGGATCTAAGATTGCTTGTTCGCATAGCCAAAAAAAAAACTTAAATTTAAAATTCTTTATTCCGAAATATGAAAAACCTTCGTCTTGATCGATGGAACCTATAGCCGAAATTTGGTGTTGATTGAGGTGTGGGAAATACGTTTCCATAGAGACACACACACAGAATATGATTTTTATAGAAGATGTAGACAGACTGAAGCTATAAAATTTTTTTAACGACAGCAATTTACTAAACGTCCAAAAGGAATAACAGCCAAACTCAACAATGCAGGCAAACTTTAGGTGTTAAAATAACCTAAGTTTGTACGGCAGCCATAGTTCGTAAAAATTCCATTTGTAGGGAACGTGCCACGCCCCTTTTTTCCCAATTCCACATTTTACTGGAGGTGTTAGGAATTAACGTCATATAGCTCCTTACCAATTTTCATTATCCTACCATTACTACATCCAGAGATATGCAGTATGATATATTCCATTTGTATGGGAGGTGCAACGCCCCCTTTTTCCCAATTCCACATTTTCTTGGTGGTGTTAGGGATTGACCCCATATAACTCCTTACTGAATTTCAATGTTCTGGCATGTATACTCTCAGAGTTATGCAGCGCCAAAGAGGTGGGAGGTGCCACGCCCCTTTTATGTATTGAAATTATTTTTAGCCTAAAACCTTCCCGTTGAGCGAATGAACCTATAGCCAAACTTTGGTGATGATTGAGGTGTGGAAAATACGTTTCCATAGGTAATACACACACATAATTTGATTTTTATATATATAGATTGTCCTTCTGGGTGGAGAGGGCTGGAGCACGTGCCAAAGCCTCTCACATCCACTGCCATCTGACACTAAATATAGACACACTAATCTACATTTATTTTGTTAACACAAAAGATGATTATAACGTCATCATCATCATTGGGAGGTTTTTTCATTTGTAATGTCGAAATAAAACATCAGCTAAATTGAATTTGAGTGACTAAATAAAATCTTCTTAATAACTGCTCATATATTTTATTCATATGTATGTATGTATGTATGTATGTAAAATAAATTATACACGTATATTAGTTAATGCGATTGAATGAGTGAAAAAAGCACTCATAAAATGAGACGTTTTATCATCCACAAATAAATGGAAATGAAGTGATTATGTATGCGTAAGCACTCACGTATTTTGATTGAAGTACATTTATGCTATGTAATATGTGGGGCCGTGTGTAGAAGTCCACGAAAGTGGGGAAAGCTTCTGACCGCCATTCACCTGGGAATGGCCAGAGCGATTCTTTTGCATGCGGTTCAAGCAGCTCACTACTGCCGGTCGCTTGCGGCCAAGTATCCTCTGGGTAGCCGCTAAACACCCGTTTAGCGGTGAGCTAATGTGAGAAGGCGACAACCTGGCTAGGCCACTCTGACATAATCGGTTTAAGGGCTAGCCGGGGGAGATTTCATCGGCAGCGTCTGTACACCTCTAGGTGCGGCTGCAAGCGGGCGTCTGTCTTGGAGCAAGCGGCTCGCTATATAAACGTGCCAAGTAATATTTTCACCCCCGCTGAGCGGGTTGTGCGCTGGGCTTGGGACCCGCCACGTAAAACCATACTCCAATGAAATATAACAACAAGCCTCGGATAAATACACTCTCTATTGATGACGACCATGGCAAACGTTTGAAGGACAATGAATTGAGGGCATGCACCTGGAACGTCCGCTCCCTGAATGGGATTGGTGCAGATGCCCGGCTGGTTGATGTCCTCGTCAAAGCAAAATCTGACATCACCGCCATCCAAGAAATGCGTTGGACGAAGCAAGGAAGAAAGAAGATCAAAAATTGTGACATATATTGGAGTGGCCATGCGAATAAGCGCAGTTTCGGCGTCGGATTCGTGGTGGGAGAGAGACTTTGTCGCCAAGTGCTGGCGTTCACGCCTGTGGACGAGCGTCTCGCCGCTATTCGAATAAAAGCAAAATTTTTTAATATATCATTCATCTGCGCCCATGCGCCGACAGAGGAGAAAGACGATGAGGTGAAAGACACTTTTTATGAACAATTAGAACGCACATACGAGCGCTGCCCCCGTCATGATATAAAAGTCGTGCTTGGCGACTTTAACGCCAGGGTGGGCAAAGAAGGTGTTTTTGGCCCTACAGTCGGAAAGTTCAGCCTACACAATGAAACTTCTCCTAACGGACTGAGGCTGATTGACTTTGCCGGTGCTCGAAACATGGTCATATCAAGCACGAGGTTCATGCATAAAAAGATACATCAAGCTACATGGCTGTCTCCTGATCGAAATACTCGCAATCAGATCGATCACGTTGTGATAGACGGACGGCATGCCTCCAGTGTTTTAGATGTGCGAACGATCCGAGGACCTAACATCGATTCGGACCATTATCTCGTTGCAGCCAAAATACGCACCCGCCTCAACGCGGCTAAAAACAAGGAACAAAAAACACAAGGAAAGCTAGACGTCGAAAAGCTTCAATCACAACAGACTGCCAATGATTTCGCAACTCGACTCTCACGCCTGCTCTCTGAGGGCACAACTCATCCTGAAGGAATACAGGAGCAGTGGGAGCATATCTCCAAAGCACTTCATACTGCCGCCGAGGAAAAAATTGGTTACCGGCGGCCACGAAAAAACAACTGGTATGATGAAGAATGCCGCGTTGCAACCGAAAGAAAAGACGCTGCCTACAGGGCTACGTTAAAAGCGAGCGCGACAAGAGGAGTGTGTGAACGCTATCGTGAGTTGAAAAGGGAAGCGAGACGCCTTTTCAGGAAGAAAAAAGCAGAAGCAGAAAGGCGTGAGTGCGAGGAGCTTGAGCTGCTAGCCACCAGGAATAACGCCCGAAAATTCTACCAAAAAATACGGCGACAGACGGAAGGTTTTAAGACCGGGGCAAACTCCTGTAGGAATGAAAACGGCGACCTTGTAACTGATGTCCAGAGAGTGCTTAGATTATGGAGGGAACACTTCTCTGCTCTCCTAAATGGAGGCAGCAATTCACCGCGCAGAGATGAAGAACACGATCCCACAATCGATGATGATGGAATATATGTCCCCCCGCCCGATTATGACGAAGTTAGAATAGCAATAACCAGATTGAAAAACAACAAGGCCGTGGGCGCTGATGGATTGCCTGCGGAGCTATTCAAGTTCGGCGGCGAGGAGTTGGTAAGGCGCATGCAGCAGCTTCTTAGCAAAATATGGGCGGACGAAAGCATGCCCGACGGTTGGAATCTAAGTGTTCTTTGCCCAGTCCACAAGAAGGGGGATACTGCAAAATGCACCAACTATCGTGGAATCAGCCTTCTTAATATCGCATATAAGGTCCTTTCAAGTGTATTGTGCGAAAGATTGAAGCCCACCGTGAACCGGCTGATTGGACCTTATCAGTGCGGCTTCAGACCTGGTAAATCTACCATCGACCAGATTTTCACAATGCGCCAAATCTTGGAAAAAACCCGTGAAAAGAGAATCGACACACATCACCTCTTCGTCGACTTTAAAGCCGCCTTCGACAGCACGAAAAGGAGCTGCCTATATGCCGCTATGTCTGAATTTGGTTTCCCCGCAAAACTTATACGGCTGTGCAAAATGACGTTGAGCAACACCATCAGCTCAGTCAGAATTGGGAAGGACCTCTCCGAGCCGTTCGAAACTAAGCGAGGTTTCAGACAGGGTGACCCCCTATCGTGCGATTTCTTTAATTTAATGCTGGAGAAAATTATACTAGCTGCAGAACTTAACCGCACTGGAACAATATACTATAAAAGCGTGCAATTACTGGCATATGCTGATGACATTGATATCATCGGCCTAAACACCCGCGCTGTTAGTTCTGCTTACTCCAAGCTGGAAAAAGAAGCGGTAAAGATGGGTTTGATGGTGAATGAGGACAAAACGAAGTACCTGCTGTCATCGAGCAAAGAGTCAGCGCATATGCGCCTTGGCAACCACGCTACTGTTGGCAGCCATAATTTCGAAATAGTAAAAGACTTCGTTTATTTGGGAACCAGCATCAACATTAGCAACAACATCAGCACTGAAATCCAGCGAAGAATCAATCTTGCCAATAAATGCTACTTTGGACTAGGTAGGCAATTGAAAAGTAAAGTCCTCTCTCGGCGAACGAAAATCATACTCTACAAGTCACTTATCGTACCCGTCCTGCTATATGGGGCAGAAGCATGGACCATGACAACAGCAGATGAAGCGGCTTTGGGAGTGTTCGAGAGAAAAGTTCTTCGAAAGATTTATGGACCTCTACGCGTTGGCGATGGCGAGTACCGAAGAAGATTTAATGATGAGCTGTACGAGCTATACGCAGACATCAACATAGTCCAGCGAATTAAAACGCAGCGGCTGCGCTGGCTAGGCCATGTTATGCGAATGAAAGATGATGCTCCGGCCAAGAAAGTGTTTCTATCGGAACCCGCCTATGGAAGCAGAGGTAGAGGGCGGCCCCCACTCCGTTGGAAGGACCAGGTGGAAAACGATTTAAACTCCCTTGGTGTGACCAATTGGCGCCGGTTGGCGGAGCGAAGGAGCGACTGGCGCGCCTTGTTGGACGGCCATAACCGTTTAGACGGTTAAGCGCCAATTAAGTAAGTAAGTAAGTAAGTAATATGTCCATGAAATTCAATTTTCTTATGGCTTTTAGTCATTTATGCATGTACATACGTATTTTTAATTCATGTTTTCAGGTGTTTTGAATAAAAGCAAACAATTAATCGGATTTTTATTAAGAATGCTGTCTGATAAGTGCTTTTACTGTCACTAGTGAAAAGTATCTTTGAAAACGACTTTTTAAATAACGGTGTAATTGACGATCTTTGAAAACATATAGTCGGTGGGCCAATAAAATATAGTGTCAACGATTTGATTTTGAGGGTGTGTCTAGCGCACTGTGTGTAGACCCTATAAGATTAAGCTATTAACACACCCAGGGTCCTGGGTTTAAGGCCAGAAAAAAAGAAACATCAAAATCTTTAAAATATAATGTTCACGTAGAAGCAAACGTTTGTAACTGGGGTCGCCTTTCGGCAGTAGTTTGGAAAACACTTCTAGTACATTGCCACCATCTAGTCTACACCAGTCTTGCGACATGGAGATTTCTCTATAAAGTCAAATTCTTCAGTTTGCCTAACCAAGTTTATGTATTCCGTAGACTAAGAATCACTTTCGTCATATTTTTTTTGACCGTTTCATAACAATTAAACCCAGCTATATTTGCCAATTGGGAGCACTAAGTTGGGTCAAGTTCTCTTCCACCTGCATCTCCTAGGGTCTCATCCTTCCTCCACTTCCAAACTGCGGTGTCGATTAAAATACTTTCTTGTCCGGAGCGTCTTTGTCCATTCGCACAACCTGACCAGCAAAGGAATTTTTCCACTGCGCTATCTCCATATCTACGTAAACATTATATAGCTCACTATATCTTCTTAGGTACTCAACGTCGGCGATTTATGGTAATCCCCTTAATCCTTCTGTGAAATTTCTTCGAGTTATGGCTCCCGAAACATAGAAAATTGCTTAGTCATAAAGAGGGCGGACAGTGTCGCGATCCCATATAAGCACGGCCAAAACTACTTGTCGTGCTGCAATTTCGCTGTAGTTCATCATGGAGCTTACACTTACTGTAGATACATTTTTTTTTAAATGTAATCAAAATTCGACGACTGCCACGCCCCCTACACTAGTGAGCGGTAAAACTAAAACTGCAGCGATTATAATGAAACTTGGTACGTACACTTGTGCTAACCTTAGAAGTCAACAAGTAAAATTTTGTAGAGGTCGAGCCTTAAACACGCCCACGAAAATAAAAATGTTTTGGGAAAAAGTAGATAATGCAATCCTTTAAAACGAAGTCTCACTCACGTTCTTATTCGGCTTCAATACGCATGCAACTAACGTTTATCCTGCCCTCGATTGCAAATAAAACACGGATTAGTAAATAATATTTTTTTTTTGCGTCTCTATTTAGAAATTTAACAATACCTTTAATATATTTAAATTCAATTTTGCCCTTTGTGACAAGCTTATACAAAATTAAAACATTTCATATTAAACATATTAGTATTATCACTATAAAGTAAACAAGTTTAAATATCGCAACTTAGCGCACATTCTCACTAGTCTTAATTTTGAGCTAACATTACTTGTGACAATATATCCAAAAATTGTGATGGAGTTAGGATGAGTTTTTTTTATTCTCTTCTAAATTTTTAGCTTCGAATAAAAATTCACTTAGGTTTCCTACTTATAAAAAGTAACGGTACTCATCACCTGATCAATGAATAAATAAAAAAATAGGGTTGCCATGTATGGAAAACTTCCACATATAATAAAAAACACATCTGAGATATTTATATTTACTAACAAGCTCTGAATTTAAGTTTGTTTCAGTCACCTTTTTCATAAAAAACCGTGGGCAAAATTATCAATTAACAAAATTCCATGTTTAAGCAGTTCCGATAAAAGCGCGCAAGTCTATTATGAAAAATTGTGTTCGAAATAATTTAATGGATGTATTCCCCATCGTTTGTCAAAGTTTTATAAAAATATCTATCGATGCACTTTTTGACTTTTGGGCGCTTCGCGACACTGTGGGGCGGTGTAGTGCCCATTTTTTTTAAATTTGAAGTTTTTCCTATTTATTATTATAAATCCACTTGGGAAATGAAATACCATTGATATAAAAATGATTCTTCCTTATTATCTCTGCCGAATTTTGTTACGATAAATAAATAATATTTGTAAAATGGGGCATTTGCCACGCCCTTTTTAAAAACTTTTTTCAAATTTTTATCAAGAGTCTCAGTATCAGTCCACACGTCAATTTTCAACATTCTAGGTGTATTATTCACTAAATAATAATAAATGTTGTATATATTAAAAGTGGGCATGGTTACCATCCGATTTCGCTCGTTTTCAATACCAATCTATTCTGGGTCCAGATAAGCTAGTGTACCGAATTTGGTGAAGATGTCTCAATATTTAATCATGGTATCGTGTTAACGGACAGGTGGACGGACGGACGGACATGACTCAATCAAATTTTTTTTCGATGCTGATGATTTTGATATATGGAAGTCTATATCTATCTCGATTCGATTATACCTGTACAACTAACCGTTATCCGTCAAAGTTAATATAGTCTGTGTGCAAAGCACGCTGAGTGTAATAAAAACCTCTTAGACAGAAAAAAACTTAACTCGCGAGACAAATGCATGATTAGAATTGCTTTCCATTTGGAATTTTTAATATACTGTGGCTAATATTAGCAGATCCATACATTACTATGCTGCTAGTAAATAAATACACAGCAACAGCAAAGTAAGCAACCATGCATACATGTAAACGGCGAAGCTAACAGCAAAGAGTAGAAGTTGTTACTCATACATACGCATCTAACTAGAAGTCAAACGTAAATAAGTAACTGTTCGCGAGAGGTCTAAACCTTAGGAGAAATTGTTGAACACGCTAACCGAGAGTACAGAAGCAGCACAAACTGAGGAATAATAGATCATTTTTTTTAACACGGCTTTAGTGAACTACGCGAGTATTGTAATTGTGAGGTACTACTACGACAGTAGAGTTGGAAATAAAGAAGTTATTGCTATGCTGTATATTGGAGTTATTTATTCGACAGTTCAGCGATTCGAACGATAGAAGAAGCTGCAAAATAAACATAATTTCCCAAAATTTGTAACAATACAGTAAGAATATAAGAATACAACTTTTTTGTGAGAGTCTGCAAAACGGTTAACAGGACAAAATAAGCGTGATACAATTATGTTTAAAAAATACAAGTGTCTAGTGTTGGTATTTTATACCTTTCATGAACATGAAATGGTATGTTAACTTGGTTCGATGTTTTTAACGTTGAGAAATATAGAAGATAGACTCACCATTAAGTATACCGAATTGATCAGGGCGACGAACTGAGTTGATATAGACATGTCCATCTGTCCGTCCGTCCGTCTGTCTGTTTGAACGCAAACTAGTCCCACAAATTTTGAGATATCTCAATGAAATTTGCCACCAGGACGTATTTTTGTATTATATTAGACATTTGTCGGATCGGACCACTATAACATATATCTCCCATACAACCGATCGTTCAGATAAGACGATTTTGGTCATTGCTGCCGCAATTTAGAAAGTATAAACGTGACAATCGGTGATATATTCTAATATATCATAGGAGATATCCTGAAAAAAATCACTTTGATCGGAGTTATATATAGTTATATCCCATATAACCGATCGTTCAGATAGAAAGATTTTTGGCCATTTCTCCCTTAATTTCCAATATAAAAACGTTTAACTTGGTGATGTTTATTCTAATATATCATAGAAGATTTCATAAAAAAATCATTTCGATCTGAGCTATATATAATATATATCCCATACAACCGATCGTTCAGATAAGGAGGTTTGTTGCCCATTGTTATTTTATATTTATCTTGAAAATCGTTTAGGTTGGTGCATCTGTTCACTATATATTTCTTATCTTATTAATCCGATTATTTGGAGATTACGAACGGGATAAGATTATTGTTCAAACCCATTCATGAAAGGTATGCAGTCTTCGGCACGGCCGAAGACCGTCCCGTCCTTACTTGCTTTTATTTATATTTGCTCTATGCATTTTGCTTGGTTTACACAATTTATCTTGTTCATACCAACTTCAGAGAAATCCCTTTTATTTCACTTTTTAATTTCTCTCAGCTTTGCTTGATTTCAAGAATTTTCGTTTGTTTATTTGAATACTTGCCAAACCTAGTTTTTTTCTTTCTAACTTTGTTCTCACTTGCCGTGGATTCTTCATTCTCATCGCTCAACTCAGCTTAGTTCTGCTTAAATAAATTTACTGTTGACTAAAAGTTTCTTGAAATTTTTTGTGTTGTGATTGGAAATACCAACAGAGTTTCTGCATTTCACTGCTTATAAAATTTTCAGCTTGTTTGTAGAGATTCAAGTGGTGGTGAAAATTAAAAAATGCCGAATGCAGTTTTTGTTAACAACAATTTTGATTGTGTTGAATTTCTTTCGAATAAACGTTATGTTTATTGTAACGGGAAAGGATTGAAAAATAAAAGGTAATACACAAGTTATGTTAAAGTTTAAGTGGAAAGAAAAAAGAAGCCCCGGCACAGAGGGTATTCTAGTAGTGCAGCAGAAGAGGAAGACCCTAAAAAAGGTGAATTCCCTCAGCGACTACAATTGGCACGAGGTTGGGTAGCAATGTAGCTGCTGGCGGTATATTAGACAGCGAAGTCGCTAAGATGGTTAAGTGCAAATTAAGTAAGTTTACCACACCGTAGATCCTGGGTTCAATTCCACAGCAAAGCAGCATTAAAAAATTGGAAACCTGGTTTTTTTATATCAAAAAAAAGTTTTTCTGAGCGGGTTGTTCCTCGGCAGTGATTTACACACACTTCGAGTGTATTCTTGCCATTTGTGTTTCTATTGCCATGAGTGAAAACTCATCGCGCAGACATCTTTCGAAGTCGGCATAAAAAATTTACGTCCCTTCCCAGATAGTTGTAGAAAAATGAGCACGACTCAAATTTGAAGAGAAGCTCGGTGTAAATCCCTTCGGCGGTATATAGCGCCTTGCTGTTTTTTTTGCTATGTTATGATTTGTCAAGTTATTTTATATTTTTTATGTTTTGTTATGTAACGTTATCTTATTTGGTGTGTTAATGTGCTGATATGTTAGGTAATGTTTTGCTTTGCTATGTTATGCTTTGCTTTGTTATTTTATGTTTTGATATGATAAGTTATGCTGTGTTATTTTTAGTTATGTTATGCTGTGCCATGTTTGCGTTTTCCATTTTATGATACGTTAAGTAATGTAAAGTTTTGAGTTATTATGTTATGTTTTGCTAGGCTAAGTTGCATATTCTTATGTTTTATTTTGCTATGTTTTTTTTGGAAAGGATTTATGCATTAACTGGTGGTGTGACCCCGCGGTTTAGAAGGCTTGGAATATACCCGCGGCAGGTATGCCTGTCATAAGAGGCGTCTGTTTAAGTGACTTAAACTATGAACATTTTTCCTTCGTTTGTTTCATTAGCCATTGAGTGTGCTTATAATTCTCAACTGTATAGTGAAATATTCTAAAGAAATGGTTAAAATTTTGTATCCCAAAGCGGGGTTTTTCAAAGCAAAACAAGGTGGCTCAACCCGCAACCAATACCTTGGAGCCCCCAGTGCTCGCCCCCAATGAATACATATAAGGTGTAACAGGCGCATAGCGACCTCTTTCTAAATAAAATTATATACAGCCCACTAAAATTAACAAAATAATATAATAACAAAAAAAAAAACTATTCACCCGTCGAATCACCAAAGCTTAGACAGCGTCTAAAATACTAAACTGATTCATGGGGTTGTGTAGCGCAACCCTTTGAAAGGGTTGCCAACGCAATATATAGCTTTTCCAATGCAATTATCAGCCTCCCCGTGGCGAATGCTGTTTATTTAACAGCCCAGGATCTGACGACTCCAATTTTCTAATGGATATATGGGGTAGGAGAGCGGTATGGCCTAGAAAGTATCATGTGGTTATACCAAATCGTTCCCGAGATGATCAGGTTAGTACCTTAATGGTGCTTGTTACCAGAACGTACCGGATCGCCATACGGCAAAGGACCATCAACGTCGATAACGCTCCCAAAGGTAGTGTCAGGGAGTGTCCTTATCCCCGCTTCCTACGGCATTCGGTTCTATGTAGATGAGATACTCGGGATTTTTCCCGACCAAGGGCTATGACTTCAGTGTAACCTCATTTAACCTGCTGCGTCTCTCCCAAAAATTGCTATCCTCCCAGAAAATCCTTTCAGCCGGACTGCTCCGTATCCTCTTCGGTCCAGAGAAATGGTTTCGCTTCGTGTGCCGGAAATGGTCACGCTCATGGCAGTGTGTTACGAGCATAGGATGCTTGCATCACAGCCGGTGTTCTGGCCTAGATTCCAACAGTACCTTAACAAATATTTAGTGCCACTTTGACGCCCAAGGGTGCCCTTAAAATCAAATACCCGGAACTCGCAGAATAAGAAAGCAACCTACTGAGTGAGACGCGCGTAACTCTTGCCCACCTTCGATCTGAATACTGCAATAAATTAAACACCTACGTATCCAGCAACAACTCCGATATACATAATATGTGTTCTGCTTATAACGTGTCCATACATGACACCAATAATCTTTTCAATTGCAATATGGAACCAACGCCTCTAACACCCCTTTTTCTCTAGTCCACCCCTGTTAAAACTGCAATTTTCCTCGGGTTCCCGTTAGTGTATATTGTTGACAGCTTTGAAGTGATCGCTAAGCTTTGTCCTAGAAAACTGCTAGTATTTGCCAAGAGGACGGAGTTATTCTGAAACATATATCCTGGCACCTGATTGGGGGTTTTCCATTTCGTCGGCAAACACAGTTTGGCAACACTATGGACACATTCAACCTATGTGAGGTCTCTATTGACCGGCCAGTTCACCCTAACCTTGACATTAATCACCCAAGGGTCATATGTGGGGTCTCTGCTATGAATTATTCACAAGAGCGGTTGCCATACCGTAACTTTGTATCGCTTGAGTTAATTTGATTGCAGTAACAAAAATACTTTAAGTTAAGAAGTTAAAATCTACAAGTCACAAAAAGCAACAGTTTATAAAACCAAATTATTCCAATAAAATAAGCAAGCAAAATATTTACGATAGTTTGCTTAAAATTTGCCGCATAACGCTGTCTTTAAGTTAATCCGCGCACTTCATCCCACTTTAAATGTTAAGAAGTCAACACTTTTCAGTGTCATCTGTTGTAACTTTCCACATGCCACAACATCAAGAGTTATACTTCTTTGGTAACGTCTGCAGTTGGGTATGTGTAAAAGTGTTCAACCACATACCTGCATGCACATACACATAAACATGAGCTTAAGTAAATGTGTGAACTTAAATTTTCTTACTTCTCTAGAAGTTAAAACTTTATCTTCGATTTTTATTGATGTGTATGATTAAACCCTAACCCAGAGAGTGCTTAGATTATGGAGGAAACACTTCTCTGCTCTCCTAAATGGAGGCAGCAATTCACCGCGCAGAGATGAAGAACCCGATCCCGCAATCGATGATGATAGAATATATGTCCCCCCGCCCGATTATGACGAAGTTAAAATAGCAATAACCAGATTGAAAAACAACAAGGCCGTAGGCGCTGATGGATTGCCTGCGGAGCTATTCAAGTTCGGCGGCGAGGAATTGGTAAGGCGCATGCAGCAGCTTGCTCAGCAAAATATGGGCGGACGAAAGCATGCCCGACGGTTGGAATCTAAGTGTTCTTTGCCCAGTCCACAAGAAGGGGGATGCTGCAAAATGCAGCAACTATCGTGGAATCAGCCTTCTTAATATCGCATATAAGGTCCTTTCAAGTGTATTGTGCGAAAGATTGAAGCCCACCGTGAACCGGCTGATTGGACCTTATCAGTGCGTTGAGCAACACCATCAGCTCAGTCAGAATTGGGAAGGACTTCCCCGAGCCGTTCGAAACTAAACGAGGTTTCAGACAGGGTTACCCCCTATCGTGCGATTTCTTTAATTTGATGCTGGAGAAAATTATACTAGCTGCAGAACTTAGCCGCACTGGAACAATATAATATAAAAGCGTGCAATTACTGGCATATGCTGATGACATTGATATCATCGGCCTAAACACCCGCGCTGTTAGTTCTGCTTACTCCAAACTGGAAAAAGAAGCGGTAAAGATGGGTTTGATGGTGAATGAGGACAAAACGAAGTACCTGCTGTCATCGAGTAAAGAGTTAGCACATATGCGCCTTGGCAACCACGCTACTGTTGGCAGCCATAATTTCGAAATAGTAAAAGACTTCGTTTATTTGGGAACCAGCATCAACACTAGCAACAACATCAGCACTGAAATCCAGCGAAGAATCAATCTTGCCAAGAAATGCTACTTTGGACTAGGTAAGCAATTGAAAAGTAAAGTCCTCTCTCGGCGAACGAAAATCATACTCTACAAGTCACTTATCATACCCGTCCTGCTATATGGGGCAGAAGCATGGACCATGACAACAGCAGATGAAGCGGCTTTGGGAGTGTTCGAGAGAAAAGTTCTTCGAAAGATTTATGGACCTCTACGCGTTGGCGATGGCGAGTACCGAAGAAGATTTAATGATGAGCTGTACGAGCTATACGCAGACATCAACATAGTCCAGCGAATTAAAACGCAGCGGCTGCGCTGGCAAGGCCATGTTATGCGAATGAAAGATGATGCTCCGGCCAAGAAAGTGTTTCTATCGGAACCCGCCTATGGAAGCAGAGGTAGAGGGCGGCCCCCACTCCGTTGGATGGACCAGGTGGAAAACGATTTAAACTCCCTTGGTGTGACCAATTGGCGCCGGTTGGCGGAGCGAAGGAGCGACTGGCGCGCCTTGTTGGACGGCCATAACCGTTTAGACGGTTAAGCGCCAATTAAGTAAGTAAGTAAGTATGATTAAACCTTCGTAGTTCTACATTAATGCATACCTCAGCTAGCTTAGTTCGCATATATGACTGCAAATATTTCTAAAAACCAAAGTCAAGGCAATGGGGATATGAAAAAAACCAGATACAACCTTGAAAGCTCTAAAAAGCTAGTGGTATTTAGTAATTACCACAAACATAAACATATTTACACATAGAGGAGCGTCCATGGCAATGGGCCTGTGCGGCGGTGGGCGTCCACTAAAGCATCAAACGCACGGCGACCTTGGCTAAAAAAAGCGTTTTTTGCAGAGAAAAGCAAAAAAAATATTATTTGTATAGTGAAAACGAATTGGCTCAAGGTCGTAAAAAATTATGCTAAGCAGCCCTGAAGCTTTGAAATGTGTTTGGTTTGGTGAAAAATGTCAAATAAGTCAGAAAAGTGTTTACCGAGTATTATATTACAAACCAAGAGTATGAGATTTACTTACTAGATTGTTTGCATAGGTTTTCAATCAGATACTTGTATGTATATTGACATATGTACGTATAAGCCCTCCAAAAAATTTTGTAGCGCCAAAAAAAAAAAAAAAAGAAAAAGGACGTCGCTCATATAGTGCACTACATTCACCTTATTACGACCTATCTGTCAGCACGTTAAGCCATTCAATGAGTGCGACAACTCAAAAATATTCATCAAAGTCCTCTGACGGCAGTCCAAGCATACTGGTAGTTATAACAAGGGTTTATCATAGGAAAGTTGGTATTAGAGGCATAGGCTCCACATTCACATATCGCATGCGGGGTACACATTAAGTATGTTAAGGTGAGTTCTGGACTAAGAGTTTAAACTGCTACAGTACCCAGAAAGAAGTTGGGCCAGGTTTGTAATGTGCTATGCGGGCACGTCCAACCAGAGGCGTTTAGCGATTCTGCGTGGATTTTGCCTAGAATTTTCTAGTGCTCGTCTGGACCAAAGATGTTGTCTTTATCCTTTTCGAGACGAGGCTAGATCAAGCAGTTATTTGCTACTGTGTAGAGGTTTGTGAAAAATTAGCAAAAACTGCCTGTTCAGCACTTCGTTGTGCTCTTTAATGGTGAGCTCTTTGGTCTAGCTATGTAGATGGGGTTTAGTTGTCATAAAGAAACATCTCATGGCAGTTCTGATAACAGCATTTTGACAGGCCTGCAGCCTTTTCCAATGTATGTTTTTAAGATCAGGCGATCAAAGGTGACGCGTAGCATATGAACGGCCTGCCAGTCATTTTGTACGTGACTTCTTTATCTTTTTTTCTAGTGCTGCCGGCAAGCGACTTAACAATTTTGTTGCGGTTTTGTGCTTGACTTTTCGTTAAGATGTGTGCCTTATCTTTGTTGTCGAAGCTGAAGTCAACGTAAAGTCCTATCGGAGGTAGGTGGACATTTCTGCCAAATCACTTCTGAGGGACGGCTGAAATTAGAACAACTTTTTCCTAATTGAATTTCTTTTTCTAACTTTTGATTTTAACTTGCCCGGGAGTTGTATCCATGACTCTCGGTGTGGTAAATAAGCAAGCGATCTACAGGATTTTTTCATGCAAAAAAACGTGCTATATTCGAAAGCATCTGGTAAAATTTAAAGCGCATATCTTCTAAATAGGGAAAGAATGACAAAGAAATGATTTAATGAAAAATCGTTTGTATGAGTGTATATGCTATAAGGTCCGATCTGGCCGGGTCCGACAAATGTCTAATTGGACACCTAACAGACGGCCATGGCTAGATCAAACCAGATTGTTAACTGATCAGTTCAGTACAATTAAAGGTGGATCTATCTCTTCTCTTTTAAGGACTTACAATTTGGGATTCTGGACAAACTTAATATACCATTTCAGATTCACGAAAGATATAAAAATGGAAGATACAGTGAAAGAGAATATGATATAGAGTGAAGATTGGAAGCGACGCTGACTTTTGACATGTGGCAGACCACATGCTGGGTTCTCAAGTTAAGTTATAAGAGAAAATAATTAAAGATTTGTCAATAGCTGAACAAAATTATTGTTTTTAAATAAAGTTGACTTTCGCTAGAAAGTCCAAATATTTCAAAGTTTATTTAGATGATATATCAACCTTGACAATGGACAACGAAATTTTGCTTTAAGGCACAATTAATCGTATCAAGGTATATTTCATGCGTCCCAACCAACATTTAAGTCAAAAAATTGTCAGAAAGGAGACATAGTGGGCTCGCTTATTGCTATGGTCGTTCTATATTAACCTTCTTTTATTCAATATGTGGGCCTAAATAGAAATTTGAGCGCTGACAAACAGCTTATAAATTGCTTCTTATATGACTTTTTTCGAAATCATAAATGTGCTTAATATAAGGAATTAGCATTCGCTAGATAAGGTTGGATTTTGGTCGCATGGCATTAAAAATGGGCAAACGTATCTTCAATATTAGTTGAGAAATAGGAACTTTAGAGGAAACCCATATAGATATGGCATACTGGCGTCAGCTCTAATTGGGATAAGCTCGATCACGGATGCAGTCTTGCTCGAAACACTTACATTGCTAAAATGCCGATCATTACGGAGATGATTAGATAGAAGCGTCCATGCTAGTTTACATTGGGAAAAGCCAGACACATTATAAGTTATAATTTTATTCAAATTGAATACTAGATAAAAATTTTACAAAATAAAATATGAATATTTCTTTCAAAGTCGCTTTATTTGCTCATAATTTTCATCATATAGGAGTTACAAAAGACTCCTATGTGATCATATATCTGAGGCTCAAAATTTTCACGTATTTCTTTCTCATATTGGTTTTCTAAATTATGAGCGAGAACGTATGAGGGAGTGCATGTAGCTCTTAAAAAAATGAATCTCAATGTATCCAGAAAATTGCTTAAGAACATACATTGACATTATCCGCCATTGACATTGAATTTTCGCTTATACAACTTTTATATTTTCCGCTTTTTCCACTTGCTTGCGATGAATAATTTTCAGAAAATGGTCTCACAATTTGTCATCATCCACTATTTAATTACAGCACAGTTCTTTCAATTGTCGTTTATGTTACGTTGAGATGGCTATTTTTTCATCCACTTAACCATTTTCACTTTTGTTTTCAACCACTGCGATTCAGAAACCTGTCAGTACCTAAAGTATTGTTTTATATGCTTAACATTCAACCGACACACCGTGGCGTATACGTAATTATCATTGTACTTAACATTAAGGTCAATGGAAAAAGAATTAAAGCCACATGACGCCTGCGAAAAGTGTGCTACAAAGAATGAAATGGAATAATATAAAAACAAGTAAGGAAGGTTAAGTTCAGGTGTGACCGAACATTACATACTCAGTTGAGAGCTATGGTGGCAACATAAGGGAAAATAACCTTGTAGGAAAATGAACCGAGGGTAACCCTGGAATGTGTTTGTATGACATGTGAATCAAATGAAAGGTATTAAAGAGTATTTTAAGAGGGAGTGGGCCATAGTTCTATAGGTGATTAGGGATATCGCCATAAAGGTGGATCAGGGTTGACTCTAGAATTTGTTTGTACGATATGGGTATCAAATGAAAGGTGTTAATGAGTACTTTAAAAGGGAGTGATCCTTATTTCCATAGGTGGACGCCGTTTCGAGATATCGCCATAAAGGTGGACCAAGGGTGACCCTAAAATTTGTTTGTACGATATGGGTATGAAATGAAAGGGGTTAATGTACATTTTAAAAGGGAGTGGGCCTTAGGTATATAGGTGGACGCCTTTTCGAGATATCGCCATAAAGGTGGACCAGGGGTGACTCTAGAATGCGTTTGTACAATATGGGTATCAAACGAAAGGTGTTAATGAGTATTTCAAAAGGGCGTAGGGTTTAGTTCTACAGGTGGACGCCTTTTCGAGATAGCGCCATAAACGTGGACCAGGGGTGACTCTAGAATATGTTTGTACGATATGGGTATCAAATTAAAGGTATTAATGAGGGTTTTAAAAGGGAGTGGTGGTAGTTGTATAGGTGGCCGCCTTTTCGAGATATCGGCATAAAGGTGGACCAGTGGTGACTCTAGAATGCTTTTGTACAGTATGGGTATCAAACGAAATGTATTAATGAGTATTTTAAAAAGGAGTAGACCTTAGTTCTATAGGTGGTCGCCTTTTCGAAATATCGCCATAAAGGTGGACCAGGGGTGACTCTAGAATACGTTTGTACGATATGGGTATCAAATTAGTGAGTATTTTGAAAGGGCGTGGGGCTTAGTTCTATAGGTGGACGCATTTTCGAGATATCGCCATAAAGGTGGACCAGGGGTGACTGTAGAATGTGTTTGTACGATATGGGTATCAAATTAAAGGTATTAATGAGGCTTTTAAAAGGGAGTGGTGGTAGTTGTGTATGTAAAGGCGTTTTCCAGATATCGACCAAAATGTGGACCAGGGTGACCCAGAACATCATCTGTTGGATACCACTAATTTATTTATATATATAATACCACGAACAGTATTCCTGCCAAGATTCCAAGGGTTTTTTATTTCGCCCTGCAGAACTTCTTCATTTCATTCTACTTAATATGGTAGGTGTCACACCCATTTTACAAAGTTTTTTTCTAAAGTTATATTTTGCGTCAATAAACTAATCGAAATACCATGTTTCATCCCTTTTTTCGTATTTGGTATAGAATTATGGCATTTTTTCGTGTTTCGTAATTTTCGATATCGGAAAAGTGGGCGTGGTCATATTCCGATTGCGGCCGTTTTTTATACCAATAGAAAGTGAGCTCAGATAAGTACTTGAACTGAGTTTAGTAAAGATATATCGATTTTTGCTCAAGTTATCGTGTTAACGGCCGAGCGGAAGGACAGACGGTCGACTGTGTATAAAAACTGGGCGTGGCTGAAACCGATTTTACCCTTTTTCACAGAAATAAGTTATCGTCCCAGAATCTAAGCCCCTATCAAATTTCACAAGGATTGGTAAATTTTTGTTCGACTTATGGCATTACAAGTATCCTAGACAAATTAAATGAAAAAGAGCCACGCCCATTTTGAAATTTTCTTTTATTTTTGCATTTTGTTTCACCATATCATTACTGGAGTTGAATGTTGACATAATTTACTTATATACTGTAAGGATATTAATTTTTTTATTAAAATTTGACTTTAAAAAAATTGGTCGTTCTCCGATTTTGCTAATTTTTATTAGGCATACATATAGTGATAGGAGTAACGTTTCTGCCAAATTTCATCATGATATCTTCAACGACTGCCAAATTACAGCTTGTAAAACTTTTAAATTACCTTCTTTTAAAAGTGGGCGGTGCCACGCCCATTGTCCAAAATTTTACTAATTTTCTATTCTGCATCATAAGTTCAACTCACCTACCATGTTTCATCGCTTTATTCGTCTTTGGTAATGAATTATCGCACTTTTTCGGGTTTTCGAAATTTTCGATATCGAAAAAGTGGGCGTGGTTATAGTCCGATATTGTTCGTTTTAATTAGCGATCTGAGATGAGTGCTCAGGAACCTACATACCAAATTTCATCAAGATACCTCAAAATTTACTCAAGTTATCGTGTTAAAGGGCAGACGGACGGACGGACGGACGGACATGGCTCAATCAAATTTTTTTCGATCCTGATGATTTTGATATATGGAAGTCTATATCTATCTCGATTCCTTTATACCTGTACAACCAACCGTTATCCAATCAAAGTTAATATACTCTGTGAGCTCTGCTCAACTGAGTATAAAAGTGTGAATAGAAAAAAAGAAATGCGGTAGAAGCTGTTGCTGTGTGAACTGGATTTTTATTTCGTTATTTTAATACGACTTAATTAAGTTCCTTAAAAATTTCTTGAACTTTTTATGTGGTTAGAAAAACGTTGCCACGAGCTTTTCCAAGACCTTTTACGAAAGAATTTATGCGTAAAATATGAAATTATGTGTAAAATATGTACACTTTACTTAATAATTTTGTTACAAAAATTCTGAAAAGTTGTCATTACAAAAGAATTTTACGTGATCACGTAAAACAAAACCATTTCTCCTTAGTTGAAACGCTAAGGATTTTTAGACCAATGTTGTTGCTTTTTATAGCCGATAAATTGATCTTCATGCGAAAATAGCGTGTCGTTAAACCCCAATATGGTCTGCTTTATTATTCTCACACGATTACATGTATACATATGTATGAGTGCAGCAAAGAGCTGGACCAATCACTTTTTTGAAGTGTAAGTATTCAGAAAGTAGCGGAAATTCACCCCAACTTTGAAAATTTTTGATAAGCATCTCAATATGCAGTCCAAACTTACATACATGCATGTGAGCTTAAATATCTTTTTAAGGGTGAAAAAACTTCAAAGTATAAAGAAAAAAAGTAATGATAGAATTGCAGCAAAATAGCTTATCAAAAATTGTGGAACGGAACACTTGCACTTACAGCTTTCTTTCGATACTTTGCACAAATGTTGGGGAATGTCAGAGAATGTCATAAAACCATAATAAATAGCTTTAGAAAGAAAAACTAAGGGTTATGCCACGGCATGATATCAAAAATCATTTAGCTGGGCAGTAATCGCTTTTAAAGAAGAGCGAGTAAGTAAAATTTATTGCATTTGCACGCCGTTGAACTAACAAATATGGTTGAGTTGGTGAAACAGTGATTGGGGTGTGTCGATATTTAGTTGCGTTGGACTTTTTTGTATGCTGTGGATTGTCAATTTTTGATTTCAGCTGCAATAGTTTTCAAGAGATTTTGTATGGAATATACCCTGCAATATACCCTGCATTCAAAAGCCAATGTTCTAAGCAAACACTATAATTCACTGACTGGAACCTTGTGGGGTTATTCATACTAGTCTGTTTTTGAATATTTCTTTGATTTGAATTATGACCGTCGCATGCCACCATTACTTCCATAGAGGCTTAAGAAGCCATTAAAAAGTCAAGCCTTTTAAATTAATTGGCGTAGACGGAATAGCTACATATATCAATGCTAAAAGACGATGATCATAAGAGCATCTGCTACCAAAGACATGTTGTTGTTGTTGTTGTTGTTGTAGTGATAAGGTCCCGAAGGCCGTGCGGAGTGCTATCGATGTTGATGGTCCTTTTCCGGAAGCAAATCCGGGGCGTGCCGGTAACAAGCACAATTAACGAACGATTTGGCAAGACCACATGAAACCTTCAAGGCCATAACGCCTAGATCCATAAGGAACTTGGGGTCGCCAAAGGCTGGGCTGTCAAAGAAACATGATTCGCCACGGAAAGGTGGGGTTGACAATTGTGTTGGAGAAGCTATATATTGCGCTAGAAACCCTTTGAAAGGGTTGCGCTACTCTTATCACAGGCATACCTGCCGCGGGTCTTTTATAAGCCCCCTACCCTGCTGGGTGTATACAAAGGCATATTTTTTAATTGTCGTTGTAGGCCGTTGCAATTCCGGAACAATGGAAGATTGCAAAGATAATCACACCATGGAACCCTGGAGACCCAGATCACGACGGTTAGTCGTATCTATCGATTTCTTCCGTAAAATGCATAGCATTGCCATCGCGCTAAATGCTTTTAAAACCTATATAAATGCCGGACTGTACCAGCCAAAGCCCCATCGTAGGACGGTGATAGGGGTGCTTATACTGTTGACAAATTTCAGTACAGTAAACCTAGGCACGCTAAGCAAACACAGATATTGTTCACCCTTTCCCAGTTGTCCTAATAGGTGGACCGCGAATTATCTGAGTGGCCGGCAAAAGTTGAGATGCAATTGAGGGGCAAAAATTTAAAATCTGGGAGAGTTAAACAGAGCGTGCCACCAGAGGCAGTTACTCTTTTGATATGACGACGACTGCACCGTAATGGCAACATAGTTTGACCCCCTCCTGGAATGGATTGAGCATGTCGCTCGCTACCTGTAAGCTCACTTTGAAAGGAATTTTCCTTAGGGAAACGGATCCCTCACTAGGGTAGGCACCTTGTCGTTGGTGTGAGGGTTTAGCCGAACTCCATAGCGCCCGACTATGAGGCGGAGCTGTTTAGGAATGACATCTACGCCGTTTCGCCTCACACGAGGGCGGCGGGATGTCGGTGACCAAGAACTGCCAACCCCCTAATCCAGGTTGTTATGCGGACCGTGCCCATTGGACGATTTGCAGCCAGGGGATATATACGGCTGTATTCGAACGGAGCCTTCCCGATACCGGGCCACCTCGGGAAGTATTAATGGCCTTACCACAGTAAGGGGCGCTGCTGTGGCGGACGGTTCTTTCCCCGTATATAATACTGGACCGCTGAGCTGTCGGGCAGGTGGTCGTACGACCAAGATAAACGACTCATTACCTGACTGTAATAAGGACGATGTAAAGAGGAGGACTGAGTCGCAATCCAAGGACGACAAATACGAATTAAGCGATGCGTCCGACTCGGGGAGCGAGAGTAGTGCTGATTCAATGAACTCTGTGTTGGAGAAACACACAAATGAAAACGGAGTAGAAGAGTGGAGAAGGGTACGGAGCAGAGGAAGTAAAAGAGCTCTCTCGCAGTACCGTGTATCACTAAGAATTGTACAACGCTTGAGAGCAGTGGTCGACCCAACAGAAGTGGAGATCGAGCACTTGGAATGGGCCCATGAAGCGGTAGAAATAGGTCGAAGGCAGTTCAAAAGGTTTGCTGCGAGAAACCCTCGGTTCTGCAATCGGTACGAGGAGGAAGAAGCGTCGAATGGCAGAATGAAGAGGCAACGTTCGGCGGAAGGCGACAAGCCTGCCTTCAAGAGGCAGAAAGGACCCAGTCCTAGAGTCGCAAGGCAGGGCAGTCGCATAGAAAAGACAAGTAGGCCCAAAGCTGTAAGACAGATGGGCTGCAATAGCGAGGTAACAACTACTTCGAAAGCTGCGAGTCAGAGGGAAGTTCCAATTAAGGAAGTAGGAGATAAGCCAAAGGGAGATAATGCTAAGACTCCGGCTTTCTCGGAGGCGCTAAAGGGAGTTAACGCTAAGACTCCGGCTTTCTCGGAAGTGCCAAAGGGAGATAACACTAAGACTCCTGCTTTTCCCGAGAAGTTGTGTGATGTGGCAAAGCAGTCACTGACTGTGGCGCTGGTTGATCGCAGCAGTCCTTTCGGACAAATGACTACTGAAAGGTGGAGATCTGTGGAAAGGGAGCTTATTAGCTTAATGCTTAAGATGATGCGGGAACAACCAAGTAAGCCCCTTCCAACCTTTGATTCGGGGGGATGGTATAATGGTGTGAAGATTATAGCGTGCGACAACATCGCGAGCTTGCGGTGGCTGGAGGAAGTGGTTCCTAACCTCCAAAGGCAAGGCACGAACGCGCGGTTTGAGGTGGTGGATAAAGCGCAAATCCCCACGGTACCAAAAGTTAAGGTATGGATACCATGCGTGATGAAGTCGGAGGACACACTGCGACTTCTGCAGAATCAGAATCCGAACATACCGACACAGATTGGTACTTACTGTATCTCGGCCTACCGAGGATGGTCAGTTCTACATCTTCCAAATAAACAAGCAGGCGGAGGATATTTTGTACACGCAGCTTGGTAAAATGTCCTTTGGCACTGGCAAAATTTACATGCGACTCAGGAAAAGAAGTCCCGAGGATAAAAAAACTAACACGCTAGAGGTGGGCGAAGTCGAAAAGGACCACAAAAGCCTAAGGGAAAAAAGACAGGTGGAGGTCCCCGACGTCACCACGAACGTGCTAGAAGAGGACCAGCCGCTAAATAGTGCTGTGACTCGCACAGAGGAACACCCTGCACAACAGTCACGAGAGGCTGAAGGGGACCTCGAATACTCTAAACCAAAAGGGCAAGGGGAGGACGACGACGTCAAGACGAAGGTGCTGGAGGGGGACAAACAGCCCAATGGTGCTGCGAGTCCTATAGATAAACCTCCAACACAGTAAAGTGGCGTCGAGCGAACTCCTCCTAACCCTTGAGGAGGGTTCGTTTGACGTGGCGCTGATCCAGGAGCCGTGGCTCTCATCGGGAGGAAAGGTTTCTGGACTTAGCGCGTGGGGGTTTGGCGTTTACTACGCGCAAACGGAAGGATGGGTGCGAGCTGTAGTAATGGTAAGGAAACAGCTGCATTCATATATGCTGCCTAATTACACCACTGAGGATCTCGTAGCGGTGGCCGTTGAGCAAAAGAATAAGCAGGCATTTATCCTGGCGTCCTGCTACATGGCCCATGCTGCGGAGCTCCCACCGATGGAGTGCAAAAGCTAGTACAGGGGGAAGGGCGCAAAGGGCGGTTGGTCATAGGCGCAGATGCAAATGCGCACCACAATGCGTGGGGAAGAGCAGATACGAACGAGAGAGGCGAATCTCTGTTTTGTTACATCCTGCAAACCAACTTGCAGATAGCCAACAGGGGAAATGTCTCTACATACATTGTTCCAACATCCAGCAATGTTCCGGATATTACATTGAGCTGCAAGCGTGATATATCTAGGTATGATTGGATGGTTCTTGATAGACCATCCTTCTCCGACCATGCGTATATCAGCTTCAACATCTCCCTAAAGAGGGTAGAGAAGGGAGGAACCTTTAGAAACCCTAGCTCAACGAACTGGACTAAATTCCAGGAACATGTAGAAACAAAACTGGGACAACCCAAAGAGGAACTGGAGGAATCGAATGAATTCCTAACAAGGACGCTTATGACTGCGTATAACAAAGCTTGCCCTCTAAGAAGATTCAGAGGAAAAGCAAAGCCGCCATGGTGGGGCAATGAGCTGAGTCTTCTAAGAAGACAGGTAAAAGAAATGTTTAAGCTCGCAAAGACCGCGGAAAGCGAAGCGTGTCGGGACGAGTACAGGGATCTACTGAGGATTTACAAGCGTGAAATTACCAGGGCGAAGAGAAACTCATGGAAAAGTTTCTGTACGGACATAGAGTGCTCCAGCGAAACAGCACGGTTGAAAAAAGTCCTAGCAAAGGGAAACATAGTCCAGGGACTAATAAAGAAAGAGAAGGGGGAATGGTCACGTAATAGTGAGGAATCCCCATCGGGAGACGGTTTAGAGGAGCCAGCAGACATCATTCGCACTTCGATCACGGAGCTAGTAGTGCCGGGCTTGGTGACCGATACCAAGATCGAGTGGGCAGTGAAGACGTTTTCTAAGTTTAAATCGCCGGGCCCAGATGGTATCCTCCCGGCCATGCTACAAGTCTCAAGTAGGGCGGTCGTGGAATGGCTTAAAATAATATTCGATGGGTGCATACGACTGAATCATGTACCGCACTCTTGGAGAACTGCTCGTGTAGCTTCTCTACCAAAGGCGGGGAAGATCGGTCACGTGTATCCCAAAGATTATAGACCCATTAGCTTAACATAATTTCTGCTGAAAACCTTTGAGAGGCTGATAGTTGTTTACATAAAGTCCATCGTGGATGAAAAGCTGCTCTCCACAACACAGCATGCGTACACCAAAGGCAAGTTGGTAGACACCGCATTGCATAGGGTGGTAATAAGCATAGAGAAATCCCTGGAATATAAGGAGTATGCTCTAGGAGTCTTCTTGGACATTGCCGGGGCTTTCAATAATGTTGTAAAATGGGCGATTATGGATGGTCTTAATGAGATGGATCGGCTGCATGTTTAATTGCAGAAAGATTACATCACAATGGGGATTGTACGAGGCCACGAAATCAGTGGACAGGGGTACGCCGCAGGGTGGGGTGCTATAACCTCTGCTGTGGACGCTGGTCATCAACCAACTGCTCAGGCAATTCGATGAGGGACCCGTAAAACTAACGGCTTACGCAGATGACGTTGCAATTGTCATAAGTGGAAAGTGCCTTCCAACGATTAGTTCTTTGATGGATCGGGCGCTTCGCGATATTCATACTTGGGCATCTAATATCGGGTTGAAAGTCAATGCGGAGAAGATGGATATGGTCTTGTTTACAAAGAGGTACAAGGTCCCAAATAGGACCAGGCCTAAGTTAGGAGGGGTGACCTTACAGGAGAAACCTTGAACAAAATATTTAGGAATCATCCTAGACAGTAAGCTGTCATGGAAGCTCAACGTGGAGGAGAGGGCCAAGAAGGCCTCAACGGCACTCTATGCATGTAAAAGAATGCTGGGGTGTACGTGGGGCCTATCGCCCTCTCTTTCTCATTGGGGTTTTACAGCGATTGTAAGCCCTATTCTATACTATGGAGTTCTTTTTTGGTGGAAAGCCACACAAAAAACAACATACCTTAAAAAATTAGAGGGGGTATGCAGACTATCGATGCTTAGCATTACGGGAGCTCTGAAAACAACCCCGACGGCTGCACTGTATGCCATTTTGCACATCCCACCTGTAGACTTGGTAGCAAAGAACAAAGCGTTAACGACCGCAACCAGGCTCGGTGCTTCGGGGCAGCTTGAGCGCCGACCATATGTCCATAGTAGTATAGCATCATCAATCACAAGACGAACAGACTACATGATTTCCTATCTGCGCTTCGAGGGAGATCTTAAGGCCACAATAGAGGTGGAAGGTCGGCTCAAGTGTGCGCAAATGGCGGACGAGGCGATACATGTGTATACCGATGGTTCCAAAGTAGTGGAAGGAGTAGGGTCTGCGGTATACTGCGTTGATCAGGAAATAAGCAGATCCTACAGGCTGCCGGATTACTGTAGCGTTTTCCAAGCGGAAATATAAGCCGTAACCAAAGCAGTAGAAACCCTGGAAGAGAATGGCTTAAGCTGCAACCGTGTTAACTTTTATATTGACAGTCAAGCAGCAATTGAGGCAATAATCTCGCATAGCGCAGCATCTAAATGCATGTTAGAGTGTAAGCAGTCTCTGGAGAGAATCGGGACAGGGAGAAGCATACATCTATATTGGGTCTCAGGGCATATGGGAATAGATGGGAATGAAAAAGCGGACGAACTAGCTAAAAAGGGCGCATCCCTTGAAGCTTGCTCCGAAGATGTCCCAATTAGATTGGGCGAGATTAAGCGAAGTCGAGAGGTGCACATGATCGACCAAGCTGGAAAGGCGTGGGTTCAAGCGCGAGGCTGTAAAGTGCCGAAGATTATGTGTAGGTCTTACAACCTTAGACTAACATAGTTGCTGCTATCGTTAAAAAGAGAGGACTGTAGACTCATGACGGGTATTCTGACTGGACACTGCCTTCTGGCGTCACATGCCTTTAAACTAGGCTTGGTCAGTGATAGCAGATGTAGGAAGTGCGGGTTGGAGGAGGAAACGATCGAGCACGTTCTGTGCTCTTGCCCTGCACTTGCCAGGCTAAGACTCCAGCTATTAGGAGTGATACAGCTGTCAGATCTAGAAGCAGCAAGTGGCTTAAGTCCTAGGAAGCTTCTAGTATTTGCCAAGAGGGCGGAGTTATTTTATAACATAGGTCCTGGTTTTTGATAGGGTTTTACAGTTTGGTCTTTAAAACAAACTTCTGGTAACACTACGGACTCAATCAGTCTATGTGAGGTCCACACGGACCGGCAAGTTCAACCTACCTACCGAGGGAAACGGATGTGAGATGGAGTAGTCTCGAATACTGATGCAACACTAAGCTCGTATGGCCCAAATGGGACGCGAGACGTACAAGAATCTCCTTCTTCTTGAAAGGAAGGACATATCTCTGGTGGTTGGACTTATAACATGCAAATAGCAATGGGGAAGCATGCTGGGTGCCCCTTATAACGACTACAGCAGGAACTGCAAAGACGAAGAGGAGATAGAAACAGTCAAGTATTTTCTGTGCGACTGCCCTGCGCTTTGGCGCAAGATGAAGAAATCTCTGGGATCTCCCAGCTTTGACGATCTTTATGATCTGGCTAAGTTGGAACCTAAGAAATTCTTGACATATTTGCTGAATCGAATTGTTTGTTTGTGTAGGGGAGAGATCCACGTGGTATCACAACGGGACCTTTTGGGCCTAAATGCACTGGTGCACGCACCGGTGCACGGTAGGTTATTTGATCAATCTAGATGGCCAAAACTAAAACAACAATTATTTCCAATATATTTATTTTGGGCCAACTTTTTGTTACAGTTTTAATTATTTGGAGCTTTTCGGCCGATAAAATAAAAACAAAACACAAGGTTTCTCTTTTCCTCCTACTCGTTTCGATGAAATTTTTTCATCTTCATCAGGGATACTGTATATTTATCATAAAATATGACATAAAACAAAACAAGCATTAACGCATTAATTAGAATCACCCAATTCACATCACTCTGTTGTTAACATATTACTTACATTCAATTTATAACATTGAAACTTTAACATCTAACACATAAATAAACAAAATTTTACATTTAATTTACTGCCTCCATTCATGTTTCCTGCTTCGTCCATTGGCTTATAATGCCGTCATATAAGCGCAGTTTATACTGTTGACGTCTTCTTTGAAATTCATTGCAGTATTGATTTTTTGTTGTATTCGTAGGGCTTCCAGCGTCATTTGTGTTCATTCTTTCCCCTCAGTGTCTAATATTTTCGCGTTTTCGAAGTCCGCTGTGTGTCCTTTGTTGGTGAAATGTTCGCATAATGCTGTTGTTGTTTTTCTATTTTTGGCGTCTAGTCTATGTTCGTTTATTCGTACACTTAGCGATCGCTTCGTCGTTCCAATGTATATTTGATTGTAAGTTTCTCCTGCGCTCCCGTTACATTTTATTTCGCATACCACATTATGTTGTTGTTCTTTGTCGATTTTTCTTTTGTTTGTGTAAAGTTTGTGTTCAAACTTCGATTTGGTTTATGCGCAAATTTTATATTGTTGTTGCGTGTGATGCTATGCAATGTGTTGTTGACCGTTAATCCTGGTATGTAATTGACCCCTGCATATATTTTATTTTATTTTACATTCTTTTGTTCAGTGATGCTTTGCGCGCAGTTGGTTTGACTAATTGTTGTTGTTATCCATGCGTATTTGTTTGTCTTCATTAATTCTACTTCTATTTTGGTTCGTGCCAATTGATAATCACAACACTGCGACATCTGTTGCAGAATGGATGTGAAAATTGGACTTGTTCGAATGCTGCCATAGTGTAATATTTTATTAATGTTAATTAATGTGTTAATGTTATTTTGTTTTTGTCATATTTTATGATAAATATACAGTCTCACTGATGAAGATGAAAAAATTTCATCGAAACGCGTAGGAGGAAAAGAGAAACATTGTGTTTTGTCTTTATTTTATCGGCCGAAAAGCAATTATTTCTGTTTAAAAAGTGGTTGTCTCACTTCATTGTTATGAAAGCAAATATTTGACAGTAAATTCACGGTGTTCCGCTCAGAATTTCTATGGTTCGGGTCCCGGTTTCGGATGAACCCCGTTCATTTTTTGGAATTACATGAGATATGTCAATATGGAAGGAAAGGTATTTTACTCGGCATTTCTTTTGGCGTTTTTAGGTAGGGCTGCATTTAGGGTTGCCACCTCACCTTATTTTTTATATTTCTTTGTTTATCCACTACCATCTCGGAAACGGCTTAACCGATTTGAATCAAATTTGGTACATCGATATAATATTACATTTTAAGACTTTTCACCTAGGTGTTGACACTGAGTATGTTTTCACAAGGTTGCCACCTTTTTTAAGTTAATAAAATGACATCAGATATGCCAGTAAGGATATCAAAGGAAATGTATTTCACTCCCGCTTTCCAATAAATATATTTTTAGGTTGGGTTGTCACCTCACTTTATTGCAGATATATCTGATACGATCTCGAGAAAAAAGAAAGAGAAATATTTGCAGGTAAATTCATGGTTTAATTATTCATCATTAGTATCAATATCAATAGCAAAGTCTTCGTCTTCATCATATTCAACATCTATGAAAAAAGGTTCAGCAGAAAGCAAGCAGCATCTCTTGAATCTCTATTGACAATGGAATTGATGTTTTCTTTATTCGGGACCTCTTTTCCGTCAAAAAAGGATCCGATGTTAAAAGCAATATGTTCATTACATGGAAGTTGCCAGAAGTTCCTCAATGTTTTCTTGCAAAACTGTAACGATAAAAGCAGGAAATGTTTTCTTCAGCTTCAAGCTTCACTTCTGATAATTGGCCGATAGGCAATAATGAATTTTCGATAAGAGATGCGCCATGAATTAGAATTTTGTGTACTGTTGGAAACATCGGATACCAAAGATAAAGGCTAACATACAGCTCTGCAGTTTTCATAGCGTATTCGGAGAACTTTTTTCAATAAATTTTCTGACCAGAAGATATTGTTTCTAATATAATTTGGAAGCGATATATGATGGTTTGATACCTTGCTTTCATTAGGCGTAATACTATAAAATTCTCAGATCCGTATACGATCAAGTTATTATTCACGGCCTTTGTTAGGTCGCGTTTGGATTATGCAGTTTTTATTTGGAGGCCAAGCCAGCAGACAGCTGTAAATAGAATAGAGTGTATACAGAAGATCTTTCTTAAATATGCTCTTCGACCTTTCAACTTCTCTGAACTTATGCCTCCTTATTCTTCTCGTCTCTTGCTATTAAACCTTAAGACCTTGTTGGATCGTAGATCTATTATCTGCTTAAGTTTCGCTTATAACATTATTAATGGGTTTATTGACTGCCCGTACTTGCTGGAGCGGTTTCGATTTAATGTCCCTCCAGGTTCTCTCCGAAATTTCGATCCCTTTTATGGTGATAATCTTAGAACTAATTATGCCTGTAATGCTCCTACATTGAATTTAAGAACTATTTAATATATTTAGTCTGTAAGGATTTATTCCATTGACTGCAAATAAATGAAATGAAATCCCGGTTTGGGTACATCAACTAAAAGACCAAGTTTCTGTCTGAAATTATCTTTAATTTTTACTTTTCTTTGTTGAATGAGCTCTTTGTTAAGTGAAGGCTTTACACGCCACTATTTAACAGGAAGTTTATACGACAAATGTACTAACTATTCAAACATACGGATCCTTGCGTTCAAAGTAGATAGGCCGAAGCTCATTAAGTCTAGATTAGGCTCATTTGTTTTTATAAGGTCATTAAAGTCCTTTGAAGTTAATCCGCAAATATGTCAACGCATTGTAGAAGTTGTCTAAATAAAAACTTCCCATCTACCATAATTAGCAACATAGTATGTTTGACCGAAAAATCTTTATCACCTAACTTAATATTTGTTTCCTCTAATGTCGCTATTGAATCCTCTATGTGAGAAATTTCCAATTTTATGATGTCAGCTTTTTGCAAACAACATTTTGGTTATAATCGGAAATTAGTTGGATTGACACAAACGAGCTCTGAAATATGTTAGCATCGGAGTCTTCACCGTTGACAAATTTTTGTTTGTATTGCTTTTGTCGGGATCCGTCACAGCCCCATTTTGAAACTAATCTCAACGAGATACACTCTTCTTTTTCCAGCCTTTGAGTAACGTCATTTAAATAAAGTAGGAGACGTTTTGCGGTTA
Source organism: Eurosta solidaginis (assembly GCF_040869045.1). NCBI lineage: Eukaryota > Metazoa > Arthropoda > Insecta > Diptera > Tephritidae > Eurosta > Eurosta solidaginis. The sequence continues at coordinate 150,842,194 of NC_090322.1, forward strand.
AATCCATTAAAAGTTGCAACTTTATTTCTGCACGTGTTTCAGTTACTAGATAAGACGACTCGTCTGGATATGAATGTTTTTTTCTTTTTGTACCACACTTTAGCATGGATAGAAAATTATGTTCGTACTTCTAACAAATTCATACTGTCTTCTAGTGAAAAAACCTTCAACAATCACCCAAAGAGCCTCAAAAGGGGACAACTGTTTTACATAGTTCTCATTAATTTTTGAGTTTCTACTTCTACACTCATTTGGTATATTGACAGAATTCGTCAAATCTTCCAATACCTTCGCCTCTGCTCTTTTGCCTTCTTCGTAGAGCTTCATTTTTGCAGCGTACGTTAAAACATCAGTGCCCGTTTCTTTCCTCAAATTTTAGGTTTTTCTTCGCATACTTCTTTCGCTAAACTGGTCAAAACTCGAGGAAGGTCGACCTTCACGTTTTTTAAATCAACACTATTCAACTGGAATGAACCCTGAAGTCAATATTGATTTTTCTTGAGAAACACTTTACTTTTTCTTTGTTCCGCTATCCATATTCGCTTAAATTCTAACTTTTGGAATGAAATCTGATGTAAAATTTCTTCCTGTTTAGATCTATTATAGTTCAGTAACAATAAGTAATTATGCACAAATTCTAACTTTTCGTCAAAAGTTTTGTCATTATGTTGCTGCAACATTGTGTACAACTGAAGACGGGTAAATGTAGCCATTTATTACAAATTTTAGTATACGGTTAATAGGACGCAAAACAAAATTATTGGAAGATATGAAACTGTATCACGGTAATTAAAAAAACACTGATTTTCACGACAAGGTGTTACAAAATTGATCAAAACTCAAAAAAGCGTAGGCATGCGCAGCCGCTTTTGTTATTAAACTTTAAAATAAACACAAGCTTATGTATTGCCAAATCATAACTGACATGACAAGAAATGAAAAAAAGATATAAGTATATTTTTGTTTGAAAGGTTTTAAAAAATTTAATATTGAAAAGGAGCAGTATTACAAGTAGAATAACTCAGTTAAAACATGTGGTATAAAAAATCTAACATATGATTTAAAAACACATTTACCTGCCCTAAAAGAAAATGTAACTAGATTTGATTAAGGCTAAACAAGTGAACAAGTATTTAGGTTAGAAGGGAATGTTGCTTTTTAACCCAAAAAAGCATCGAACTGCACACAATTTTTATACAATTTTAGATCTGCCGGTCTAGCTCAGTTGACCTTGCAGATGGTTTTTGGGGTATGTATGTTAGCACGACGCACGCCAAATAGTAAAGCAAGAAGACACTTGTTGCACAAGCTGGTAAACAAAATTCCATAACGAAACAAAACACCACGAAAATAAGTAGGAATGCAGCAAGCGGTGGGAAGCGCATCGTCAGCGAATTCACGAAGCGGCAACAGCAGCGCAGTCGGTAGAGCGGCGACAAAATAAGTTAGTTGTAAGAAAATAATATTTGTAAAGGTTAGTTCTAATTCTGACATTGAATAATAAAGGAGCCATAGCTCCCAATAAAAACATTTTTTTTCAACTAAATAACTTTTAGTAATTTAACTTGTATACTCTTCAGTGGACATCTATGAACGCCAGGGAGTATATTTAAAAAAAATGGAATATTTTGAAAAATCGATTTTTGGTCAGCTAAATTGATGAAATACCCCACCGTGCGGTGGCCACTTTAACCTAACCTAACCTACTCTGACCCCTCCATGGATAAACTAGTTCCTAAAATGAATGATTATCTTTCCAGTCTTCCTGTTGTTTTTTTGCGCGACGTAGCAGTGTCACAGACTAAATCCATGGCCACTCTGTTCACGATGTGAGAGGATGAGATTTCGCAAATATTGGATGTTAACATCGATTCTGTTCAGCTACCGTGGTAAATAGATGAACACATCGAGTTAGCTCAACAGCTGTATAAATCCACGTTTATTTAAATTAAATTATATTTACATTTAATGAAAAAAATATAATTACTAAACTTAATTAAAATTAAATGAAATGAATTAAATAATAAATTTGCGACTCAAGGGCTTACGACTTCACAGCGAAAACGATTTATGCGATTGTGAATGCTTGCTGTAAAAGCTGATAATGTACTTATGTATATATGTGTTATTTTGTATATGTGTTATTTTGTTCGATGAGCGCACTCATTATTTTGTTTCGTTTATGTTCCTTTATGGTTAAGGTTGCCATCAACCTGTCTGATGTACACAGTTGCCACAGGTGCAATATTTGCAATCACCCTTACCCTGAAGGCACATTCCTACGAAATTGTATCGAAAGTACCAAGCCGAAACAAAGTGCAAGAAGCTTGCCAGCAGATCTGGGGAAATATAAAAAATCGCTGCTAATAACTTACAAAACGATTGACCGACTGCTTATTAAATGAGAACTTTTCGATAGGTAAGTTTAGCTTTACCTGGCCGGTCAATAAAGACATCAAATAAACTGAATGTGTCTACAGACAAAACGTTTGTTCCCACGGATGTCATAAACCTATTATCACAGTTTCCTTCCAAGCCCTCGCCCAGGTCAATCACATTCAGCCAAATTACGACAGCATGCCACTTCATGCAACTAGCTAGATCAGCAGAAATGCAATCACACGGTATAATCGCATATCGTGACTGTGGTCATTGCACAATGACAACATCATCAGCAAAACATCGTTAGCGCGACGATTGCGTCAATGTCGCTAGCCGCCAGCAGAGCAACAGCATCGTTACGCGACGTCGTGGGCTAAGTGGACAGTTAGGGTAGCTAGTAAGATTCATTTCTAAATGTAGCTCAATAATTTAATTTAATTATATTGAAGATCTATATAATTTAATAAGGCACAAAGTATTTTTAATGTTTATATATTTGTTTCAATTCATTGAATTTCTTTCACTTCAATTATATAATAATCTATAAAATTATTTACTAAAAAAATTTTAACTACTTGATAGGTAGCGCTTTACAGTAGCTGTATAATAATATTTTATTTTTTTTTGGTATTATTACAGTTTTTAATATTTTACTTTTTTTTATCGAATTCGGATCTCACTACCGGCAAGTAAAAGTTGTTATTGTGTCTTGTTTGATAGCTATGGACCTCTCTATTTAGCCTGACACGCTCACTTAGGTAATTCGGCAGGTTTCCCAAATTTATGTTGTGTATAAACTTCAATGTGTAGTAAGTGATGTTCTGTTTTACACTAAGCCAGCTTAAGCTGTCTAGTAAATCTTTAATTGGAGTATTATACCGTTTTCTTAATATGAAACGCATAATTTTGTTTTACTTAATTTGTAGCCTGGATATCTGCGAATCAGCTAATGCGAATAGGATTGTAGGACAGTAAATGAAATGCGGCTCGATAATGGATCTATAGACCAGTATTTTGTATTGTATACTAATATGCTTGCATGATCGAAACATGAACCCTATTTTTTTGGAAATTTTCCCTTCGATGTATTTTAGATGTTCATCAAATTTTAATTTGTCATCTATAATTATTCCCAGGTATTTTATTACGGGTTACTCTTCCTATAGGGGTATTTGCTATTTTTAGCGACACATTATCATCTTGAGTCACTCTAGACCCCATTATCATCCATTTTGTCTTTTCTATGTTTATTTTAAGCATAGTTTGGCACAACAACTTATATATTGCATGTAGGTCCGACTGTATTTTTGAGGCTGCCCATCAATCGTGTTACAGCTTATAGTCAAAAGTGCATCATCAGCGAATAATCTTATTTTGCAGTATTTGATACAGTTTTTAATATCGTTTGTGTAAATTATAAAAAGAATTGCTGCAAGCACCGATCCCTGTGGCAATCCTATATCAATGTCCACTTCTGGGGAAATCTTACTTCTTATTACAGTTTTCTGTTTTCTTCCACTAAGGTAACTTTTGAACCAGTTAAGCGCTATGTTTCTAATGCCAATATTATACAGTTTTTTTTATAAGAATATCTTTGTTTACTGTTTCGAATGCTCTTTTTAGGTCGAGGAAAACTGAAATTGTAAATTGTTTCTTCGTTCTAATTTCTTTCCATTCTGCAATTAACAGGTTAAGTGCAGTTTTACACGAGTGATTTGATCTAAACCCTGACTGCTCATTTATAATAATTTCGTATTTATTTAAGTAATCCAGCAATTGGTTCTTAGTTATAATTTCTATTATTTTCTCATCACTAGTTAAGCTATTTATGGGTCGTATCTCCTCTGGTTTAATTGTTCTCTTTACTTTTTCCACAGGTACAATTATTGAGGTCTTCCAGCAGTCTGGAAGTACACCAAATTGGAAACTTTCATTTATTACACATGTTTAGGTATAGCTTAAGTACTCCATGCTGTCTTTTACTACACCTTCCGTTACTAATTTTTTTCCTCCGTACTTGTTTTTTAATTTCGTTGTAACTCTCATAAGTTCTTCAACATCTATTTCCTTCAGTTTAAACAAGCTTCTGTTTATCTCCATTTGATTTCCACCTGTTTCGAAGATTTCAATGCTATCTCTGATTCTGATTATGCTCTCATTAAAGTGACGGTTTAATTCAGTTGCTATTTCATAATCATCTTCAATAAGAGAACCATTTACAGAAATTTTTAAAGCACACAAGTGCAATAAAAAATAACTTATAATTATTATAACCGAAATTTTTCTAATGCTTCTTTGCATTCCAGAACACTTTTTGATGAAGTAATATGTGATATTATTGCCTTAATCGCTACTTTTCTATCAATATATATATCAAAACCACTGCAGATTAAGCACTCTTCTTCCAGAATTTCTGCTGCTTTCTTCATGACTATTATTTCCGTCTGAAAGACGCAGCAGTGATCTGGCTGCCTGTAGGATCTACTTATTTCTGGATCGACATAGTAAACAACAGACTCGACGCTTTCGTTAATTAAAAAACATCGGTATAGGCGTGTGTAGTATGTTCTGCCATTTCTGCACCCTGTTACCAACTCTCCGGCTCAACTGTGGCCTACAACCGCTTTCGAAAGTATTAAGTATACCTAATTCTTATGAGCTGTATACTTAACCCCGTTGTTGCGTTAAGAAAAACTTCCACATGTGTTGTTAAGGTTACGAGATGACCAGTCCTATGGTGTCAATGTATATCGGCTTAAAGGTTTATAATCTCAGATGCAGTTTTCAACGTAAATAAATTGTATGGATTATTCTTAGGGTCATAGAAAAATGTTAGGTTTAAAAACATGTATATGGACTATTACGATATATGCTTCATTTCTATACTTAAGACAATTTTGTTTAATATTGCGGTTCACATAAGTATTTCTTCTTGTTATTTGTAATGCTTACACCCAGAGAAAAAAGCTTGAAAATCTAAATGTTTTCACTTAGATTTAACTATTTTTACCAATGGTTTTGCATTAAATTGTTGTTAAATGTTTCGTCAGTCTAACTATGTATGCACTTAAAATATCTTTTGATCATCAACATTGTGTTTTCAAGGATGAAAATACTTGAAACAAATTAGACAACGTATTTGACTTAAAGTGTTCTCATATTTAACGCAAGTATAATTCTGCCACTACTAAATATTTACGTATTATTTTAAAGTATTTTCATACTATTTTAGCAGAATAAATATGTATTTTTTTAATTTAAGGCGTTTGGTATTCAAACTTGCAGCTTCTCATATTTAAATAAAGCAAATTTAAAACGAATAGGAACGTATTTAGTTTTCCGAGACGGGTTTGCTCTGGGTGTATCCGAAAAAATGTTGATAATTTCTGATGCAGTTGTTCAGATTTAATGGTTTAATTGATGATATATCGGTATTTTTGCGAATGGTAGACGTGGTATATACATTAAGTAGGATGCTGGCCTACTACACCGAAGGTCCTTAGTTCCGCTAATGGAAGAATTAACATCAAAATACTTAAACATTTTATTTTTTAAGTGGGGTCACCTCTCGGAAGTGACATGGCATACCCGTTTCCCATTACCGAATTCCGAAAGTCTTCTCCTATCAAGGGATATGATAGGCTGCGCAATAACACATATACATATGGTTCTATCTATTCTGAACTAATTTTTCTTCGAGTTACGGCTCTCGAAACATGGAAAATTGCTAGTAGTAAAAGAGGCGGTGCCACGCCCATTTTTTAAATTTGAAGTTTTTTCTATTTATTGTTATAAATCCACTTGGGAAATGAAATACCAAGGATATGAAGCTCTTTTTTGCAAAGATATATGTAGCTTATTTTATTGGTCCACGACCCTTTTAAAAATCTTTTATATAAAAGTGGGCGTGGGCCTTAACCGATTGCGTTAATTTTTCTTCAAACAATTCCCTATAGCAAAGGTAACTCCTCTGCCGAATTTTGTTACGATAGGTTTAACGATTTTTGAGTTATGATTAATAATATTTGTAAAATTGATTTTATCACAAGTGGGCGGTGCCACGCCCATTTGAAAATTGTTTTTCAGATTTTTATCAAGAGTCTCAATATCAGTCCACATGTCAAATTTCAGTATTCTATTGATATATTGAAGTCTATATCTATCTCGATTCTGTGAACAAGTACAGCTGGGTATAAAAAGATCACCAGATGACCTTAACGTCACAGCTTTGGAATTAATTTGATTTTCAAATAATTCAGTGACAGTTTTTTTTTTTTTGAAACGAACAGAAAATTTTTTTTGTGTGTGTTTTGGTTCCATTTTGATTTTTTTTTATACTCAGCGTGCTTTGCACACAGAGTATATTAACTTTGATTGGATAACGGTTGGTTGTACTGGTATAAAGGAATCGAGATAGATATAGACTTCCATATATCAAAATCATCAGTATCGAAAAAAAATTTGATTGAGCCATGTCCGTCCGTCCGTCCGCCCGTTAGCACAATAACTTGAGTAAATATTGAGATATATTCACCAAATTTGGTACACTAGCTTATGTGTACTCAGAATAGATTGGTGTTGAAAATGAGCGAAATCGGATGATAACCACGCCCAATTTTTATATATATAAATTTTTGGAAAAGACAAAAAACCTGATAATTTAGTAAATAATACACCTAGAATACTGAAATTTGACATGTGGACTGATATTGAGACTCTTGATAAAAATTTGGAAACATTTTTTAAAATGGGCGTGGCACCGCCCACTTCTGATAAAATCTATTTTACAAGTATTATTAATCATAATTTAAAAATCGTTAAACCTATCGTAACTAAGATATAAAACAAGTTTAAAAGGGTCGTAGACTAGAATAATAAGCTATACCTTACCAAAAAATAGTTTTGAATCAATGATATTTCACTTATCAAGTTTTATTGTAAGAGGAAATGGGGAGACATTTTTTTTTTTAAACGGGCGGTGAAATGAAATGAACAACTGAAGCTCACGCTGAGTATATAATGTTCGGTTGCACCCGAACTTAGACACCCTTACTTGTTTTTAAATAAATTCGCTTCTATTCTAAGTTCGGCTTAAAGCTTTAAGATAGCGGTTGGTTTGGTTTATGAACGTTTACTGTTCGAACCGGTTTTCAGCCCTGCATAAAACTGTAAAAATATTGATAGGGTAATAAATCTAAAGATCAAGGAAAAAATGAAATGACATGAAAACGGTAATTCGTGGCACATTATTATTATCATAGCAGACAGACAAGTTAACACGCAGGTAGAGGTAGCTGTTGTGCTGTCTACCGAAACGTGTTTGCAGTGCTCACAGCAAATTTATGTAAATAATAAGTATAGTGTCAAATGTGGCAGCTTTAGGTAAAGATATCATAAAATAGAAATGTACGAAAATACCTTAACAAAAATATAAAAGATTTTCGTTTTTCATAATCATAAGCTAGTTGTACATAAATATATCATTGTCGTTTAATATGCACGACATGTTTTATCGCATTCGCGTTTTTGTAGCTCAGTAATTTCAAAATTATAGATGATGCACGAAAGCCGACAGCTGGATATGCCTAACAACTTATGTACACTCACGGTTAAAATAAAAAGCCAACGAAAATTTTTTTCATTACGCAGTATTCTTACGGTCACTACAGCTACTCAACGAATTTTTTTAGTTCTTGTGGTGAACGTAGATACCTCATCTGTATGTATGTTTGTTTAATGGTGTGTTCAGTTTATACTTATATTGAAGAATTCATGAGCTTAACACCGGATTATCATAATTGAATTTCAATTATTATGTTTTCTAAGAGAAACTGAAAAGAAAGAAACATTTACCGGCATATTGCGCTGGACCCATTTCGAAAGCCCGAATTTACAAAGCTTCTCATTCGCAACGAAGAAGAACTTTACAAAAACAAATCTACATGGCACACAAATCAATATAGAGACAAAATGTCTCAATTGTGTTGTTACTGTAGAAATGAGAAAAACTGAATTAAGCATGAAAACAAATACCAGGAGAATGGCCTAGTGGTTAAAGGATACTGCAGTTTCACCATGTGATTCGCGGTTCCAATCCCGGTGAAACCTTTGATAACATTACAAAATTGCCTGATGATGATTACGTTGGCGGTTTTCGAAATAGGTCCATCGCAATATGCCAGTAAATGTTTCTTTCTTTTCAGTTTCTCTTAGAAAACATAATAGTTGAAATTCAGTTATGATAAGCCGTTGTTAAGCTCATGAATTCTTAAATATAAATACATCATCTCATTGGGTGATACGTAAAAATGAGAAAGTTAGTAGGTCCCTAGTAACTTTCGTAAAAGCAACGGTATTTAATAAAAGTAATAGTATTATCTTTAAGAAAAAAAATTTACACAAATGTCTACAAACCGCAAATAACCCGAAGCTTGAATAGCGTAGGCGATTTCATTGCCATGAATCATCTTTAGGAGACTCTGGACGAAATATATGTGGTTGTTTCACAAAAAGTTTTATTTTATTTGAATATTATTAATGAATAATAAAGTTAATAAAATTGGTTTAGTTGAATTACAGTTTAATTAGACTTTAAATGAAAGTACAATTAATAGTTTTAATAAAAGTTTACGAAAGGTCACGGTGCAACTACTATTCAGCTCGGCGTCAGGTTTACAACCAATATTTCTGCTGTTTTATTTCAAAATTGGCATTTTGGCAGGGTTTTCTATAACAGAACGATGCGCCTGCAAGGTTGTATTTTATTTGTATAATTAGGTCTGATTGGTATGTTAAGGGTTTGTTTATGTAAATGGCTAATTAGTATTCTCTACCACTTCTAGCCTTAAGACCCAATCCCACAATTGGCCGTCCTGACATTCGTTCGTCCCTGAACGATAGGCTCCACATTTTTATGTACTCTGCCACCGTTGTCGTTTGGTTTGGCCCCTCGTGTTCACCTATCTTTTCCACCTCGTACCGCCCATGGTTTAATACCCGGATAATCTTGTAAGGACCTAGATATTTCCCTTTTAGCTTGAGGGTGGGACCGAATTGCGTCCGCATTATAGCTACCATATCGTTTTCTTTATACACTTTCTCTGCCTTCCTTTTCGCGTTGTAGTTTTTTCTATTCTCTTCCTGGACTTCTTTGATATTATCCCTAGCCATTTCTCTGATTTCCTCGCCTTCTTTATCTAGCTCTTTGATTGCATCATCCTCAATAACTTCAATCAGATCTGCTTTGTTACTGAGTCGCATATTTAGTCCTGTTAAAATATTAAAAGGAGCTGCTTTTGTACTTCTACTTGGGGAATTGTTCAAAAATTGCTGAACTGCTGCTACGTGTTGTCAGGATTGTCTAAAGAAAGTTTTGTAAGCATTGGTACAACTATGCGATGGATTCGCTCAAGCTGACCATTACCCCTTGGTACACCTGTCGCTATCAGGAGATTCTGCACACTCCGTTCGCTGCAATAGTTACTGAAAGCCTGTGAGCTGAAAGCTGCACCCCTGTCTGTGATTACTCTCATCGGATTTCCGAATGTGGCCGCTTGCCTCTCTATCCTATCAATAACAGCTGCCGCGCTGTATCCTTCGTCGGATACAACCAACAAATTTCGAGAAGGCGTCCACTACTGCTAATATATAGTGTCACGGATATTAGCATCACTAAGTTATCCCATCACTAAGGCGATGCTAAGGCCATACCAAGCAGTATTTACGTTAATAATCAAATCAAGTATACACATATATAAGGCAGCCCTAGAGATGTCACACACAGATGCATTTACTTATACGACTATGTGCGCGCGAGAGACTGTAAACTACAGACATTCACATCAATAATTCAATCTTTATGTATCTACATAAACGAATAAATAATTGCGTCTACACATATGTACCATGTACGAATACGAGCAGCGGAGAGTCAATGCGCAAACACATGCATATATCTGAGAAGTTTGAGAGCTACTGGACAATGGACAAAGGGTATAAAAGGCAACAGATGAAGAGGCGCTGTAATTCAGTTTGAGTTGAGCTATAAATCAGTTTGATTAAGCACGCGATCTGGCGGCCAATATTAGAGTTTCATTTGAGTTATCAATCAGTTTGGTTATTAAGCCAGCGAGTAACAAAGTATAAGTGTTATTGTGAAGTACTTTAATAAAGGCCATTTTTCCATTGTTCAATGTTGGAGTTATTTATTCAACAGTTTAGTGATTCGAACTTAGCAGAGGATTGAAAATAAGAGGATTTGCAGCAAATTTGTTACAATTGGTGTCAGAAGAGGAATTGTTGGATAAATTCCAGAGGACAACAAAGACATGGCAAAGTTCAGTGAATTGAAGATCCAGCAACTGAAGAAGGAGTTGGGGAGCCGTGGATTGAATACAAGCGGCGTTAAACTTGAACTTCAGGCACGGCTACGAGAGGCAATGGAAGCAGAAGGAATTGATGTGGAAGAGTATGTCTTTCATCTTGATGGCGAGGAGACAACGAAAATTGAAGAGAAAAACGAAACATCGCAGACGGTTAGCAGCACAGACTTGAACATGATATTGGCTGCAATATCTGCACAAACATCGACAGTAGCATCAATGTCGTCGCAATTGGCATCCCAACTGGATTCGCAAAAGACAGAAATAACATCTCAACTGTCATCACAACTGGAAGAACAGAAAACGTATATGTCATCACAGATGGAATCCCAAGGGACACGTATAACAGCGAAGATTGAATCACAGGAGACACGTATCTCAGAAATGTCGTCAGAAATAACATCTAAAATTGAAGCACAAGAGGCACGTATATCAGAAATGTAGACACAAATTTCAGCACAGATACCATCTCAGATCTCTGCACAAATAGAATCGCGTATGGAAGAGAATCTAACGCAGTTTCAGGAAGGGTTCAGTGGGCGACAAGATAAAATGGAGGCCGAAATAGATGCTCTGAAGGATCGGATTCAGGAGTTACAATTGAACCGTCCAATCACTTCAATGTCTACTCTGAATGTAAAATCCCCAACGTTTGATGGTTCTGTTCCATTCCAGGTATTTAAGCTCCAATTTGAGAAGACGTCGGCAGCGAACAGCTGGAATGCTGAAGATAAAGTTGCAGCTCTGTTCGTGGCATTGAAAGGGCCAGCAGCCGAAATCCTACAGACGATTCCCGAAGGAGAGCGGAACAACTATGCAGCATTGATGGCCGCTGTCGAGAGACGTTATGGAAGCGAGCATAGGAAACAGATATTCCAAATTGAGTTGCAAAACCGTCACCAAAGAGCGAATGAGACTTTGCAAGAGTTTGCGTCGGATATTGAAAGGCTAGCACATTTAGCGAATGCGAACGCACCCGTGGAATACACTGATAGGGTAAAAATTCAGAGCTTTATAAATGGCATACGAGATGTGGAAACGAAGCGGGCTACATATGCGAATCAAAAACTAACATTTGCTGAAACGGTATCGCATGCTCTGATTCAGGAAACAGCGTCGCTTCTGTGTAAGCCAGTTTTCAAAGCACGCCGTGTGGAAGTAGAAAGGCCAGAATGGGTAGACGCAATATTGGAGGCGCTGAAAGGATCGCAAAAACGGATTGAAAAGGTTATCAAATGCTTCAAATGCGGGAAGTCCGGTCACATTGCACGTCATTGCGATCTTGGCCTTAATAGTTCCAACAATGTGGGTGGGCGTAAACGCAAAGCTGGAGGAGACGAGCAAGAGCGAGCAAGAGGTAGAGAGCTAGATCCAGCTATTGAATGCCCTGTGATATTTGTGTCGCAAATTGGTAGAAAATCGAGCAGTCTTGCCGTCAGAAGGAATGTGGATGGCAACGAACGAATACTGACTGTAGATACGGGCGCATCTCAATCCTTGATCCGATCTGACTTGGTCAACAGGAGAGTAAAACCGTTACCTGGGGCAAGGTTGCGTACGGTCACTGGCGAGTATAACCAAGTTCAGGGAGATGTGATATGTGAAGTATTGATTGGGAAGGTCATGGTTCTACACAAATTTGTTGTGGCGGAGATTGTTGATGAATTTATATTGGGAGTGGATTTCTTGGTTGACCATGACATCAAGATCGATATGCAGAGAAGGGTGATGCGTTATGAGAACCAAGATGTGCCACTTAACTTTAGTTTGGAAAAAGGGTTCAGCAGTAATCGGGTACTGGTGGAGAAGACTCCACGAAGGCCACGAAATTCAAAGGTAAAGGTTGATAGATCGAATGGGCCAAATAAATCAAAATCAAAAGTACCTGCGAGAGAAACACTGGCATTGACAAAACCTAAAAGAGGCAGGAAAACGAACCAACGAATTTCCGAGAAAGAATGCGAGGGCAGTTTCAAGCCGGAGCGCACTACTGTTGTAAAATGTGGGAACGATACCGATTATGCAAAGAAAATTCGTCCAGCGCAAGCTCTACGAAGTGGTTCATTGACCAAACAACAGAGTGTGAAGGAAAAACACTGGCATGACAAGAACTTTAATTCGGAAGGTTTCTTGGCGGGAGATTTGGTACTGTTAAACAACCCTCACCGGCGGAAAGGTGTTCCACCTAAATTTCGGTGCAGTTTGCAAGGCCCGTACAAAGTTGTGAAGAAGATCAGTGATACTATCTACCGCATACAAACCACTGGGTAACCACGGGTTAGAAGAGTGGTACATTTGGAGATGCTAGCGGCAGTTAGATCGGAAGATTTGTCTGATCGGGACGATCAGACTTAGGTGGAGGGCAGTGTCATGGATATTAGCATCACTAAGTTATCCCATCACCAAGGCGATGCTAAGGCCATGCCAAGCAGTATTTACGTTAATAATCAAATCAAGTATACACATATATAAGGCAGCCAAGAGAGATGTCACACACAGATGCATTTACTTATACGACTATGTGCGCGCGAGAGACTGTAAACTACAGACATTCACATCAATAATTCAATCTTTATGTATCTACATAAACGAATAAATAATTGCGTCTACACATATGTACCATGTACGAATACGAACAGCGGAGAGTCAATGCGCAAACACATGCATATATCTGAGAAGTTTGAGAGCTACTGGACTAGTAGATTCTGGAAGCGCCTAAAAGATGTATAAAATTGTGCAATTTTAGTTATAGCTGAGAAGTTTGAGAGCTCATGGACAATGCTAGTACATTCTAGAAAAATGCGAACGAGGAAACCAAAGGGTATAAAAGGCAACAGATGAAGAGGCGCTGTAATTCAGTTTGAGTTGAGCTATCAATCAGTTTGATTAAGCACGCGATCTGGCGGCCAATAATAGAGTTTCATTTGAGTTATCAATCAGTTTGGTTATTAAGCCAGCGAGTAGCAAGATATAAGTGTTATTGTGAAGTACTTTAATAAAGGCCATTTTTCCATTGTTCAATATTGGAGTTATTTATTCAACAGTTTAGTGATTCGAACTTAGGAGAGGATTGCAAATAAGAGGATTTGCAGCAAATTCGTTACAATAGTTATACTATTTCGGTTTAGCGTTTGCTATTATGCACGCAACACAACCATTTACTACTCTAGCAATCTTTCGACTGACCTCCGGTATGTAGTATGATTTCTCATCGCACTCCTGTGTCTTGCGCGACGCAAAATAACCCTGCTCGTGAACGTACTTGATGATGTCATCTTCCATCTGTTTCGGAACATCCAAAAGCTCTTTTGAAGGATCTTTACATAAAATGCCGTGGACTGAATAAAAATCTTCGTATGGCCCTTTCTATAAAATCGTTCTAACCGCTTTTGTCCATTCGTCTTCTAACTGCGCTTTCATTAACCTATGTCGTATAGAGTTATCTATTTGTAAACAATACATCCTGCTTAGTGCATCAACGTGGCGCATCTGAGTCCCTGACCTATGCTGTATCTGGTACTGAAACTCCTGAAGTAAAAGTGCCCATCTGGCTACCCTAGGTGGTATATCGTCTTTTCGCATTGTATACGCGAACGCATTTCAATCTGTAATTATGGTAAACCTAATACCCTTCAAATATATTCGCCACTTTTTTAAGGCTGCAATAGTTGCGAGAACTTCCCATTCATCTATAGATCTTATAAAATAAAGTCGTTAAATGCCATATATGCACATAACTTCACACAGAATGCTCAGATTTTAAAACGGTTTTTTGCATTTGAAAGCTTAGCTACCTGAGATGGTACAGTTAATATAATTTGAAGGTGTATATTATAGGGGCGTGGCAAATTGCCTAAATGTTGTAAAAAATCATAAAATTTTTGTTTACACAGCTATACCTCATAAACAGATGGATGGATTTAAAAAATTCTACTTTTCAGTAAAACTTTGAAATATTTACCTTCGATCTGCATCAAAAAAATACTTGATTTCTTTCTTATATCAGCCAAATTGTTTAAACAAAAGTAACATTTTTATCAAAAAATGCGTATGTGTGTTTGTTCGCTGTGAACTGTCCGCGCTAATTGCTTTTGAGTGAGGCTTGATGCGACACATACATACGTACATATATAGCATTCGCTGCGTTATTTAACCTCGGGCGTAGGTTTATAGGTATGTATGGATGTAAATCACTACATAGTATAAAACAAAGTCGCTTTTTCTGTCCCTATGTTCCTTTGAATGCTTAAACCTTTAAAAATACGCAACGGATTTTTGATGCGCTTTTTTTTAATAGATAAAGAGTGATTGAAGAGGAAGTAACGGATGAACATATTTGGCTGAAAATTGGTGGAGGGGTAGCTTAGAACCAGGAGACAAACGTATGCTAATTTTTATCCCGTTCTGATAGGGTATTGAGATCAAAACGTGGACCTGGGTAATCCCGGGATATGTTTGTACAATATGGGTATCGTATGTAAGCTGTTTATGAGTACTTTGATACGGGGTATTTTTCGTACCCGCGTGTAACTAGGGTCTCGAGATATAAGCGAAAACGTGGACGCGGGCATCCCTAGAATGTGTTTATAGAATATGGATAACGAATGAAAGCTGTTGATGAGTGCTTTAGTACAGGGTAGTTTTCATACCTATTTGTGAATGGTCTCGAGATATAGGCCAAAACGTGCATGAGGGTAACACTAGGATGTGTTTTTACATTATGGGTATCAAATAGAAGCTGTTGATGAGTGCTTTAGTACAGAGTAATTTTTATACCGCTGGGTGACTAGGGTCTCAAGATATGGGCAAGACTTGGACCCGGGTACCCCTATAAAGTGTTTATACAATATGGATATCAAATGAAAGTTGTTGCTGAGAGCTTCAAAGTAATTTTCATTGTGAGATTCGATTTAGTTGCATTAATCTGGCAAAACTGATAAATGTGCATGCGAAGCCGAAATAAAGACATGAATTAATAATACCAACATAACTACTTACATACGTCTTATTCGATTTGCCTGGTAATAAGGGATGAAGAAGAATGGGAAAAACTTTAGAGAAGAGAAAAGACGGAAGGAGAAGGAGACTGAGAACGAGATAGAGTGAGACGAAAATAGAGATAGATGAAGCGAAAAGACGGAGGGAGGTGTGAATAAAAGGATTAAGAAAAAGTGAGGAGGGGGAGGGGGGGACAGAGCTAGACGGAAAAAGTTTATTAAAATGTATGGAGATAAACCAAATTTAGAGCAGAACAACGTCTGACGGGTCTGCTAGTATGAAGTATAAGTTTCTTCTGCCTTCGTTGTCTTTCTACTCAAAAATTGTACTGGGTGGAATTTTTGGTCTTCACCCCCTTTTTGCATAAATATCGCCCATATCCGAACTTGGATGCATCTGTATGGATTTCCGTATCCGCGTTAACGTTATACAAACGTAGTACTGGTGAAGTAGTGAGCGCTGTTTTCAATTCACTAAAGGCTTTTAACTGTTCTCTACCAATTTCGAAATCGCGTGCCTTTTTTGACAAGTCAGATAAGGGCTTTGCTATTAAGGCATAACCATTTATAAACCGCCTAAAGTACGATGTTAAGCCTAAAGATCGTTCGAGTCCTTTTTTATCGCGCGGTAATGGATAGTCCCTAATAGATTCAATCTTTTCTTTTGATGGTCTAATTTTTCCGTTTTCTATCTCATATCCCAGAAAATTAATTTTTCTTTCTAAGAACTGACATTTTTTCCATTTAAAACGTAGTCCGTACCTTGACCCTATCTCTAAAACAAGTTTTAGTTTAGTTATATTTTCTTCCTCACTTACTGCCGGTATAATTATATCATCCATGTAAATCGCGACTGTTTCATCTTTGATAAGTTCCCTAAACACGAAATTTATAAAACGACAGAATACAGCTGGGGAATTACATATCCCGAACGGAACGTACTGGAGCTCGTACTGTCCATCTGGCGTTACGAATGAGGTATATTTTCTTGATTCTGCGTGTACTGGCACATGGAAGAATCCATCTGCTAAGTCCAAAGTAGTGAAAACTCATGCCCCTTGCAAATTATCAAGAACATCATCGATCCTTGCCATTGGGAAATTATCCCGAATAATTTTCTTGTTCAATAATCGATAGTCGAAACACAACCGCTTAGACCCATCTTTTTTGTTGGCAATTAGAATAGGAGATGCATATTTAGAAAAACTGGGTTGAATAATTCCTGCTTTCAACCACTCCTGAACTTGCGTATCCACAAATTCCTTATCTTCCTTAGACAGTCTTCGTGGTCAATGAAAAACAGGTACTTCATCTTGCAACAATATCTTCATTTCCATGGGACACTCTTCAACCTTCTTTGCATCATAATTTTGTATAAGTTCACAGACTTCGCTGTTACTACTAAGTTTTTCTACGTTCATACATAAGCTTCTGAACTGTTCTAGCAAATCTAATTTTTCTTCGCGCTCAGCTATATCACCAACAGCTTTATTTGTCTCCCTCTTTGTAAACGTTACCCCCTCTGGCGTCACGCTTATATTGACTTGCTCTAAAACTGATGTACCAATAAACACTGGAAACTCAATTGCATCCTCGCTAGTGATGTGGACTGTTTGTGAAAACTTTAAACCATCAGCTACAATGTCCGTTACAAAACTACCATAAGTTGAAAATTCTTTTTTACATACACCATATAAAGTATGTTTTTTCTTATTCACTCAAAATTCAATTTATCGAAAATATCGCGCCTAATCAAACACAAACAGCATCCAGTATCAATCAGCGCATTCATTTGTAACCCTCCCATGGCTACTGTTTTAAACGCTAAATTAAAAGCTCTGTTTTTTCCATCTACTATGTTAGCTTTGTCACTTTCTTTTTTAATTTTTGGATTTTCCTTACTAGTGCATTCAAAAGATTTGTGCCCTACACCTTGACACTTAAAGCATTTTACCTCCTTCATATTGCAATCACGAATGAGATGACTTGAACTTCCACATCTAAAACATGGCTTCACCGTTTTTTGACTACTTGAGGGAGTACTTAAATTTTGCCGGCTCACACTTTTTGGAACCTGAGTACTTACCTTACCATAAACCTTTTCGTATATTTTGATTTGCTCCTTGAGCTCACTAATCGATTTAGCTTGATACAGCACCATTTTATTTGCCCTAGAATCAGTTATGCCGTCAGTGAAATAAGAAATTATACTCGGTGCGTCTATATTAATGGGTTTCCCTATTTCCATTAATGCATATAAATATTCCCGAAAGGTTTCATTTGCTTTTTTCCTACGGCTTCTCAATTGATTGTGCACATCGGATGCAGATAATACCGATCCAAATTCAAGAGTTTGCGCTTCCGTCAATAATTCCCAGCTTAAAATTCCCCTTAGCAGCTGTTTGCTGTAAATAAATTTTTGTATACCATTCCACCCTACTGCAGTAGCATTTCCCTCAAATTCATATACCCACTGCCTTACATCCATGGAGTCATTTCCACTAAACTACGTTAAACTTTCTTCTATGTCTTTGAATGTGAACACTTATCTGCCAACCGACTCGACAGCGATTGCAGAGCTTCTAATCATATCAGCTGGCGCATCTTCATAGGATGAACCGGCCGTGGAATTGGCATCATCACTTACGTCAACCATATTATGCCCAAAATGCTCTAATAATCGGTTTTATAATTCTGCTTTGCATCCAGCGGTGGACAAATTTAACCCTTTGTCAGGCAAGACCGTCTGCAGAAGGTCTTTGCTTTTTACGTATTCAAATGCAAATCGTATGGCGCTCGCTTGCTATAAGGTAACGGTTCATTGAATAATATAGTTCTTTCTTATTAATTCATAAAAAAAGCTCTTAAGTGGGACTATTCAACTGTTTTGTTAGTTCTAGTGCGAGACAAAGTGAAAAGTGACGCATAAATTGTCCTAGAAATTTTGCACATTTAAAATTAATAAAAAAATGATTTCAAGTGAAGTAGTTTAATTGGGAATTTTTAAGGTAAGTTAAAATGTTGTTGATTTTCATATTTCATGTTTGGCTCAATATCGAACAAAGAAAATAGTGTGCTATTTAGTATTTTGTTAAGACCTTCCCTGGACGGTCTTGCCCGGGTAAGGTTAAATTCCTAATTTGATGGAGTGGTGCAACACTAGTTTATTGTGGTCACCTTGTTTTCCCCCTACTTTTTACGTCTCTAAAGGCTAGTTTTGTATGTGGTACTGGTATTTTCAGAAAATGGAAGGAGCTAGACCACAGAAAAAAGAAGATACTGTGCGAAAAAGCCACAAGAGCTGACTAACGAAGATAAAAGGAAGAAATTCAATCTATCTTCAATGACAGACGAAGAAATCGAGCAATTGATGAACTCAACTATTTTGTCTGATGAAGACCCCGAGTACGAAGATGATAGCGACAGTACAGCAGACCCAGATTACGTTGTTGATCAGATATCGCCTGAAGAAGAAGAAATGATAAGCGAAGTTTTAGATGGGATAGACAATGGCAATTTTGAAAAGGGAGATGGACTTTTGCTGAACCTTAGCGCACTTACTGATGTTTCATCAACAACGATAGCTTCAAAAATACAAAGCCCCCCACCCGAACCAGCAGATAAAATATCGGATGCTAACACCACACCACTCGATATGCAACCATCTACTTCTAAGGCTACCTCTTTAGGACGTACTACTACCAGAAAGGCCAGTAAGCCACCGAAAAGACCGCATTCACCATTACCAACTGTTGACCCTAGAGGACCACAGGTACGACCTTCCACAGGTGGATATACAGGATCAAGCGTGGATGCCATATACAAGGGATCGACTGAGTTCTCGAATATTCTATGGCGCCAAAGGTCGATGAGAATGCATGTAAATGAAATAGCCTTCCGCGGAGACTCTGAGTTACCTGATACAGCACAAACACTTAAGACACCGGTTGACTTTTTCAATAATTTTTTTAACTACCAACTGTTCAATTTGATTGTTGAGGAAACCAATCGAGCAGCCCGTTCAGAAGATATAAATACGCAATTCACAACTAACGCTGCACAAGTTCGAAGATATATCGGAATTCTGATATATATGTCTATTTTTCGATATCCAAATATAGAGTCACACTGGAGTGTATTTGGATTTAAGCATGTACCGGAAGCCTTGCCTTGGAAGAAGTTTGTGGCAATAAAGAAATACTTATCATTTGCTGATGAGAGAAAACGTATCAAAAAAGGTGAACCAGGATACGATTCGTTGTTTCGAATAAGGAAAGTCATTGAGATTTTGAACGATCGCTTCGACTCCGTTCCCAAACAAGCTCGGTTATGTGTCGATGAGCAAATGTGCAAAACAAAAGCAAGGTATCACTTACTGCAATATATTCCCAATAAACCCAATAAATGGGGTACCAAGTTGTTCGTCCTATGTGACACGAATGGATACGCATACCGATTTGAAGTTTGGAAGGACGCTAAAAATGTTCAACTATGTTCAACTTATGTAGGTATCCAACCATTTGCTAAAGGGGATGCGGCCCCCTACCCATCGAAAACACACAGATATAATAGAAAGACCAGGGAATACATTGAGCTAGATTGCCCACAAGTAATTCGTGAGTACAACTCGCACATGGGAGGTGTAGACCACATGGATTCTTATATGGGCAGAAACGGTTTGCGTATAAAAACAATGGATACCATGACGCGCATATTTTATCATCTACTTGATATGGCGATCACCAATGCTTTCATACTATATCGTCGAAAGAATTCATCATATTTCGAGAGCTACCACCGGGTAAAAGGTTTGACATTGTATCAATTTCGTTTGGAGTTAGCTAAAGCTCTGTGTGCTTCTACTGATAGGCCAACAGTCGGACGGCCCCCAAGCACCCCACATATTATCCACAGTAAAACCGCCGTTGGTAAAAGAGCAATACACCCTCGGGAGGACATAAGATATGATAAGTTTCACCACATTCCTGAGTGGAGTTCAAAAAAAGCTTGCAAGTTTTGCAAGAAATCAGATACATATACCTTTTGTACAAAATGTCAAATACATTTATGTTACTCAAGTAGCAAAAACTGTTTCAGAGATTATCACACTCACGAATAATGTAAAAGCAATACTGTAATACTTTTGTTACCGCTTTTGAACTATTTTTCTTGAATAAAGTTGAATTATTTTATTAAATACTTGTTTAATCACCTCGTTCATTTTCTACTCTTACACGGGCAAGACCGTCTGCAGACGGTCTCCAAATTTTGGGGCCTAGCGCCAAACTTAGACGAAATTTTAGAAATCTGATTTCGAATATGACATCAGCGATGGCAAATTATGCGCAAACTAAAATTTCCAAATCCAAAATTTTGCTATTTCTATTTTGCCCGTCTAAGGGTTAACTCAGGAAGAGAATTTTGCAATTCCTTTACATTTAAATTCAAAATCGACGTCTCATCTATGTTGCACAGTCACCTCTTTACATTCAAGCAAAACTATAGCAATTTTAATTGTATACCCTCACACAACAAATTTCTTGTTTTCTATTTTTGCAAATTTATGTATATGAAACGTATGCAAATGTTTTCAAATAGATACTTAGATGTTTAGCTGTATGTTCATTTATACATATAAAAATACGTTTTTTAAACTAAAATATACATAAAACAACTTATCTGCTTCTTGCTGCTTCGTTTCCTTTTGTTTTGCTTGCTATTTTCGCGGTTCTTCCTCTTGTTACTCTTCTCTTCTCAGCACTTCGTTTCAGCTTCGCATCGTTTTCAATTTCTGTTCACTTGCTCTATTACGATTTTCTTTTCAACCACCAAAGAACTTGACCGTTTCATTTGAGTTGATGCGCAAACGAGTTGCTCTGTTTGCGCTGACGTCGACGCAGATTTAGCTTTTGTTGCGCAGAACATGTAACTTTCACACTTCTTGCTGTGTTTCTTCTTTACTAATTAGATTCTTTACTTTGAACTCTGATTCTTCACCGAATTGTACAATTCTTGACACTGCGCTTTTTGCTACGCTTCTTCTTCACTAATTAGGTTCGTTGCATTAAACTCTAATTCTTCTCCACTAATCAGATTCTTTGCTTTGAACTCTGATTCTTCACCGAATTGTACAATTCTTGACACTGCGCTTTTTGCTACGCATCTTCTTCACTAATTAGGTTCATTGCATTGAACTCTAATTCTTCTCCACTAATCAGATTCTTTGCTTTGAACTCTGATTCTTCGCCGAATTGTGAAATTCGTGCAACTCACGATTGTTGCATTCAACTGAGACGTCAAAGATGCTCTGCTTGCGTTGCCGTCGACGCAGGCTTTTGCTTTTTATGCGTGGAACTTTCGCGACGCAATTGCTTACTGCGTTGGATACACACATGAATTTTTGCAACTTTTAGCGACACTTTTGGCTTCAATGTTCTTATGCGATTTAAACAGTCTGAATTTTTGTTATACTTTTGCAACAATTTGTTACAAGCGAGCGTTTAACGACAATTCTCGGATTTTTTGCCACACTGACTTCCTTGGCACGTTTAGCTTCACTTTTCTAATGTCACACAATCTCGTTTGAGCCCCCAATTTTTGTGGTTGTTTCACAAAAAGTTTTATTTTATTTGAATATTATTAATGAATAATAAAGTTAAAAATTGGTTTAGTTGAATTACAGTTCAATTAGACTTTAATTGAAAGTACAGTTAATAGTTTTAATAAAAGTTTACGAAAGGTCACGGTGCAACTACTATTCAGCTCGGCGTCAGGTTTACAACCAATATTTCTGCTGTTTTATTTCAAAATTGGCATTTTGGCAGGGTTTTCTATAACAGAACGATACGCCTGCAAGGTTGTATTTTATTTGTATAATTAGGCCTGATTGGTATGTTTAGGGTTTGTTTATGTAAATGGCTAGTTAGTATTCTCAACCACTTCTAGTCTTAAGATCCAATCCTACATATATAGAATCGGTGACAAGAATGGTACGGCTAATCGAGCACAGAAATCATAACTGACAAGAAGCTGGTTTTATTCTAACCAGGGACTACTTTATTCTTTTACCTTAGGTGACGGTGGACTAATGATATTATAGATGTCATGTTTATATTATCCCTCAATTCCGCGGAAGTTTCTGGAACGGCTTTTAATGTATTCACAAGAGCTATCGTGACGATATTCCTATCAAGGCGTTCAGTGGCAATATGTGGTCGTACTGCATAATGAGCTAAGACATTATAGATGTTAACCAAAAGAACTAACAAGTTACGTTACGTAGCTGTAGTGACCGTAGAAACGCCATAACAAAAAAAATATTTTCTTCGGATTTTTTTTTTTTTTTTTACCGTAAGAGTATGCGCCGTTTATCGCTTTAAAGCATAAATTATTATGTTCGATGCGTCGTGACAAAATACTGACATCCGCACTTGTATCTGCTGTTAACCGTAGTTTCTGTACATGCGTTCATGTCTAAGAATAAAACCGTCGAACTTCTACATAAAAATGCTTAGCTATGTAAGTAAAGAAATTAATTCAATATTAAGATATATCTAAAATCTGTTTAATTACTTAATTGACGCTTAATTTCTTAAACGGTTATGGCCTTGCAACAACGCTACGTAAATAACTTTTTAATGGTATAACTAAGGACAGGAAGTTTCGATTTGAGACTTATTTCATTGTAAGATTTACTCAATAAATGGTGAAAAAATACATAAAAGGGGCGTGGTAATTTGACAAAAGGAGGTGCAAAATCATAGACTTTTTATTTAAACAGCTAAACTCTAATAGGATCGACGTAGGGCGCGCCTGACTCGCGAGACAGCTGTGCACATGTTGACACGCCTTCAAAACTAAACTTATTTTGATTTTAGCGAGTCAATTTACCTGAGTTTATTAAATGAAAAGAAATCGTCATGAAATGCAATTGAAAGTTGATATGTTTACGAAGGACGGGGGAAAAAGAAACAGAATAAGAGGTAAATATAGACGAAGGTAGTGAGCTAAAGGTAGAAGTGGAGAGAGTGGGCTAGAAAGGTAGATGGGACAGAGAAAAAGAGAAAGGGAGGAGGAAAAGAAAAACAGGGACATGGAGAAAGGTATGACAGAGTGAATTGTGGAGCGAGAGAAGGAAAATATCCTAAAAGTCATGTAGATCTAACATATTAAATTAAGAGCAATATCTTTTGGGTCTACTGGTTAGAACAAAATTAGCATGCATTTGATTTTTAAGTTTTCTGAGAACTTGTTCTTCTTTGTAGCGATAGGAAGACTCCCAAATATTTTAGGAGAGTTACATTATAAAGTACTAGGCAAGAACTATTTGATATGCCCACCTAGAACCTTCTAGTGTATCAAACCCCTTTCTTGGAGCTGCCGGAGTCTCACCTGCTATATGAAAAGGATTAGTCACGGGTATGTGAGGTTGAAAATTTTGTTGGAAAAGCTATAGATTGCGCTGGCAACCCCTTGTACTTTTGAAGCGAACTAAGATATAGCCTTTACTTCTGTTTTGATTTTGGGCTGCGACATCTTTTTTAGTTCTATTTCTGGTATCAGTTCAGCTGAGTGTAGCAGCTTCAAAGCGGCTTTAAATTTTATTTCATGTTCCCATGTTGGAATCAGTTTGGGTTACAGTTTCATCAAAACCATAAGTATATTTTCAGTTTCAAGTTCGTAAAAGATTCGCCAACAGGTTCCAATCCGATTTCGGTCAACTTTGCCAAACCGGTTTTAATTCCACCTGTGTTTTTTAGTTTTAGTTTTTGCTGAATTTCCGGTTTTTGTTCTAGTTATGGTTTCAGCTTTGAATTTTGTTTACTTTCATTCGCTGTTCCATAATGGTCTCAGATGTTTCCTACTTCAGGTTCGTTTGCGATTCTATTTTAGTTTCTTGTCTAGTTTCAGTTTTGTTGCTTTGTCTTTTGCTTAACCTGTTTTTTGTTTCAGCTGCTGTTCTAAATCTTAGTTCCGGCTGAGCTTTGAGTTTTTGAGACTCAGAGTCGCTGTCAACGGAGCTCTTGTATTTAATCCTACTTTAAATAATGATCCCAGAAACAGTTCCTGTTATGGTACCGGTACCTGTTATATTTGCGGTTTTAGTTCCATTTCGTGCCCTTGTTCGGGGTTCTGTACAAGTTTTTAATTTTTTTAAGACTAAGCTTCCACCTTTGGCATAAGTCTGTATATTGAATGATAGTACAGAACAACGAATCCTCTCTTAGCGGTTTCCTTTAGGAAAGGTAATATTTACCACCTTTCTTCGGGTAGGCCTCAGTCACAGTTCTATTCACGGTTCTTATACCTAGCCTCAGCCCGATTTTATTCGGGGCTAATAAAAATTATGTTGAACTTTTGATTTACAGCTTCGGCTCTTACTCCGGATTGTTTCCAGTTTCGGTTCTGCTTCAATAAATATTTCTATTCCGATTTCTGCTTTAATCTCGGTCCCGACTCTGACCTCAGTTTGTTTTGTGTGTCCCAGTTTTGTTTTGGTTTCAGTTAGCAACCAACTATGCCACTGAACACAGTTCACCTTGGGACAGTAATTGTACTATCTTCAAGTTATAAATTTCGATGTGCGTGTTTTACTTTAAAACAAACATATAAATTATAAAGGAACCGATTTTTCATTAGGTATGGTTATAGTTCCTCTGTAATGCATTTAAAAAATTGAGCTAATCTGTCCGTCCAGTGAAGTACAGGATATATTCGATGAGCCAAGCTCCGCCTGCGTGTGGGATGAGTTGCAGCATTGTGGCTCACCTGAATTATCATTATTTGTTCAGTGCATACTCTCCCCAACCTGTTAGGGGGTTCGAATATACCCGCGGTAGGCGACTAAAATACCAAATAGATTCAAAGGGGTGTGTAGCGTAATCCTGCGCAAAATATAGCTTTCCCAACCCAATTGTCAACTACACCTATCCGTGGCGAATTCTGTTTCATTAACAGCCGAAGGTCTGGCGAACCAGAACTCTTCATGGATCTAGGGAGTGGGAGAGCGGGATGGCCTAAAAGGTCGCATGTGTTCATAAAAAATCTTTCTGGAGATGGTCCCGTTTGGTACCGGAGGCATTCAGCAAAGGGCCATCAACATCGATAACAAACCCCAAGGCCTTCGAGGATTGTTCTTATCGCTACAAAAACAACAACAACAACAAAAACAGTGCATACTCTCATGGTGGGTCATTTGTTGTTATTCCGAACACATTACTTCCTCTCCGCACCACGACTGAAATATGTATTTCTATCTTATGCCATCTTGAGTGAAAATTGGAATTACCGCCTCACGATGATATCTGAAAAGCTTTGGAAGGTAGATTATGAAACATGTACTACAATATTGGTACTTAAGCTTAAGTACATATATCAACTTACGCAATCAATAATTTGCGTGAGCCCAGATGACATTCTTTATATTTAGTATTTCATTGGCCTACATAACCGCCAACCATTTTCAATCTCAGCATCAAATTTCCTTTAGTCGTCCACTGTTCTGTTTTTGGGTACTTCGACGTATATGTTTACATTAAAATTATGTTATATGCCCTATGCGAAAGGCGCTTTAGATCATATTTGTTTGAAGAGAAGACAAGGTAAAATAATCAAAGCACTTTAAGAAGCGAGTTGTAAGATGATTGCGGCAAATAACATTAAACAGCTGTCGCCTTGTCCATCCTGATGTCACGTTTTTTTAAATTTTTCCCAAATTATTAAATAAAACATTAACAAAATTTTTTTAAAGTCATATATCATCAAAATTTTTGCTTGCACAAATTTCTGATTTTAAGGTAAATAGTATATACAAGTTTACTGAAGGAAGAAATTTACGGTTCGCTAAATATTTTTTGTCCCTTTTATGGCTTGTTTTCCGGTACCTACCCATATTTGTGATATTTTTTCGTAATTTGAAGATCGTATTTTGAACTTACCTGAAAATAAAAAAAATATATACTTTTTAATTTATTATGAAATTAATTAATTTATTAAATCTAATTTTTAATATTCATAGTTTTCAGTGACTCATTTCAGCAAATGTTTACATAAATTTTTGCGAATATTAAAAAGGCAAATTTTAGAAATGAATAAGTAATAGTTGACAAATGTGCTATCACAAATTTATCTTACCAATACTGCCAAGTTCGAAAAACAAGAGAAATAGTTTCAAATTCTGAGTGTCATCGCCGAACTCTTCGGGGATCAGCCCAGCATCTTTCCTTTGAAAAATGCTGGAACGCTTGATTGATCTTTACGTAAGGAACTGGATTCTGCGGGAGCGACCTACAAGCGGAAATTGTAGGGGCCTTTTCAACACTGTAAGTAAGGAGAAGTAACGGTTCAGAGAAAGGAACAAAGGAGTGTACCACTGAGGGTTTTTTGCATCTGCTTTAGGTCTTGGTAATGAACGCCTGCTTCATAATCATGAGAGCTTTCATTTGGTGTACCGGTGGTAATTCTTGTTATGGTACAGTTTCCAGATACAATGATACGATACATAAAAAGTCATTCTGCGCCCCTCAGGAGCGAGGTGTGCGACGCGTGACATACAAGCGATGGGCCAATTGCTTTCATGGTAACTTTGAGCGTTTCTTTGTCTTGCCCCAAGCGCCACCAGCGAGTGCATTTTGTTACGGCTCTGAGCTTTAGACAAAATTGCGACTGCATGCTCGCCAATATACAGGTCACTATCGAGCGTTACATTCAGGGAACCTTTCCTAAGTTTTTTATGTTGCTTTGCCCAGTACTTGAATCCAACCCTGCAGTGCGCTAGGCAGAGCATGTTACCACCACACCATGGCCGCAGCAGCTACTGATTATAGCACAATAATCTGTCGGTATCGGTTGTTATCTATAAGAAGCCGAATAAGTTTTTATTGTTTCTGGTAAAGTTACCTCTATTGTGATTTAACTTTAACGATTCGGCGAACACCGGTTAACATAAAAACTTTATTTATGTTTGTTATTTTAATGGTTCATTCAATTTATATTTAATATTTAAGAAATCATGAGCTTAACAGCCGCATATAACAACCGAATATTCAATTACTATGTTGTTTTATTTATTTATGTTTTGTTTTAAGAGAAACTGAAAAAAGAAAATATTTACTGGCATATTGGTACCATCGCTATATGCCAGTAAATGTTTTTTTCTTTTCAGTTTCTCTTAAAAAAAAAAACATAATAAGTGAATATTCAATTACACTGCTTTACAGCCAAAATGCACCAGAGACGCCATTATGAAACTCCTATGTAAAAGCACCCCTCATTCCGTACATATGTGTTAGTATTCGTATATCAGTTAGTTACTGGTACATATGGGTTAGTATTCGCTAACTAACTGATATATATATATGTAAGGCGCGATAACCTCCGAAGAGATCTAAGGCCGAGCTTCTCTTCCAATTTGCGTCGTGATCCTCTTGATTTTCCCTACAAATTGGCCGGACGGGACCTACATGTTTTATGCCGACTCCGAATGGCATCTGCAAGGCAGATGAGTTTTCACTGAGAGCTTTTCATGGCAGAAATACACCCGGAGCGCTTGCCAAACACTGCCGAGGGGCGACCCCGCTTAGAAAAATTTTCTTCTAATTTAAAAACCTTATTTCTAAAATTTTGATGTTGCTTTGCCCGGGGTGTGAACCCAGGGCATACGGTGTGGTAGGCGGAGCACGCTACCATCACACCACGGTGGCCGCCCACTACTGATATACTTAAGTATTAAATGGTTATATTTACTTGAATGCTTATAACCTTTGTATTAGTCCATCGATTTTGTTGAATGAAAGCTTATTTTTTTTGTAATAAAACAGAGCTTAGAGAGATAAAAGAAGTCTGCAAAAAAAAAGTAAAAAGTTTTCGGGATTCTTCCTCGCAAAGTACAATTTTTACAAAAAAAAAAAAAATTGAAAAAATCCGTAATGATTGTTCGTTACGTTTGACTCTGCAGGGTCTAGCAAAAAGTGTTGTATGCTCCGTTTATAGGAAATTGTATTACCTTTTAAAAGCTTCGTTTTGGAATAGCTCAATTCGTTCTTGAGATATATATGATTAAGTGAACCCAATTTTTTTTTTTTTTTTGTTTGATAATTGGGAATTCGTAAATATCTCAAAATCGCTACCATAGAATTAAAAATAACCTTGGTTTTCGGAATCAGGGTGTGATTTTACATAGGAATTTCATAATGACGTCTCTGGTGCAGAAAAAATGTTGGAATTTGTGATCCAGTGTTATTATAAGCCGGTGTGAAGCTCATGAAGTCTTAAATATTAAGTAAAACAATTTATTAAATTTTAGCTTCTATGTTTAAATCGCATTGGTGCAAACTTGAAATGCGTAGTTCATAATAGCTACAATATCCGAGTCACTCTACTGAATGATTCAGTGTAGGTTAGGTTAGGTTAGGGTGGCTGCCCGAGGGCAAATTTAGGCCAGTAGTATTAGGCCCGTTGTGATACCACGAAAAACACCATTACCTTTCCTCTTCGAACCATTTTGAGGACCTGATGAAAGCTACCAGGTCCTTGACGTCATGCTCCACAGCCTGCCTCAGACTGTCAAGAAATAGAGCTCCCAGAAAGCGCTGCCGTGCTCCGCAGTTACAAATGAGGTGAACCACCGTTTCCTCCTCCTCATCCTCTTTACAACTCCTACAGCAACGATAATAAGGCGCTCATAACCTTTCTGCATACCTACCTATGAGGCAATGACCCGTTAGTGCCCCACAAGTGTGGAAATTGTATCCCTTCTTAGGTTGTACACGTGACGGGATCTTTTAGGATCTCATTTAGGCCAGGTTTCTTTCGATGTTCGACACCCGGGTGTAGGGAAATGTAGGGAAGCCCACAGGGAAACCTCTCGAAATGCTACCTGCATAAAACCGCATACATTTTGAGGGAACTTGCCTCTGTAGACAATCGCTAGGTTATCAGCATATGCCACAACCTTCCCGCTCCCCCAACTAGTATCTCTTAATAGCGAGTTTACCGTTAGGTTCCATAGTAGGGGGGAAAGGACACCACCCTGGGGCGTGCCCCTTGCGACAATTCGTGTTATATCAACCTTCCTCAGTGAGGAAAGCACTTGCTTTCCCCTGAGCAGATGATCTATCAGTCCCAATAGGGGTCTATATACGTCCAAACCAGTTAAGGCATTGTTAACGGCGTCTGGACTTATATTGTTGAATGCTCCTTCAATGTCTAGGGAGGCCAAAAGACAATAATCCTTTTCGAACAAGGATGTTTCTATAGTAGAGACTAAGCTGTGTAGCGCAGTCTGTGCAGATTTACCTTTGGTGTACGCATGTTGATAGCCCGAAATAAGGTTCCTAACAATGTTTGTAGTGAGAAAATCGCTAACTATTCTCTCTGTAGTCCTTCGGTTCGTAGTGAGAGGCTTTTCCTGCCTTAGGAATGAATATGACCGTGGCGCTCCTCCATGCACACGGAATATAGTTCAGAACCAAGTAGGCGGTATATATGTGCCGCAGCCAGTTGGCTGATAACTCCAAAGAGTAGATAAGTTGAGCGGAGACAATCCCGTCTGGTCCAGCAGCCTTAAAAGTTTAAAACTTTTAACTGCCCACCTCACCGTCTCCTCAGTGATGGGTATATTCACAGCTTGGTTTGCTGTAGGTACTTAAGGTGCGTTGGTCATATTTTCCGGGAATTGTGTGTCCAGGAGCAGCTCTAGGGTTTCCCCTTCTGTGCTGGTCCAGGTACCATTCGGTCTCCGCAGAAAGCTTATAGCTGCTTGCGTCTTAGAAAGCACGCACCGTAGCCTTGATGTGTCAACGACACTTTCCACTCCAGTGCATAAATTTCTCCATGAAGTTCTCTTCGCTTGTCTCAGGACTTTTTTGTAGGTTCTTAGTTTGTCCTTGTATTCTAGCCATTGTGACCCGTTATCAAGGAATTTGGCTTTGCTAAACTGTTCTCTACAGGATTTACGAAGTAGGTCCAGATCATGGGACCACCAGTAAGGTTTACGCTTACCGCGTGGTTTTGGCATTGTACAAGCCTGTTCTAAGGCATTTGAGAATGCCGATGTGAAGGTTTCTACCAGACCCTCTAGCTCCTCCCTTAATGAGGGCTTTGTGGGGCAGTGCTGGTAGTTGTCTTGCTAATAGCTCATTATGTAGTTCCCAGTTTGTATTACGTGGGTTACGTCTCGCAATGGGCTGATCGACGTAGAACTCTAACATTACTTCAATATACCGGTGGTCTGAAAAGGAATGTTCCTCAAGAAAACGCAATTTTTTAACCCACCCAAAAACGCTTTCGCTACAAATAGTGAGGTTAATAACCTCTTTATGGTTTATAGTAATAAAAGTTGGTTCATTACCTACATTGCAAACTACCAGGTTAGTTGTTAAAAGGTAATCAAAAAGTGACTCACCACGAGTGCTTATATCGGAACTAACCACCGCACGTGATGGGCGTTTGCCTCTGTCCCGATTAGCAGATGGCCTTTGCTTGAATCGACCACTAGATCCTTTACCGTTTTTTGCGGAGGAGGTTCCTCTGCGTCGTACGGCATATAAACGGAAGCTAGCGCTTGCCAAGTTGGCCGCTGTAACGTCACCATTGCTATAATTAGGTAAGAGAAAGATATTTAGTTCAGACTTTACTAAAATTCAGGTTATGACTTTACCTTCAACTGCAGCTCGGATGAGCTTAAACCGAATGGTCCCCAATCCGCAAATCCTTGGGTGGTTCACCCAGGGTTCTTGGATACGGACCACGTCGAAGTCGAATTTAGAAAGGCGACTGATGAGAGCAGCCGAGGCTTCCTTACTTTTGTGCAGGTTTATCTGGAGCAACCTCAGCATGAGCTCGCTCAGACTCCCCTGCCTCCATTACAGTGGTGTTGGAATCGTCTCCGTCGCTATCCAGCAGAGCATCCTCCATCGACAAATTGCCCAGAGCCCCTGCGCAATTCGACGTGGCGGAAACCAGGCTTTCGGCGTCGGAGATTTCCGCTTCTACTTCGAGTGCCTCAATGTCCGTGTCCAAAGAGGCACTCGAAAGGGATGCGCGCTGTGCGTCCCCACAGTATACGTGAATTACGACCTCACCAAAGCCGTAAAACATTCTTCCTTTGCTCTGTCTAAGGGGCTCGAGAGCTTCCTTATTTAGCGCTAACACGACCTATCTCCTAGGTCCTACAGCGTCCGTGACTTGGATAACACTCCAGTCCTGCGTTGGGAGAGCGGGGTTCAACATTGAGAATTCTCTCAGGTTCTGCTGGAACTGCTGGAAACCATGCCCTGTCCCTCGGCTGAGCCGAAATATCCTTCCAGTCGACGAACTCAATAATCGCCCCGGGATATACTTGTCCCAGCTTTGCGGCTGCTGCTTTGTATAGCACAATGGACCTTGCGTCTCGCAAGCGAGTACCTTGATTTGGCCCTGGTACCATCCTGCATCAGAACCTCGTGGCGGACTACCCGGATACTCCATCAGCACATAGAGAACTGCGTTACCGATTTCATTCCGGACGTACAGCCACTGGTCTTTAGGGATTGCACCACGGTCATTCCCTCGGTCCAGGATTCCTATAAGGATCCGGCCCTTGGCTACATCGGCACAGCTGGGTTTGGCTACCGCGGGGTGATTCTGGTGCCTTTTCGGCGGTGGTTTATTATCCTCGTCGGACCTTTGACGTTTTTTATGGGGTTGCGCTTTCTACATTTGTTGGCAGAGAACGCCGAAAATTCAGCAGTAGAGCTCGCGCGCTTTCCAACTCCTGGCGTTCTCTGACAGCGTTTCCAGCGGAACGTCCCCATACCTTGACAGGACTTTTGCAGCCCTTCTCTTGTTCTTGTGGAAAGATCCCTTGTGGGCCTCTTCTTGAGAAGGGGTCCGACCCGTAGTTGCCCTCTTGGTCGTACCCCCGGATGATGTCTTTTTTATGGCTCCTTTCTCCTTTGGCTCAGTGTGACCAGATCATGGGACCCCTGTCACAGCCGTGGGAAGAACAGTCGCCGTACCGGCGTCAGACATGCGCCCAGCACTAGCAGGCGCGTCAGTGTTCGCCGTTGCCAGCGCAACTACCTCCGCCACCATACTAGTGCTTGCCCCCGTCAGATCACCTAAGACCGTTTTGACTGAGGTTGCCCTCTTTTCGACCATGGGGAGCCGACCCGTCGTTTCCCACGCAGTCGCTCCCCCGGTTGAAGTAGCTGTTGCGGCCCTCTTTTCCCTTGGCTCGGAGTGGCCAGGTCCAGAGACCCCTGCCACAGCCGTGGGAAAATTGGTTGCTATTCCGGCGCTTGGTCGGTGTCGGGCAAGAGCAGGCGCGTCAGGGTTCGCCGTTGCCAGCGTAACTCCCTTCGCCGCCATACTAGTGCCGACCCCTACCAAGTCGCTCTTCCCTGTAGCATTGGTAGCCCTCCCTAGTTCACTAGCGCGTATGGATACCTTTGGTGTTGTCCTTCTCCCTGTGGAGGAGGACGAAGTTTCTTTTTTACTTTGTTTTGTATTCATCTTGTTCGTACGACCCCTTGCTAGACGAGGCTAACTTAGGGTCAACTTATTGAAAAGGGGGAAAAGTGTCATCCGCCGGGGCAGAGCCCCTTACCGCGGTAAGACCATTTCTACTCTCTGAGGCGGCCCGGTGTCAGAGAGGCTCCGTACAAATACAGCCAGATTAACCTCCCGGTTGCAAACCATCCAACGGGCACGGTGCCACATAACACCCTGGATTGGAGGGGGTAAATCTTGCTCATCGCTCACCCTAGGACTAGGCCAACGCAGTCATGGAGATCCATATAAACCTGCATCCTACTGGGTGGCATAGTCCCGTGGTCAGCGACTAAGCCCTCGCATCGCGGCAAGATGTCTGTCCTTCGTGAGGGTGATTCAGTGTATCATTAAAGAATATTTCATGAAATTTCAAAACTGTTTAATGAATTGGTATTTTTAAGAGATTATATCTAATATTAAATACAATAGGAACTTCATAAAGAATTCACCTCCTAACCTAAAATCGATTTAATGCCGAAATTCATCAGAACAAAGGAAAAAATTGAAGCTTATACCCGACATATATTCACAAATAAAACTTCACATTTTATTTATGAATGAGCATGTGTATGATGTGTGATGCACCTCAGGAGCTTCGAAAAGCCATTCAGCGTTCAACTACATGTCGTGTGAGCGCAGCGACAGCGATCCAGTAAAGCAAGCAGGCGATCAGTTTCAGCTTGTACTTCATCAGTCCTATTATAAAACTTCTTACTCCCTAAGAGCACGCGAAAAAGTTAGTTTTTGTAACATTGGCCATAGATAACATCATCTCTGAAATCAAATTTGGAAATTTTTTTGGACAACGGTCTAATTTATAATTTCACCGGAAATTTACGCAAACTGGTCAAATGACGTATTAAAAACGCGAATTTATATTAGGATTACAAATCCGCAGAAAAAATATATATTTTTTTAACCATTAAAAACTTATCCGTAACAACACGTTTAATCGAAAGACCGCACATGAAATCGTTTTTGGTAGTAGCATTAGATTGGTGATAAAGCTTGATTCTTAATCTTCGTATTCATATGAGTGGATAGATAAATTTAAGTTTTTGGTGTTTTCCACCCTTATTGGTCATTTTATCATTCCTACTGAAAGCAGTCGAATAGGGTATTCAAAGACACGTATTTATGTCAGTAATAATACCCTCAAGGCGAAAACTAAATATTTTTCCCGATTAAAAGCTATCAATGACATCCCGTTTCATAGGGGGGCCGACGAGCAGAAAGGTGTTCTGCGCAGTAGTTCCTTGGCTTGTATAATGGTGTTGAAGCAGTAAATAATTATTTTTCAACGACAGTATATACGTATACTTTACTATAATATTTCAGCCTAAATTTTGTTGAGTGTCATACATCGCAAATTTAATTAAATAAAAGTATAACGTTGCATTACGTCAGAACGGGAAAAAAGGTGCCGTGGGAAAAGGTGTTGAAGAGATTTACTAGGTATAATCGAAGCAGCTGTTGCCTCATCCGTTCTGTTGTTGTAGCGATAAGGACACTCCCCGAAGGCTTTGTGGAGTGTTATCGATATTGATGGTCCTTTGTCCACTAAGGTACTAGCCAGACCATCTCAGGAACGGTTAAGTATTACCACATGAAACCTTCTAGGCCATACCGCCCTCCCACCCCCTATATCCATGAGAAATTTGGGGTCGTCAGAGCCTCGCCTGCTAAAGAAACAAGAACCGCCACGGGTAGGTCAGGTTTGAAAATTCGGTTGTAGAAGCTATAAATTGCGCTGGCAACCCCTTGAAAGTGTTGCGTTACACAAACCCATTTAATCAACTTGGTAGTTAACTCGCCTCTTGTGACAGGCATACCTGCAGCGAGTGTATACTCTGAGCCCTCTTACCCGCTTCTCCGTCCTGATCTTGTGTTCTATCATTTTTCTGAAAAGGTTCAATAAATTAAGAGGTGAAATTTTACATGAGGTGCGAACTGCTAAACCGAATTCAAAAATGTTGGCAGGGTATCAGGTAAAGCGTTTTGACATCGGTATCCATAATCCATAAGCAGGAGTTAAATATTTTGCTTCTACCAAAATATATTTGCAACAAAAATAGGACCCATCAAAAATCGCTGGCGGCATCCATAGTATTTCTTTGCAAAACACTCTGGATATGTCCAAAACTAGCTACATAATATGGTGTTACGGCGCAAGAATAACCATTTGCAAAGGTGTCCCTGAGTGTCCAAAAAACTTATGAAACATACAGCAACCACCTTAAAATTTGAAAGAGTTTTTTGCAAACATATTTTGACAGAACTAAAGTTTTTCATTTTCGCCTTCAAGTATTTATATTGAGGTCAAAGCCCTCTTACGATACCTCCTCACCAATTTTCGTACGTGCTTTTACAAGTTGGGACCTCATGTATATTTTAACTCACTCAAATAAAAAAGCAGCGATTTTTTACAACATTTTTGCAGATTTTATTTGGCTCAGTGGCAACGTTTAACTACAAATGTAGCTGAGACCGTCTCCTGTAAATGAGTGAACCATTGCTTAAAGTGGAATGAACAATCAGCTGTAGTTCGAGGCCATTCCTTTGGACACGAATTGAGAGAGAATGAATGTGTCATATCAATTCCTTTGTGCTTCAAGCAGTAAACATTTTATGCGTGAACTGTAGGCATAAGCATTCTCCATGTAAACTACCGACTCACTCGGTCTATGTGAGGTCCTCATGAACCGGCCATTTCAAGCACATAATATTACAATAAAAGTTGCGTTTGTTATCGAAGCTCTGTCGGCATTGTACACCACTGGTCTAGTATATATGTATGTACAAAAACTTGCACACATGCTTGTACGTTCACACATACATACATTATGGTATGCATTTGTGCAACCAATTGCAGTAGGTCAGTAGAAGTGTTTATTTGCTAATATGTGTGGGTGTAAACATTTAAAAATTATTTCAATGAAAAATAAATTCAATGTATACGCTCAAGCATTTCATTTTTATATATGCGGCAATAAACCAAATACAACAACAATATACACAATAAACTGTTTTGGGGATTTCGCTGCAAGATTTCATGCCTTTTTTATTTGCACAAATTTATGAAATATTAGTTTTCAAATTTATTCCTTAAA
This sequence comes from Eurosta solidaginis, assembly GCF_040869045.1. Taxonomy (NCBI): domain Eukaryota; kingdom Metazoa; phylum Arthropoda; class Insecta; order Diptera; family Tephritidae; genus Eurosta; species Eurosta solidaginis. The sequence continues at coordinate 150,878,596 of NC_090322.1, forward strand.
AGCTTTGTACATAGATTAAGATGCCTTACGAGAAATTATGAAATACCGCTTGGAGTAAGTTCGCTGTTAAATTTGAAGTTCTTAAACACGAATTAATACTTGCATTGGCCTTTCGAAGATTCACGGAATACATTCAGCTTCGCTTTGAATAAATAGACGTCGGTCAAGCAAGTGCTGGCATGGCACCAAACTTTGCAAAGTCGTGATATCCCTGCGAACTAATGTTGACATCAAGCGGTTAGGTAAACTCTTTGACCTTTCTACGGTTCATCTATTTTTAAATGGGTTTATTTATCTTGACTTCACAGGCCGCTGTGAACGAATTTTGTAATTAAAGTTTAAGTAACTTCCCGATAAGCTACAAGCTTCAAACTTGGAATATTGTTCAGAACCCGATGACAATGCAATAATAAGACAAAACAAGTAAGGACGGGACTATGTTCGGCTGTGTCGAAGACTTCATAGCTTTCATGAATGGGGCTGAACAATAATCTTATCCCATTCGTAATCTCCAAATAATGCGCTGTATAAGATAAGAAATATATAGTGAACAAATGTACATACCTAAACGATTTTAAGATAAATATAAAAAAATGGCAAAAAACCCCTTATCTGAACGATTGGTTGTATGGGATATATATTATATATAGCTCCGATCGAAATGATTTTTACAGTAAATCTTCTATGATACTTTAAAATATATATCACCAAGTTTCACGTGTTTATATTTTGGAAACTAAGGGAGAAATGGCCAAAAATCTTTCTGTCTGAACGATCGATTGTATGGGATATATACTATATATAGCTGCGCTCAAAGTGATTTTTTCAGAAAATCTTCTATGATATGTTAAAATATATATCACCGAGTTCCACGTTTATAATTTCTAAATTAAGGGAGAAATTGAAAAAAAATCTTTCTATCTGAACGATCGGTTGTATGGGATATAACTATATATAGCTCCGATCAAAGTGATTTTTTCAGAAAATCTTCTATGATATATTATAATATATATCACCGAGTTTCACATTTATAATTTCTAAATTGCGGCACGAATGACCAAAATGGTCTTATCTGAATAATTGTTTGTATGGAAGATATATGTTATAGTGGTCCGATCCTACCGGATCCGACAAATGTCTAATATAATATCAAAATACATCCTTGTACCAAATTTAATTGAGATATCTAAAAATTTGAGGGACTAGTTTGCGTTCAAACAGACAGACGGACGGACAGACGGACGGACGGAGAGACGGACATGGCTATATCAACTCAGTTCGTCGCCCTGATCAATTCGGTATACTTAATGGTGAGTCCATCTTCTATATTTCTCAACGTTACAAACATCGGACCAATGTTAGTATACCATTTCATGTTCACGAAAGGTATAAAATCTCCGGTAGGTGGCGCATTGATCGAAATATTTCACAAAATATTACATACAGTCCAGTAGAAGTGACAACAAAATACTTTGGAGTTCGCGTCCCTCATATGTGGTGTGTGTGAGTGCTTGTCCCCCATATGTGGCGCCGAGTCGAGTAAAGTCTTTGGAAGGATGATATGTTTAGGACTTAGATTATAACAAATTGTCAGGAAACAGTCCTTGTAATAATGAGCCACTAAATAAACTAAATATAATGAGAAATAATGGGCGATTAAATAAAGACTGAAAACTTGAAAATAAAATTATTAAAAAACATTTTTAAGTTAAACGGTTTTAGTGAAAACAATACTTACATTATATAATAATAATACTAAAAGCTAGAAAGTAATTAGGTAGGTCCTAGGTACTAGTTGTCAAACTCCTCATCAATCTAGGGTGCTGATTAGACAATTAAATAAAAGCTGGTCTTACTTATGACTACCGATTTAAATTTTACAGGTCCAACGCTTTTATTTAATTGTTTGATCCACGCCCTAGATTGATGAGGAGAGTGATGACTAGGACCTAGGAACTATCTAATTATTTTCTAGCTTTTAGTATTATTATTACATAATGTAAGTATTGTTTTCAATAAAACCGTTCAATCTAAATCTTTTTTTAATTATTTTATTAACAGTTATTTTGTGAAAAATTATGAGGTGGATTACCTAAATTAGCTTATGTTTAGATACCAAACTGTTTCTACAAAAAGCTGAATTACTTGAGTATAATATTTTTAGAATCTGCGAATGACTTAATCGTAATAAAACCAGTCTTATTTGGATGCAATTATATAAGCTATGCAGTAATTTGCTAAGTAGTTGGTTGTAATAGTGACAAGCTAATATGATATAGCAAGAGACTAACTGAAACCTGCTAGTCTTCTACGCAAACAAACGAAATGTGTTAATCTTCACTCGAAGAACGAATTGAGCTGTGCTATTCACGCGATTAAGGGAACGTTTTGATCAACAATGCGGTCTGGATATGAATCCAGACCCTTTTTTAAGAATCGGCTCCTGTTTTTGAAGCAGATAATTTTTAGAACCGCATCATTTTTTAAGAGCCATACTTTTTGAAATCTGGTAACTTTTTGAATTTGGGTACTTATTCAAAACCGGGTCCTTTTTACTACTTTTAATGGGTATTTTTAAAGAACTGAGTGCTTTCTTAGAAAGTTGTTTTTTTAAGAACCAGGTAATTATTTGAACCGGTTACTTTTTTATGGTCCGGGCACTTTTCTAGAGGCGGATTTTATTAAAGAGCCGCGCATTTTCTAACGGCCGGGTATTATTTCAAGAACGAATGGTTTTTTAGAACAGGGTATTTTTTTGAATCAGTTACTTTTCAAGAATTGGTTACTTGCTTGGAGCCGTTTACCTTTATAAGTTCGGCTAATTTTTCCAACAGGACAATTTTTTAAAAGTTCGCACTTTTTTTGAACAGTTTTTTTGAGCCGGTTGTTTTTTACTTACCAGGTGCTCTTTAGGAACCAGCCACTTTTTATGTAGAGGTTGTTTTTATGAAGTCGGTACTTTTTCAGAACCGGATAGTTTTTAAGAATTTGATACTTTTTTTCAACCGAACACTTCTCTGAACCGGGTACGTTTTAGAACAAGCTACTTTTTTTAAATCGGGTACTTTTTCAGAACCGAGAATTTTTCAAGAACCGGTTACCTGTTGGAAACAGGTACTTCTTTGTGCCGGATACTTTTTAAGAACCGGGTAGTTTTTACAGCTATGTACTTATTGGAAACGAATACTTCTTTGAACCGGGTACTTTTTTAGAGCTGTCGTCCAAAACTCAAACATACAAGTGAAATTAATATATGTAAGATTGTCTGGAATAATCTAAAACAACTTGGTATTAAGAATGATTTAAAATCGGAATGCTCGATTGAAGCTGATGTAATGAATGATTTCTTTGCTACCAAGTTATGGAATGAGAGTGAGTCAAATATTTCCAGCGACGATTCTTTGTTTGATTGGTGCAGTAAATTTAACTTTTCTAATATCACTGAATTTTGAAACAATACAATCCATACTTTCAATAAAATCAAATGCAACAGGAGAAGATGAAATAAGTCTAAGATTTATTAAACTTATATTACCTTATGTGATTGCGCCATTGACGCAATGCTTCCCAACCATGTGATTTTCGGCCAATAAGTATTCTTCCATGTTAACCAAAAGTTTTGGAAAAGCTTTTATCGAACCAGATTAGGAAATATCTGACTGAAGAAAATCTGCTTTCGGAAAATCAATCAGGTTATCGCATTGGTCATAGTTGCTCAACCGCTATGCCCAAGGTTTTAGAAGACATACGACCAAACTTTGACAATGGCGAGCTCAAAGTTCTTACGTTGTTTGACTTTTCTAAGGTATTCGACACGGTCTGGCGCAGCATTCTTCTGCATAAGCTAAAAAAAATATTTTGGATTCAGTAGCGATGCTGTAAAGCTACTTCAGAGCTATTTGACAAACAGGTATCAACGGGTAATATGTGGGGATAGTGGATCCAGGTTATTACCAGTAAAATCTGGGGTACCACAGGGTTCTATCCTTGGTCCAATTTTATTTATTCTGTATATTAATGACATATAAAAATACTGTAATGTATCCATTCATCTGTATGCGGATGATGCTCAGATATACCTTTCTGCCCCTCTTGGCTTAATGGAGGATTTAGTTTGCCGATTAAATGAAGATTTAGAAGCTATATTTCATTGGTCTAAAAAGAGTAAGCTACACCTTAATGCATCCAAAACACAGGCTATTGCTATTTCACATTTTTCCCACAATCTGAATGGCATTTCTCCGATAGTTCTAAATGGAAGTGTTGTGAAATATGAGAAGACTGTCAAAACTCTTGGATTTATCTTAAATAAGCATCTTATTTGTGTTGATCATGCGAATTCCTCAATTAGTAGGTTATATTATATGCTAAGGCATTTATGGAAAACGGCTTATTTTATTCGAGAAGATATAGAACTTAAACTTGTCAAAAGTCTATTAATACCAATAATATCTTACCATGAATTGATATACGGTTGCCTGGATAAAGCCTTCATGAACAAATATCAACTACTGATTAATAACTGTGCCAGATATATCTATCTTAAACGGAAATAAGATCATATTTCGAACTTCTCAAAAACTATTCTTGAATGCAATTTATCAGCGTTCTTTGACAGTTGTTTACTATGATTTATACATAAGATTATCTTTTCTCGTACACTGGAATACCTTTTTGTAAAACTAACTTTCGCACAATCATCCCGTACTTGCAATCTAATTGCACCACATTTAAGTATTCAGTAACATCGATAATGTTTTTCGTTAGGGCTGTGCAGTTGTGGAATGCTTTGCCTAATGAAGTAAAGTTAGAATCAAATTCTAAGTGCTTCAAATTAGCCGTACATCGTACCCTTTTTTCTTGAACATTCTTATTTGTTTTACTTTTTCTTTTTCTTTTTTACCTATCACCATGCTGTATGGTTTGAATGTTACTTCTATTTTTGTTTCTAGCTTTTAAACTTACTTTGTACTAGTAATAAGAATAATAACAAATATGGCACTCTAAAAGACTATGTCTTATATGTGTATTTTAAATCTAATATATAAATTTCTTCTGTCACGGTTTTAGAGGCTGAACTCCTCCGAAACGGCTGATGAAATTTTGTGAGCATATTGGGTAGGTCTGAGAATCGGCCAACGTCAACCTTTTTTTTCGCTACGTGTCTAGGGTCTTGAGATCAAAACGTGGACCCGGGTACCCCTAGAATGTGTTTATACAATATGGCTATCAAATGAAAGCTGTTGATTAGTGCTATAGTACAGGATAATTTGCATACAACTGGGAGGCTAGGGTCTCGAGAAATAGCCCAAAACGTGGACCTGGGTACCCCTAGAATGTGTTTATACAATATGGATATCAAATGAAAACTGTTGATGAGTGCTATAGTACAGGATAATTTTCATACAACTGGGATGCTAGGGTCTCGAGATATAGGGCAAAACATGGACCCGGATAACCCTAGAATGTTTGTTTATTATGGATATCAAATGAAAGCTGTTGCTGAGAGCTCTAAAGTTCATTGTGATATTCGATTCAGTCGCATCAACCTGGCAAAACTGATAAATATGCATGCGAAGCCGAAATGAAGACAAGAATTAATAATACCCACATGTACCTATTTACATACGTCCTATTCGATTTGCCTGAAATATCGGGGAAGTATACCAGAGACGGACTGGGACTGAGATTAGGACTAGGACTGGGACTGAGACTGAGACTCGGAGTGGGACTGGGACTGAGACTCGGAATGGGACCGGAACAAAATACATACCACCCTCTGGGACTGGCAATAAGAAATGAAGAAGAAGGAGAAAAACTTGAGAGAAGACAAAAGAGAGAAGGAGACTGAGAAAGAGATAGAATGAGACGAAAATGGAGATGAAGCGAAAAAGACGGAGGGAGGAGTGAACAAAAATATTAGGAAAAAGTGTAGAGGGGTTGGGCAGAATTAGACGGAAAATGCTTATTAAAATGTATGCAGATAGGCCAAATTTAGGGCAGAACAACGTCTGCCGGGTCTGCTAGTAAATAAAGGAATGTAAGCGTGTTATGCTTATGAGTTTCTAGGGCTACTCGCAACTATATTTTTACAAAAATCTCAGAAAATATTGGAGAAGTTTAAAATATATTAAGAAAATTGTAAGAATTTGTACTCCCGATTATCGTTTTCGCTTTAACTAAAAAAATTTGAAATCGAGTTCAGAGTAATAGTAGTAAAAAAGATTAAGTTGGTGTGGTGCTTTCACATTTTCCCTAAAAATTGGCTGAGCTACCACGGCCGAGATCAGTTTTATCAATTTTGGAAAAGAAAAAAATTATTTCTGTAACAAACCGACCAGCTACATTGCTAAATGTTCGCCCAGCTTGGATGAACCAAAACTGAAGAAAATAATCGCAGTATAGGTCACTTTATACGAAACTATTCGTTTTTGCAACTTACATATCTATATTTCGACAATCGCGACGTATAACAAACTAAATATCCTAGAGTAATTTTACAAGCATAAGAAAGTATATTTTTGAATTTCTTGTCTTGAATTGTAATCATTTGTGCACAAAATATAAATTTTGTTGTATATTTGCATACCCAACCGAAATTTAAATTCAAATTAAATTTGGTTTTCTTATTTTTTGTTAAAATGGAATTGAATGTGTTTGTCGACGGCATTACTGGTAGTTATATAAGTTGGAGTTCTAGTTGTTTCAAATATACTATCCGTTGTTGCGAGACTGAATGTGAATGGCATTGTATTTTGGGTGCATTAGGTCGGGGCGAATTGCAAATGTCGGCTGCAAAAATCTGCAGCATCTCGTTCTTGGTTTTGTATACATACATCCGTATAATTGTTATATATATATATGTTCAAAAGTGGCTGAGAACAAAATTCTCAAATTTTAAAGCCAAAGAAACAAATCAAACAACTTTAAGCGCATCCATAAATATTTAAAGGTGACACTTTTGCATTGCAAATACTGGAATTTAAATTAGTCGATAAAGTGCATTCACAAAAAAAAAAAAAATTAATAAATTAAAAAAAAATATATATGCTTTTATCGGCCTATTGATAAATGATTCAAGGTTCGATTCGAGCTCAAGGCCAGAACAATATTTTTTTTTTGTGATAATTATTGTTTTTTTTTTTTATTTTTCTAAATTTGAAAAATTGCATTTTTTTTGGAATAGTACTTAAATAGACATTTTTTCAGACAACCTGCTATAGCTGCGCAGATAGATCAATTTCGAAGGGTGCTAAGCTTTCATCATCAGTACGCTTTAGGCACTCTGCGTTACCCATTTAACTAAACAGATACAGATACAGATACACACGCGACGCGTACAGCTGGTAACTAAGTAGAAAATTCTAGCAGAAAACCCGCCTAGAAATATGCGAACGAGACAGCAGAGAGTATAAAAGGAGCAAAAGCTGAGTAGGCAGTAATCACTTTGATTAAAGCACGCTATTGGTTGTGAACTTAAGTGTACTTTGTCTAAAAAAGACCATTGTTGCATCATTAAACAGTTCAACAGTTTAGCGATTCGAACGTTAGCAGAAGATTTTGAATAAGCGGAATTTCACTAAATTCTTTACAATTGGTGTCAGAAGAGGAATTGTTGAATAAATTCTGAAGATTTCGAATACAACTTGGACATGGAAAAGTTAAGTGAATTAAGAATCCAGCAACTGAAAAAGGAGTTGGAGAACCGTGGATTGAATACAACCGGCAATAAGATCGAGCTTCAATACGGCTACGAGAGGTAATGGAGTTTAAAGGAATTAATGTAGGCAAGTATGTCTTTTATCCCGATGTAGAAGAGTTAGCGACTAAAATGGTGGAGAAGGTAGAGACTCCGAATCCATTGGCAAGTGTTGACAATAACGCGATACTAGCTGTGTTGAAGCAAATGTCGTCACAAATATCAACCGAAATGTCATCACAACTGGAATCACAGGAGACACGCATAACATAAAAGATTGAAGCACAGGAAACACAAATTTTATCACAGCTGAATGAACAAAAGACATATATGGCTACTCAACTGAAAGAACAAGAGACACGCATAACAGTACAAGTTTGAAGTAAAATTAGAGGCAGAGGTGGATGCTTTGTGAGGTCGTAGACAGGAATTGCTTTGCCTTGAGCTCGAACGAATCGAAAAAAAAAATGTATTATTTACAACCTTGAAGATGATTTCTAATTGAAATCGAAATATCGACAAAATATATAAATACCACAATATATGGTATAAGTGATTGAATTATTATTACTTTATATTAACCTGGTTCGATTTGTATGGACGAAAATTAACCGATATCGCGCTATCGATTTTTCGATAGGATTTGGGCTCAGGAGAAAAAAAGTTCCACTACGCATACCCAAAAAAATTATTTTCGAGCCTACGCAAAAAAAAAAAATGGCGAAATGGTCAATTTTTAAACCAAAACACTCCACAAAATACAATTTTTTTTTTCAATAAACTGTTATAGCCAACGTTTTCACAACCGAGAACTTCGCAGACAATTCTGTGGGTGCCATGCGGTGCTAGAATCCGCAATAATAAAAGAAATTCTGAGGTTTGACTTCATCGGTGGATAAACAAAGTTCTACAAAAGGGAAACAAGAGTTCTTTCGTGGTATTACAATGCTCTTCGTGAGTTTTCGCTTGAGTAGTATAGTCGACTACTTTAACGCGACCAAATCCAACTTAACAACAAAAGCAAAGAAGTTGCTTTTTAGCTAGTAGGATTGCAAGATTTATGCCCACATATATCACTAGGTATTATTAGATATTTGTGATAATATAGAATTTCATAAAATTGTATAAATTGTTTCTCAAAGTATGCCTAAGAGTAATATTTAAAATGCAAGACTCAGAAATTTTCACAAATTGTGGTAAAAAAATTGAAAACAATGCAAAGGTAAATTAAAGCCAGGACGCATAAAAATTTTCAACAAATAACTTTCTTACCTACAACTCTCGGGAAAAAAGCTAATTTCATTTTGCCGCAAGCAATTCACAATTTTTATTACTCAATATAAAGAACATTTTGTGTTATTCTTTTCACCGTTGTATAAACAATTTTTGGCTAGGAATGTATGGGAAATGTATTAGGGAAGGCAAATTGCAGGCACTCTGTTAAAATGAAATTTATTTTCTATCTAACTTTGCTTCAAGATAACAATAACTAAGGCTTTATTTGCTAAGCGAAATAATACAATTAAATTTAAAAAGTAAGTAAGTCTATATTCTGGTGAAACTGAATATTATATGCACAGCTTTGTGCTACCAGACACAAATTAAGGAAATATAAAAAACACAAGTTTCACTGACTTCAAGAGATATTACTCCTTTATGAGGAAGCACCATTAATTTGCCTGATATTCAGGGTGAGCAAAATTCACCCACATAATCCTTAAAATAAGACGAATAAAAAATATAGGAACATATTTGGGGAGTTTTACACAAATTTTTAGAGGAATCAGTAGTTCGATAACGGGCGTATATTTCGTAAAAGGAAGTTCTAATAAGGCGCGTTTGAAAGATACAGACTTCTCGTTCTGTTAAACTGGTCAAAGGAATCATTCCAAAAAAAAACGCACCTTTTTAGAGTATTCTTTTAATTCCTTCTGTGGGATTCATGGCGCTTATTAACAGGGTAAGGGGTGACGTCAATTCTCGCTGGGCAGAGCAGCTTACATCCTGTCTAATAGTCAGCGCTTGACTTTTCAATTTACAATCATACAGTTATCAACATAACCTCATACCTCGTCTGTTTGTAAGGCTGAACCTACGACAACTTTAATGCTACTGGATGGAAAGGACGATATCTCCTATTACATTAGTTATTTTACTTGGTGGCAGAAAGTTCTTTAATATAATGAATTGATAAACTTCATTTTCTTGTCAATTTAATACTAAATATTTATGCATATATCCCCTTCGATGTAAAAATGTCGACAAGAGAATCAGACCAGTGTTGACATTTACAATCTGAAATGTGAAAAATATCCTGTATGTGCCTACAACTTTGTTGGTGATGTATAGTAAAGTTTACCGAACAGTCTGCTCAAGTAAACAGAAGAACAAAGTTTAACTTCGGGGAAGCAGCGTATAATGATGTGCACCTTTATCTTCATCGCCATTCAGAAGGCCAAGACCTTCAAAACATAGCCTGATGGTAAAACATCTTCACGTCGAGGTTGTAAGCTCTCTAACAGATGGATGTCTTGGGCGGTTAGGTATCTCTTCATTAGTAATAGATTTAAATGAAAGCAATTAACCTGTGGAAACCTACATACTTGTTCGGAGCATCACCAGCGAGGTATGCGGATCAAAACTGAGATAAGTGATGGATTACACCTAATTTGACCTTCAAAAGGAAGAGTTACCGTAGTATTCTTACTTTGTAAGTCTTTCGGAATAGCAATTTAAAAATTTTTTAAGACCTTGCACGACCTAGCTTTACAAAATATTTAAAAAAAAAAAATGGATCCAATCAATACTTTGAGTACAGGCAAACTCTGTGTACAGATACAGCTGGGTATAGCAATATTTGTATGCACGACGTTTTCTTATTTAAATGAGTGTACTTGTTCCTTTTCGTTATTGTCTAAGTGGTTTGCTACTGTGATGTAACACCTACACTATGTACATACTTATTTGCAAGCCGTAAAGATATTTCAATTTTTTTACAGTTCGAGCATTCTAAAATTTTTAAAATAGTGGACGGCCAATACAGTTCGATCGTTCAACCTTTTTTTCGATATGGAAGCAATTTAGAGTTAACTAAAATAAAGGTGTTTCAGAATGGTTTCCTATTGAAGTGGCTGATAGCTAGCTGCGAAAAAAGGGCAGCACTGCTCCCGCCAAAGGCTTCATCACATAAAAATTTACTGAGTTTATATTAATCTGAAAAAAGTTTCATCGTCAAATAGTATGACTTTGCGCAAGCTCTAATTTATTCAAATTTACAGTAAAATTTTCACCCGCTGAGTCAATAGGCAACATATTTGTCAGGGTGTCATCAAATTGTTTGCTGATGGTGCCCAGCATAATGGGAAGGTGAATAGTGGTTTCTCTTCGTCGGACTAGAGACCTCCTTTGGTCTTACCAACCATCATCTTAATATATAAAAATCACGTGTCACTATGTTTGCCGCCGTTGGACTCCTAAACTACTGAACCGATTTTGAATTTGTTTTGTACTCCGTATGAATTTTGATCTAACTTGAAATATAGGATAGGTTATATCTCAATTTATAGACGAAATATTATTTTATTGCAAATTTTTTTATTTGCTTATACGTAATACTAAAATATTACGTATACGCACCGGCACTCACATTTTCAGGTGGTGCGGATATACTTCCGTGTAATTGGTTGGTGTTTAATTAAGCGTTCTTATCAATAAAAAATATTATAGCGAATGATATCAAGTATAGCACATCACCAGGCCCGCCTAGAAGGTGGGGGATTAGCCCTGGGCCTGGGGTTTCTGAGGGGGCCCGCGATTTAGAGGTACTATGATATTTTTTTAAATTCAGAACAGTCTTTAGTTGTTCCATGTGCAATTTTTAAACCGAATTTCAAAAGCAACGAGAATCTGCATTTCGTTTTAATATTATAGTGAAGTGTGAAAAATAAAAATCTATATACATAACAAGAAAGGTTAAAATGTGTGCTAGTTGGTCGCCAGTATTTCAAGAGATGAGTCGGTCGATTTTGTTCAAACTTTCACACAAGTTGCGTAAACCTCACGCGGTGGTTACTACATAGGTTTGGTTGCGATCGACGTACAGGGTCTCGAGATCCGAAACGTGGACCCGAGTATCCCTAGAATTTGTTTATAATATGGATAACAAATGAAAGCTGTTGATGAATGCTTTAGTAGAGGGTAATTTTTATACCCCTGGGTGACTAGGGTCTCGCGATATAGGCAAAAACATGGGCCAGTGAATGCCTAGACAGTGTTTATACAATATGGATATCAAATGAAAGCTGTTGATGAGGGCTTTAGTACAGAGTAATATATTATCCAGAGACGGACTGGTACTGGGATTAGGACAAGGACTGGGACTGAGACTAGGAGTGGGACTGGGACTGGAATAAAATACATACCACCCTCTGGCACAGGCAATAAGTGATGCAGAAAAATGAGAAGAAATTGAGAGAAGAGAAAAGAGAGAAGGAGATTGACAAAGATATATAATGAGACGAAGATGCAGATAGATGAAGCGAAAAAGATGGAGAGAGGAGTGATTAAAAGTATTAGGAAAAAGTGAAGAGGGGAGAGGGCAGAGTTAGACGGAAAAAGCTTATTAAAATGTATGCAGATAGGCCAAATTTAAGGCAGAACTACGTCTGCCGGGTCTTCTAGTAATATATATCAAGCAGAGAAGTTAGCAGTTTGGGGTGCTGTAAATCGCATGAGATATGTGCTTAAAGATGGCTAAAAGTTGTTTATGTTCTTGTAAAAGAAGGGCGCTAAAGGCTTTGTACTGATGTGACAACAAGGATCTGACTGTAAAGCTGATAAGCCCTGCAGAATGCGTACGACTCCCATATTTAAAAAAAAAATGATTAGGTTGGTATAATTATTGCGTTTTATACTCAGCTGAGCTGAGCTCACAGAGTATATTAATTTTGTTTGCATAACGGTACCCCGTAACGGCATAAACAAATCGAGATAGATATAGACTTCTATATATCAAAATGATCTGGGCGAAAAAATAAATTTATTTAGCCATATCCATCCGTCCGGCCGTTCGACCATCTGTCCGTAAACACGATAAATTGAGTAAATTTTGAGGTATCTTAATGAAATTTGGTATGCAAGTTCCAGACAATTCATCTCAAATCGCTATTTAAAATGTCAGATCGCTACTAAATATCGAAAATTTCGAAAAACCGAACAAGTGCGATAATTAATTACCAAAGACGGATAAAGCGTTGAAACTTAGTAGGCGGGTACCCCGTTTCTAGAAGATCTCAGAAGGTTATCTGTGATAGCAATCCCGAATATTCTTAATTTTATCAATAACTCTGGCTGGTTGTAATACATTGACCGTAACATTCCGTAGGTTTTCAGACGAGTTACATGGCATCAAAACGGCTTTAACTAGCTACTTGGGCGATAAGGGTTGCAGCCATTTCAGCTATCTACCTAGTAGGCGGGTTGACCTTATGACGCGGAAGAGAAAACTAGTAAAATTCTGGACAACGGGCGTGGCACCGCCCACTTAAAAAAAAGGTAATTTAAAAGTTTTGCAATCTGTAATTTGGCAGTCGTTGAAGATATCATGATGAAATTTGGCAGGAACGTTACTTCTATTATTATATGTGTTCCAAATAAAAATTAGCAAAATCGGATGACGAACAGGGCCACTTTAAAAAAAAAAATTCTAAAAGTAAAATGAATGAAATGAATATCTTTAGAGTATATAAGTAAATTATGTCAACATTCTACTCCAAAATTTGTTTCCAAAGCTCTCAGCTGAGTATATAATGTTCGGTTATACCCGCACTTAACCTTCCTTACTTGTTTTAATTATCGTTTGTGCGAGAACAATAGAGGGATGCACTTCCCTTTTTTGTCCGTTAATAAGTCGGAGCTATTTGCTAGCGTGACTGGTATGGTTTCCCATTGAACACAGTTTGGTAGGTATACGCGCCACCAGGATGCGCATCGGATCCTACTTTTACTTATCGTGAATCAATCCCGCAATAGGCAATTTATATACTGCATGTAATGTGTCCTCACATGACACCAAGCACCTTTACAATTCTAGTGTGGATCTAACGCCTTTGATAATCTTGCGTCTCTGGTCCGGTCCAACCCTATTGAAAGTTTAAGTTTGTAGTTGCGTTATAGGATATCGATGAAAATATGTGCGTAATCGCGTCACTTATTGGCAGATGCAAAGCACTGAACGGTTATGCGCGCTTGCTGATCACGGTCAAGCGTATTAAATGATCTTACGGAGGTTCGGGGGCGATAGTTAAACGTTTCGACTCCACGAAGTTGTTTGAATCCGTATAGCTGGTTAAGTGACATAAGGTAGGGCTTTGAAACTTGGTTTGCGGACCAATCCTTTTAACCGTAAGTTTGATAAGTTTGATCTATCGTTTATTTTCACAGATTTATTGATAGTCTGCATTTGTTCCAGCGCCTTCGAACGGACGTAAATTGTTAATGTTTAACCAAATAATTTCAAAAATTACAGAAGTCGTAATTTAGTACCAATGAAATTGGCTTAAAGTCCTAAAAAGATGAGCCGTAAAATATTTTTATAATTTTGATGAAAAAAAAATATATATCTGTTTTATGCGATTACCAGTTAAATTCGTTGATTGGATTGCTATATTTTTCCATGGAAGTTACGTATACGCCAAGGTGGTCAAATGCGTTTTATAGGGAGCGTGTCATTATTCTGTATTACAAAATTCTGGGTGACAAAATTCTGTAAATTTCAAAAAAAATCTGCTTGAACAAAATTCTCCTTTTTTTAAATTCTGCTTTCTAAAATTCTGCTTTTTCAAAATTCTGCATGTTTAATTCTGGAAGTCAAAATTCCGGAATCATGGCATGGCGTAGCCGGCGTTGGATCGGCTAAGGGTTATTTTTTTAAAGTGCGGCCGAAGGCCGCCTACGCAGAAGGGTATACTACGTAGAGGGACATCACCGTGGCGGTAGCCACGGTTATACCACACACCCGGACTTGGCATGGCGTAGCCCAGGGTTAGTTATTTTTTATAAGCGCGGCCGAAGGCCGCCTATGCGGATGTTATACGCTGAATTACTGTGCATGGCACACTTTTTCAAAATAATTACATGACCTCTTTAACATTGTTGACATTATATTTTAAAACAGAATTTTGTAATACAGAATTTTGAAAGCAGAATTTTAGAAAGCAGAATTTTAAAAAAGCAGAATTTTAAAAAGAAGAATTTTGTTTTTAGAATTTTGTACATACAGAATTTCGACACCAACCCCGTTTTATACCTTCCATTAACATATCTCAAGTTTTATGTGCTTGCTTAAATCCACTCAAAAGAATTTTCAATATTTATAACATTTAAGGATCTACCCGTTCAAAGTATTCCACCCAATTAACTACGATACCTTCGTAAGTATACCAAGGCAATTAACTAAAAATATATTTGAATGGAAGCATCAAGTTCGTAAAACGCATTTAATCCAGCAGATGTTCTATAATTGACTGTTGTTAGTATTAATAATTGTAATTAAAATAAAGCGTATAACATGGACACACACACACACATTCACATCTGCTTATGGGCAAATACATACAAACATGTCTATATTTCAATAACGCATGTTGGCGTTAGCTATTAAAATAAGCAAACATTTCCATGTTTTTGTGTGCTTCCACTGTAGTTTTTAATTGGACACACAATCGATGTAGTTATTATCTTCGTATTAAAATTGCAGTTTTATCTCGGCCTTCACTGGAACGTCAGTCATGTATGAGCATGACATTATTGAATGACTCATTGTTTGATGAGGCTAATGTGCATAATTTGTAATATTTAACAAATTACAAAAAAAAAAAAAAAAAACAGGTAAGGAAGGCTAAGTTCCGCTGATATACATAATAACTATAGCTGCGTTGGTGTCTTAGGGTTTCGTAGATGGTTTATAAGTGGTTTTTAATTCCATATCACATACGTTTGGGAAATATCGATCAAATTGTAGACCAGGGGTGACGTTTTTTGGAACGATTTTCCTTCATCCTTTGTCAAATAAGGGAAAATCACCATGTCGGAAAATCAACCTAGGGTAACCTTGAATTGTGTTTTTATGACATGGGTATCAAATGAAAGGTATTAAAGAGTATTTTAAAAGGGAGTGGGCCATAGTTCTATAGGTGGACGCCATTTGAGGATATCGCCATAAAGGTGGACCAGGGCTGACTCTAGAATGTGTTTGTACGATATGGGTACCAAATGAAAAGGATTAATGAGTATTTTAAAAG
Source organism: Eurosta solidaginis (assembly GCF_040869045.1). Taxonomy (NCBI): domain Eukaryota; kingdom Metazoa; phylum Arthropoda; class Insecta; order Diptera; family Tephritidae; genus Eurosta; species Eurosta solidaginis. The sequence goes on from NC_090322.1 coordinate 150,894,595, forward strand.
GTATTGGTCCTTAGCTCTATATGTGCACGCCTTTTTGAGATATCGCTATAGTGACCCAGAAAATCATCTACCGGGTACCGCTAATTTATTTATATATGTAATACCACGAACAGTATTCCTGCCATGATAACAAGGGCTTTTGATTTCGCCCTGCAGAACTTTTTTCTTCTACTTAATGTGGTAGGTGCTACACCCATTTTACAAAGTTGTTGCTAAAGTAATATTTTGCGTCAAAAAACTAATCCAGACATCATATTTCATTCCGTTTTTCGTATTTGGTATAGAATTATGGCATTTTTTTAATTTTTCGAAATTTTCGATATCGAAAAAGTGGGCGTGGTTATCGTCGGATTTCGCCCATTTTTAATATAATAAGTGAGTTCAGGTATGTCAGTGAACTAAGTTTAGTAGAGATATATCGATTTTTGCTCAAGTTATCGTGTTAACGGCTGAGCGGAGGACAGATGGTCGCCTGTGTATAAAAACTGGTCGTGGCTTTAACCGATTTGGCCCATTTTGACAGAAAACATTTATCGTCATAGAAGCTACGCCCTCACAAAATTTCACAAGGATTGTTAATTTATGTTCGAGTTATGGTACTAAAAGTATTCTAGACAAATTAGATGAAAAGGGGCAGAGCTAAACCCATTTTGAAATTTTCGTTTATTTTTGTTTTTTTTTACACCATATCATTACTGGAGTTGAATGTTGACATAATTTATTTATATACTGTAAATATATTCAATTCTTTGTTCAAATTTGACTTAAAAATATTTTTTTTTATAAGAGGGCGTGTTCGTCATCCGACTTTGCTAAGTTTTATTTAGAACACATAGCTGGAGTTTTATGGACACTTGAAAATCTGTTAATTTTTGTTTATCATAAATTAAATAATATTTAATATACATTCCTTTTCATGCGAGGAGCATGCCAAACTAAGGGGCGTGAAAAGACCTTTTCGACATTCCTGCCACATTTCATCTTGATATCTTCAATGACTGGCAAATTAGAGCTTGCAGAAGTTTTAAGTTACCTTCTTTTAAAAGTGGGGGAGCGATGTCCATTGCCCAAAATTTTGCTAATTCCCTATTTTGCGTCATACGGTCAACCCACCTACCAAATTTCATCGCTTTATCCGTCTTTGGTAATGAATTATTGCACTTTTTCGGTTTTGTTTAGTTTATCAGAAACTTTCGTGTGGAAAATGACCCGGGGATAGGTCGATTGTTAAAAATCTTATTCATGGTGCGAATTACTTTTCAGGTAGGATTATATTTGGGATAATTTTCCTCATGGAAAGAGAATCAAAGCCGACATATTCTAAAAAGTCTTATGTATGACGCGATTTAATGCAAAATTAATACATCGATAACACTATGCCTAGGTTTATATTTGGAACACATTTTTTGGTAGTATATCAGAAATTCAGCATATTTCTTTTATAAAAAGCTTCTCGGTGAAGATTCATTTACCTTGTAAATGCTGTTCGGAGTCGGCGTAAAACATATAAGTCCAGTACCGCCCATTTGTAGGAAAAATTAAGAGGAGCGCGACCCAAATTTGAAGGGAAGATCGGCTTAAGATCTTTTCGGAGCTTACACTGCCCTACAAAATTAAACTTTTTGCAATGCCCTAGATCACCACTATTTTTTTTTATTTGCTATAGTCCCCTAATTATAAAAATGATAGAAATTTAAAATTCTATGGATACGTTTTTGTTTTTTTTTTTGTTTTCTATAATTTGCCGTTTTTGAAAAGGGAGATCCATTGATTTTATCATATCTCTGGAACGGGTTATCCGATTTTATTGAAGAAAACAGCATGTGATAGCAAATGAAATTACCTTAAAATTGTTCAAATAGCATTTTTTTGAAATACTTATTGGTTTCAGAGTTATTTACATCGCATTATAAAAAAATCGATTTTTTGTATTAAAAATTTCCATTTTTTTTTCTTGAATTCGTAAAAAGTTGAAAGAGATAAAAACTTACAACTTTTATTACCTACTTACTTACTTAATTGGCGCTTAACCGTCCAAACGGTTATGGCCGTCCAACAAAGCGCGCCAGTCGCTCCTTCGCTCCTCCAACCGGCGCCAATTGGTCACACCAAGGGAGTTTAAATCGTTTTCCACCTGGTCCTTCCAACGGAGTGGGGGCCGCCCTCTACCTCTGCTTCCATAGGCGGGTTCTGATAGAAACACTTTCTTGGCCGGAGCTTCATCTTTCATTCGCATAACATGGCCTAGCCAGCGCAGCCGCTGCGTTTTAATTCGCTGGACTATGTTGATGTCTGCCTATACCTCGTAGAGCTCATCATTAAATCTTCTTCGGTACTCGCCATCGCCAACGCGTAGAGGTCCATAAATCTTTGGAAGAACTTTTCTCTCGAGCACTCCCAAAGCCGCTCCATCTGCTGTTGTCATGGTCCATGCTTCTGCCCCATATAGCAGGACGGGTACGATAAGTGACTTGTAGAGTATTATTTTCGTTCGCCGAGAGAGGAATTTACTTTTCAATTGCCTACCTAGTCCAAAGTAGCAAGATCGATTCTACGCTGGATTTCAGTACTGATGTTCTTGCTAGTGTTGATGTTGGTTTCCAAATAAACCAAGTCTTTTATTATTTCGAAATTATGGCTGCCAACAGTAGCGTGGTTGCCAAGGCGCATATGTGCTAACTCTTTACTCGATGACAGCAGGTACTTCGTTTTGTCCTCATTCACCATCAAACCCATCTTTACCGCTTCTTTTTCCAGTTTGGAGTAAGCAGAGATAACAGCGCGAGTGTTTAGCCCGATGCTATCAATGTCATCAGCATATGACAGTAGTTGCACGCTTCTGTAGTATATTGTTCCAGTGCGGTTAAGTTTTGCAGCTAGTATAATTTTCTCCAGCATCAAATTAAAGAAATCGCACGATAGGGGGTCACCCTGTCTGAAACCTCGTTTAGTTTCGAACGACTCGTTGAGGTCCTTCCTAATTCTGACTGAGCTGATGGTGTTGCTCAACGTCATTTTGCACAGCCGTATAAGTTTTGCGGGGAAACCAAATTCAGACATAGCGGAATATAGGCATCTCCTTTTCGTGCTGTCGAAGGCGGCTTTAAAGTCGACGAAGAGATGATGTGTGTGGATTCTTTTTTCACGGGTTTTTTCCAAGATTTGGCGCAATGTGAATATCTGGTCGATGGTAGATTTACCAGGTCCAATCAGCCGGTTCATGGTGGGCTTCAATCTTTCGCACAATACACTTGAAAGGACCTTATATGCGATATTGAGAAGGCTGATTCCACGATAGTTGGTGCAGTTTGCAGTATCCCTCTTCTTGTGGTCTGGGCAAAGAACACTTATATTTCAACCGTCGGGCATGCACCCTTCCGCCCATATTTTGCTAAGAAGCTGCTGCATGCGCCTTACCAACTCCTCGCCGCCGTACTTGAATAGCTCCGCAGGCAATCAATCAGCGCCCACGGCCTTGTTGTTTTTCAATCTGGTTATTGCTATTCAAACTTCGTCATAATCGGGCGGGGGGACATATATTCGATCATCACAGATTGCAGGATCGGGTTTTTCATCCCTGCGCGCTGAATTGCTGCCTCCATTTAGGAGAACAGAGAAGTGTTCCCTCCATAATCTAAGCATACTCTGGACATCGGTTACAAGGTCGCCGTTTTCGTTCCTACAGCAGTTTGTCCCGGTCTTAAAATCTTCCGTCTGTCGCCGTATTTTTTAGTAAAATTTTCGGGCATTATTCCTGGTGGCGAGTAGCTCAAGCTCTTCGCACTCGCGCCTTTCTGCTTCTGCTTTTTTCTTCCTGAAAAGGCATCTCGATTCCTTTTTCAACTCACGATAGCGTTCACACACTCCTCTTGTCGCACTCGCTTTTAACGTAGGCCTGTAGGCAGCGTATTTTCTTTCAGTTGCAACGAGCCATTCTTCATCGTACCAGTTGTTTTTTCGTGGTCGCCGGTAACCAATTTTTTCCTCGGCGGCAGTACGACGTGCTTTGGAAATATGCTCCCACTGCTCCTGTATTCCTTCAGGATGAGTTGTGCTCTCAGAGAGCAGGTGTGAGAGTCGAGTTGCGAAATCATTGGCAGTCTGTTGTGATTGAAGCTTTTCGACGTCTAGCTTCCCTTGTGTTTTTTGTTCCTTGGTTTTAGCCGAGTTGAGGCGGGTGCGTATTTTGTCTGCAACGAGATAATGATCCGAGTCGATGTTAGGTCCTCGGATCGTGCGCACATCTAAAACACTGGATGCATGCCGTCCGTCTATCACAACGTGATCGATCTGATTGCAAGTATTTCCATCAAGAGACAACCATGTAGCGTGATGTATCTTTTTATGCATGAACCTCGTGCTGGATATGACCATGTTTCGAGCACCGGCAAAGTCAATCAGCCTCAGTCCGTTAGGAGAAGTTTCATTGTGTAGGCTGAACTTTCCCACTGTAGGGCCAAAAACACCTTCTTTGCCCACCCTGGCGTTAAAGTCACCAAGCACGACTTTTATATCGTGACGGGGGCAGCGCTCGTATGTGCGTTCTAATTGTTCATAAAAAGTGTCTCTCACCTCATCGTCTTTCTCCTTTGTCGGCGCATGGGCGCAGATGAGTGATATATTAAAAAATTTAGCTTTTATTCGGATAGCGGCGAGACGTTCGTCCACAGGTGTGAACGCCAGAACTTGGCGACAAAGTCTCTCTCCCACCACGAATCTGACGCCGAAACTGCGCTTATTCGTATGGCCGCTTCAATATATGTCACAATTTTTGATCTTCTTTCTTCCTTGCTTCGTCCAACGCATTTCTTGGACAATTTTTATTAGATGATCGTAAAACTGTGAATATTCTAAATAAGGCAAGCTTTATTTCATGGAAATCCATGGATAAACGTTAATATTATTAAATTAAGTGAATGAAGGGAAAATACGTATTTTTAATATTTTTGTGTATTTAGCTATTTAAGATACCTTTATTAAAGAAATTCTACAAAATTTAGAACTTTATATATTTAAAAATAGTTTCTACTTTTTGCTTGTCTACTGTAATTTTCTGAATTTGATTCTCGTATAAGAAACCAATTATAATCCCCCATCATATTTTCGTTCCAGAATCCATGATAACGCTCCTCCATTGACTTAACACCTGAAATTATATGTATATGTAATTTAGAGGTTACAGTTATGATGAGTATATAAAAATCATATCATATTCCTGCGTACCGATTTTCGAATAGTTGGTTAGTAAATCAGAAACGATTTCCTTATAACTTGCACCCCGATTATTTCCTAAAAAGTTTGAAAAAATCAGCCTAAATGAGTTCCGAGCAGCTTTTCATCGGGTGATAGTAACGTCTCTAATTTGCACCCCGATTATTTCCTAAAAAGTTAGAAACAATCAGCCTAAATGAGTTCCAAGCAGCCTTTTCATCTGGTGATAGTAACGTCTCGAATGTTGAGCATATTTGTGGACCATCAAAAACACCTTCAGAAATTTTTTGTGCGGATAATTTTGGAAATATTGTTTGAATATAATGGAATGCTTTTTCATTTTTGTTTAGCGCCTTAACAAAATTCTTGACCAATCCAAGCTTGATGTGTAATGGCGGAAAAATCACATTCTCCATTTTTATTAGAGGAGCATATTTTGTATTGCGTGTGCCTACTTCGTGATTGGTTCTTGCTGGCCAGTCCTTCCTTACATAATGTGCGCTTCGACCTCGGCTATCCCAAAGGCAAAGAAAACAACAATGTTTTGTGTAACCACCTTGTAGTCCAGTTAGTAAAGCTACCACTTTCAATTTGCAACATATTTTCCAATCGTGTTTTTCATAATGAATATATTTTAAAATTTTGGACATGGTTTCATAAGTCTCCTTCATATTTACGGCGTGTGCAAAAGTTCATATGCTATGGGAAATGGCCTGTGCAGGCTGGGATGTTCAGTAGGTAGGTATAACAGTTTCTATGACGGAGTGATAATTTGATTTTTTTGTTTTTATGATTTAAGCATTCTAAGAACATCGCAAGAAATACCTCAAAGAAAAAGTTGTATACATTTGATAACAAATATATATGACCATACTTCTTTCTTACGAAAACCCGCGTTGGCAACTTAAATTTTCCATACAGTATGAGAATTTTTTTCTTATGATCCGCGTTTTGCCTTAAAAAAAATTGACGGGGAAAAATTTCTTGAGTGTGATTATGGAGTTTTCTCATTTCTGGCGATGCCCGTAGAAAGCTTTAAAAAGACAAAGTTGCGCAAAATGTCATACCTAAATAATTTGTTTGTAAAAAACTATAATAGGCTTGATATGCAAAATTTTCGCTAAATTGGGTATTTTCACTTGATTGACAATAAAAACACTTATTCATGTATTTTCACGAAATAAGGTTTCAATTATTTATAATGTTTACAGTTTTAAGGGGCTGTAGGGGCGAGGAAGAGATATAAATCGTAGACCACTATCTGTGCCAGTGTCTCGCACTGTCCCGATGCCTCCACAGACACTCCTTTGGAGGTCTTGAGGAGCTTGAATCTGCACACACAACCGACATCTTGCGTTTCATAACTATGTGGCAAACTATCAGGCAAACGCGCTAGTTTAGCCTCACTGGGGTCTAAACATTCTTCGGAAGTAGGGAAATAGGAAATAGGGGCCCCCGCGTGGTAGCGCAACGGGCTACGTGAGTCTCCGCTTGGACAGCGTAAGCAGCCACTTCAACCTAACCTAACCTATTCTTAATTAGGGCTCATGACTTATCGAATTTTTTCGAGAAGAAATTGCTCGCCAGTGCCGGCTTCTCGCGCGATTCTTGAGGCTCGAAATACTCGTAAGGCTAGCGAGCTTCTCGAGATTCAATGTTATTGCCGCATTTGCTTTCCGACTCTTTCTCTTACGCTTACTATTACTATTACTCCTACTCTTGTTCTTACATTTTTTCTTACTCTTAGTGTTATTTTAATCTCACCATTTCCCTTATTATTAATTCTTCTTTTGCTCTAACTCTTACTCTTGCTTTCATCTCACTGTTATTCTTACTCTTACCCACGTGCCTCAGTTTGTATCTCATGTAGCAAATTATTGGAGGGTGGGGCCGTGTGTAGAAGTCCACGAAAGTGGGGAAAGCTTTTGACCGCCATTCACCTGGGAATGGCCAGAGCGATTCTTTTGCATGCGGTTCAAGCAGCTCACTACTGCCGGTCGCTTGCGGCCAAGTATCCTCTGGGTAGCCGCTAAACACCCGTTTAGCGGTGAGCTAATGTGAGAAGGCGACAACCTGGCTAGGCCACTCTGACATAATCGGTTTAAGGGCTAGCCGTGGGAGATTTCATCGGCAGCGTCTGTACACCTCTAGGTGCGGCTGCAAGCGGGCGTCTGTCTTGGAGCAAGCGGCTCGCTATATAAACGTGCCAAGTAATATTTTCACCCCCGCTGAGCGGGTTGTGCGCTGGGCTTGGGACCCGCCACGTAAAACCATACTCCAATGAAATATAACAACAAGCCTCGGATAAATACACTCTCTATTGATGACGACCACTATGTGTATGGCCACCGTGGTGTGATGGTAGCGTGCTCCGCCTATCACACCGTATGCCCTGGGTTCAACTCCCGGGCAAAGCAACATCAAAATTTTAGAAATAAGATTTTTCAATTAGAAGAAAATTTTTCTAAGCGGGGGTCGCCCCTCGGCAGTGTCTGGCAAGCGCTCCGATTGTATTTCTGCCATGAAAAGCTCTCAGTGAAAACTCATCTGCCTTGCAGATGCCGTTCGGAGTCGGCATAAAACATGTAGGTCCCGTCCGGCCAATTTGTAGGGAAAAATCAAGAGGAGCACGACGCAAATTGGAAGAGAAGCTCGGCCTTAGATCTCTTCGGAGGTTATCGCGCCTTACATTTATTTTTTTTTTTTATTGATGACGACCATGGCAAACGTTTGAAGGACAATGAATTGAGGGCATGCACCTGGAACGTCCGCTCCCTGAATGGGATTGGTGCAGATGCCCGGCTGGTTGATGTCCTCGTCAAAGCAAAATCTGACATCACCGCCATCCAAGAAATGCGTTGGACGAAGCAAGGAAGAAAGAAGATCAACAATTGTGACATATATTGGAGTGGCCATGCGAATAAGCGCAGTTTCGGCGTCGGATTCGTGGTGGGAGAGAGACTTTGTCGCCAAGTGCTGGCGTTCACGCCTGTGGACGAGCGTCTCGCCGCTATTCGAATAAAAGCAAAATTTTTTAATATATCTATCATCTGCGCCCATGCGCCGACAGAGGAGAAAGACGATGAGGTGAAAGACACTTTTTATGAACAATTAGAACGCACAAATGAGCGCTGCCCCCGTCATGATATAAAAGTCGTGCTTGGCGACTTTAACGCCAGGGTGGGCAAAGAAGGTGTTTTTGGCCCTACAGTCGGAAAGTTCAGCCTACACAATGAAACTTCTCCTAACGGACTGAGGCTGATTGACTTTGCCGGTGCTCGAAACATGGTCATATCAAGCACGAGGTTCATGCATAAAAAGATACATCAAGCTACATGGCTGTCTCCTGATCGAAATACTCGCAATCAGATCGATCACGTTGTGATAGACGGACGGCATGCCTCCAGTGTTTTAGATGTGCGAACGATCCGAGGACCTAACATCGATTCGGACCATTATCTCGTTGCAGCCAAAATACGCACCCGCCTCAACGCGGCTAAAAACAAGGAACAAAAAAACACAAGGAAAGCTAGACGTCGAAAAGCTTCAATCACAACAGACTGCCAATGATTTCGCAACTCGACTCTCACACCTGCTCTCTGAGGGCACAACTCATCCTGAAGGAATACAGGAGCAGTGGGAGCATATCTCCAAAGCACTTCATACTACCGCCGAGGAAAAAATTGGTTACCGGCGGCCACGAAAAAACAGCTGGTATGATGAAGAATGCCGCGTTGCAACCGAAAGAAAAGACGCTGCCTACAGGGCTACGTTAAAAGCGAGCGCGCCAAGAGGAGTGTGTGAACGCTATCGTGAGTTGAAAAGGGAAGCGAGACTCCTTTTCAGGAAGAAAAAAGCAGAAGCAGAAAGGCGTGAGTGCGAGGAGCTTGAGCTGCTAGCCACCAGGAATAACGCCCGAAATTCTACCAAAAAATACGGCGACAGACGGAAGGTTTTAAGACCGGGGCAAACTCCTGTAGGAATGAAAACGGCGACCTTGTAACTGATGTCCAGAGAGTGCTTAGATTATGGAGGGAACACTTCTCTGCTCTCCTAAATGGAGGCAGCAATTCACCGCGCAGAGATGAAGAACCCGATCCCGCAATCGATGATGATGGAATATATGTCCCCCGCCCGATTATGACGAAGTTAGAATAGCAATAACCAGATTGAAAAACAACAAGGGCGTGGGCGCTGATGGATTGCCTGCGGAGCTATTCAAGTTCGGCGGCGAGGAGTTGGTAAGGCGCATGCAGCAGCTTCTTAGCAAAATATGGGCGGACGAAAGCATGCCCGACGGTTGGAATCTAAGTGTTCTTTGCCCAGTCCACAAGAAGGGGGATACTGCAAAATGCACCAACTATCGTGGAATCAGCCTTCTTAATATCGCATATAAGGTCCTTTCAAGTGTATTGTGTGAAAGATTGAAGCCCACCGTGAACCGGCTGATTGGACCTTATCAGTGCGGCTTCAGACCTGGTAAATCTACCATCGACCAGATTTTCACAATGCGCCAAGTCTTGGAAAAAACCCGTGAAAAGAGAATCGACACACATCACCTCTTCGTCGACTTTAAAGCCGCCTTCGACAGCACGAAAAGGAGCTGCCTATATGCCGCTATGTCTGAATTTGGTTTCCCCGCAAAACTTATACGGCTGTGCAAAATGACGTTGAGCAACACCATCAGCTCAGTCAGAATTGGGAAGGACCTCTCCGAGCCGTTCGAAACTAAACGAGGTTTCAGACAGGGTGACCCCCTATCGTGCGATTTCTTTAATTTGATGCTGGAGAAAATTATACTAGCTGCAGAACTTAACCGCACTGGAACAATATACTATAAAAGCGTGCAATTACTGGCATATGCTGATGACATTGATATCATCGGCCTAAACACCCGCGCTGTTAGTTCTGCTTACTCCAAGCTGGAAAAAGAAGCGGTAAAGTTGGGTTTGATGGTGAATGAGGACAAAACGAAGTACCTGCTGTCATCGAGTAAAGAGTTAGCACATATGCGCCTTGGCAACCACGCTACTGTTGGCAGCTATAATTTCGAAATAATAAAAGACTTGGTTTATTTGGAAACCAACATCAACACTAGCAAGAACATCAGCACTGAAATCCAGCGAAGAATCAATCTTGCCAATAAATGCTACTTTGGACTAGGTAGGCAATTGAAAAGTAAAGTCCTCTCTCGGCGAACGAAAATCATACTCTACAAGTCACTTATCGTACCCGTCCTGCTATATGGGGCAGAAGCATGGACCATGACAACAGCAGATGAAGCGGCTTTGGGAGTGTTCGAGAGAAAAGTTCTTCGAAAGATTTATGGACCTCTACGCGTTGGCGATGGCGAGTACCGAAGAAGATTTAATGATGAGCTGTACGAGCTATACGCAGACATCAACATAGTCCAGCGAATTAAAACGCAGCGGCTGCGCTGGCTAGGCCATGTTATGCGAATGAAAGATGATGCTCCGGCCAAGAAAGTGTTTCTATCGGAACCCGCCTATGGAAGCAGAGGTAGAGGGCGGCCCCCACTCCGTTGGAAGGACCAGGTGGAAAACGATTTAAACTCCCTTGGTGTGACCAATTGGCGCCGGTTGGCGGAGCGAAGGAGCGACTGGCGCGCCTTGTTGGACGGCCATAACCGTTTAGACGGTTAAGCGCCAATTAAGTAAGTAAGTAAGTTGTTGTTGTGGGATTATCGTTATGTATCATAATTATGGGTTTCCTATTTTTTTTCTTAAATTTCCATGTGTGACAAATTCAATTAAGGGCAGTATATGCGAACTTACAATGAAATATAAACCACATAGTTATGTTGTTAAGAAATTGCAGCAGAGAAAGTTAGCTAAAAGATACAAAAATTACAAGCTAATACATCGAAAATATTTGCTTGAAAATATTTCGTAAATTATCTTTGTGAATGGGCTTCTCAGTAAATGAGCCAAATTCATGAACGAATATTTTGTGTGTATGTGTATGTGGAATCCCAGGGTGTACACTCCACACTGTCAAGAGAATGGCATGTAACATGTGGTATTTGGCAAATAAATTTTCAAACATTACATGAGGCTAGGAATGTAATTGTGTCTGTGCAAAAAGAAACAACTTGCAGCAAACAAGAAGTAATATGAGCAGTTAATAAAGCTAAATTTTGCTATTCTTCTGTGTGTGAACGCACAAAAATAAACTTTGGGAATTCCATGTATTTTTAAGGAAATTCATATAAAGAAATGTTATAATTTCATAGAAATACTTTTGGCATTAAAATAACCTCGTATTATACTATTTTCTGCTATATGTCGTTTGTGTTAGTTTTATGAGCAAATTTCAACACGGAAAACTTTGTACGACTCCTTACTTTAAAACTACGTTTAAAAACAAGGACTTTGGCATCTTATTTGCCAAATATTATTACTTTAGTTTAAAGGACTAGTAATAACAGGGGACGCATATATCTTAATATTTGAGAGCACATATTCTTTTTTATCTTCTTTAAGTCGATGGATGTGAAGCAAATGCTCACCGCTAATATTGGGGGCCGAACGCCAGGGCTTTCATTTATAATACTGGAAGTTCACCAATATTTTTAGAGGGGGTAGAAGAAACTAATGGGATACCACTCTTCGTAGTACTTTGACTAACAACCCAATCTCTTACCATCCCATTTAGTATTGGGCCTGATACAGTATAATAAGTAGAGTCCACTTAGACCAAACAGCCAATAGCCCTCTGGTACATAGCCCTGTAACCCAATTAAATCTAATAATCATCATATATATTATTTCTAATTGCTGTTTTAATGTGTGGATCTCTTTTTCGCTCTTATTTGGAATCCAAATCTATAAATTAAGTTTTGGTTGTAAAGATGGAGATTCAGGCTATTAGCGAGCTTTGGGAATTATTGGTCATAGTGCTTTTGTTTAGCTATATTTTGTTAAAATAATTTGTTAAAAATAAACGATTGTGAGCACACAAATAAATCTATTTGTACTATGGCACTATTGTGAATATTTGCACTGCATTACTGGCAGTTGCTACCATACGCCAGATGGCAGTGCAAGAAGTTTTAATTGATTGATAGAACAGCTGATTTCTGTTGCTGATTAAACAAATAAATACATAAATAAATAAATAAATACTTAGACCAAACAGAAAAATGGGGTTGGTTTACCTAAGGCACGCTTAATAGCATCTGCCGACAGAGCCACGGATGTCCACTGTCTTCAAGAGGGTACAAAGTCGTTGATCCTCAAAAGCAATATGGAACTGCAAAAAAAAATTATGATCTTATAATTATCAGCCCTTGAGGAGGGTTCGTTTTACATGGCGCTGATCCAGGAGCCGTGGCTCTCAGCGGGAGGAAAGGTTTCTGGACTTAGCGCGCGCGGGTTTAGCGTTTACTACGCGCAAACGGAAGGACGGGTACGAGCTGTAGTAATGGTAAGGAAACAGCTGCATTCATATATTCTGCCTAACTACACCACTGAGGATCTCGTAGCGGTGGCCGTTGAGCAAAAGAATAAGCAGGCATTTATCCTGGCGTCCTGCTACATGGCCCATGCTGCGGAGGTTCCACCGATGGAGTGCAAAAGGCTAGTACAGGAGGAAGGGCGCAAAGGGCGGTTGGTCATAGCCGCATATGCAAATGCGCACCACAATGCGTGGGGAGGAGCAGATATGAACGAGAGAGGCGAACCTCTATTTTGTTACATCCTGCAAACCAATTTGCAGATAACCAACAGGGAAATGTCCCTACATACATTAGTCCAACATCCAGTAATGTTCTGGATATTACATTGACCTCCGAGCGTGATATATCAAGGTATGATTGGATGGTTCTTGATAGACCATCCTTTTCCGACCATGCATATATCGGCTTCAGCATCCCCTTAAAGAGGGTAGAGAAAGGGGAATCTTTAGAAACCCTAGGTCAACGAACTGGACTAAATCCCAGAAACATGTAGAAACAAAACTGGGGCAACCCAAAGAGGTTGCTAATGTAGAGGAACTGGAGGAGTCGAATGAATTCCTAACAAGGACGCTTATGACTGCGTATAACAAAGCTTGCCCTCTAAGAAGATTCAGAGGAAAAGAAACGCCGCGATGGTAGAGCAATGAGCTGAATCTTCTAAGAAGACAGCTAAAAGAAATGTTTAAGCTCGCAAAGACCGCAGAAAGCGAAGCGTGTGGGGATGAATACAGGGATCTACTGAGGACCAACAAGCGTGAAATTACCAGGCCGAAGAGGAACTCATGGAAAAGTTTCTGTACGGACATAGAGTGCGCCAGCGAAACAGCACGGTTGAAAAAGTCCTAGCAAAGGGAAACATAGTCCAGGGACTAATAAAGAAAGAGAACGGGGAATGGTCACGTAATAGTGAGGAATCCCTTGATGTGCTTCCCGATACACATTTCCCATCGGAAGATGGTTTAGAAGAGCCAGCAGAGATCACTCACACTTCGGTCACGGAGCTAGTAGTGCCGGGCTTGGTGACCGATACCAAGGTCGAGTGGGCAGTGAACACGTTTTCTAAGTTTAAATCGCCGGGCCCAGATGGTGTATTCCCGGCCATGCTACAAGTCTCAAGTAGGGCGGTCGTGGAATGTCTTAAAATAATATTCGATGGGTGCATAAGACTGAATCATGTACGGCATTCTTGGAGAACTGCTCCTGCAGATTTTCTATCAAAGGTGGGGAAGATCGGTCACGTGTATCCCAAAGACTATAGACCCATTTGCTTAACATAATTTCTGCCCAAAACCTTTGAGAGGCTGATAGATGTGTACATAAAGTCCAACGTGGATGAAAAGCTGCTCTCCACAACACAGCATGCGTACACCAAAGGCAAGTCGGTAGACACAGCATTGCATAGGGTGGTAATAAGCATAGAGAAATCCCTGCAATATAAGAAATTTGCTCTAGGAGTCTTCTTAGACATTGCCGGGGCTTTCAGTAATGTTTCTAAATGGGCGATTATGGATGGTCTTAATTACATTAAAATACATCCTGCCTTAATCAGATGGATCGGCTGCATGCTAAATTGCAGAAAGACTACATCACAATGGGGATTGTACGAGGCCACGAAATCAGTGGACAGGGGCATGCCGCAGGGAGGGGTGCTATCACCTCTGCTGTGGACGCTGGTCATCAACCAACTGCTCAGGCAATTTGATGAGGGACCCGTAAAACTTACGGCTTACGCAGATGATGTTGCAATTGTCATAAGTGGAAAGTGCCTTCCAACGATTAGTTCTTTGATGGATTGGGCGCTTCGGGATATTCATACCTTGGCATCTAATGTCAGGTTGAAAATAAATGCGTTGAAGACGGATATGGTCTTGTTTACAAAGAGGTACAAGGCCCCAAATTGGACCAGGCTTAAGTTAGGAGGGGTGACCTTACAGGAGAAATCTTGCACAAAATATCTAGGAATCATCCTAAACAGTAAGCTGTCATGGAAGCTCAACGTGGAGAAGAGGGTCAAGAAGGCCTCAACGGCACTCTATGCATGTAAAAGAATGATGGGGTGTACGTGGGCCTATCGCCCTCTCTTTCTCATTGGGTTTTACAGCGATTTTAAGCCCTATTCAATACTATGGAGTTCTTGTTTGGTGGCAAGCCACACAAAAAAACAACATACCTCAAAAAATTAGAGGGGGTATGCAGACTATTGATGCTTAGTATTACGGGAGCACTGAAAACAACCCCGACGGCTGCACTGTATGCCATTCTGCACATTCCACCTGTAGACCTGGTAGCAAAGAACAAAGCATTAACGATCGCAACCAGGCTCGGTGCTTCGGGGCAGCTTGAGCGCCGACCATTTGGCCATAGTAGTATAGCGTCATCAATCGCAAGACGAACAGGCTACCTGATTCCCTATCTGCCCTTCGAGGGAGATCTTAAGGCCACAATAGAGGTGGACGGTTGGCGCAAGGGTGCGCAAATGGCGGACGAGGCGATACATGTGTACACTGATGGTTCCAAAGTAGTGGAAGGAGTAGGGTCTGCGGTATACTGCGCTGATCCGGAAATAAGCAGATCCTACAGGCTGGCGGATTACTGTATCGTTTTCCAAGCGGAAATATTAGCCGTAACCAAAGCAGTAGAAACCCTGAAAGAGAATAGCTAAAGCTGCAACCGTGTTAACTTTTATATTGACAGTCAAGCAGCAATTAAGGCAATAATCTCGCATAACACGGCATCTAAATGCGTGCTAGAGTGTAAGCAGGGTCCCAGGGCATATGGGAATAGGTGGGAATGAAAAAGCGGACGAACTAGCTAAAAAGGACGCATCGCTTGAAGCTTTCTCCGTAGACGTCCCAATAATATTGGGCGAGATTAAGCGAAGGCGAGAGGTGCACATGATCGACCAAGCGGGAAAGGCGTGGGTTCAAGCGCGGGGCTGTAAAATGTCGAAGATTATCATTAAAAAGAGAGGACTGTAGACTCATGCCGGGTATTCTGACTAGATACTGCCTTCTGGCGTCACATGCCTTTAAATTAGGTTTGGTCAGTGATAGCAGATGTAGGAAGAGCGGAGGAAACGATCGAGCACGTTCTGTGCTCGTGCCCTGCACTTGCCAGGCTAAGACTCCAGCTATTAGGAGTGATACAGCTGTCAGATCTATAAGCAGCAAGTGGCTTAAGTCCCAGGAGGCTTCTAGTATTTGCCAAGAGGACGGAGTTATTTTATAACATAGGTCCTGGTTTTTGATAGGGTTTTTCAGTTTGGTCGTTAAAACAAACTTCTGGTAACACTACGGACTCAATCAGTCTGTGTGAGGTCCTCATGGACCGGCAGTTCAACCTAACCTAACCTAATTGTCAGCCAACAGAGTCACGAATGTCTTCTGTCTTCATAACCGTTAGAAGGGCCATGAAAAATATGCACAATTCAAATTATTAATTATGGCAACTTAATATTACATACTGTACTGTTTATAAAAAAGGAACTTCGCGAGCGTTGAATGTTTACAATGCACAAATATCAAAAGAACATAACAAAATATAACATTTACTTAATTATTAACCATTGTGTTTAAATAATAGTATGCGCCGTTAGAATACAAGTTGTGCGAAACACCTGTCATAAATCAAAGGACCCACGCAATACCCAAACTAGAAGCGAACGGAAAGGATCACGCGGTATACTCGTCTGATTGCGCTCATCCGAGTAGGAAGGATGAAATACCAAACACTCTGCTAGCAGCCTACTTCCAATTTGCGCCCTCAAATGTAGCCGAGCTCTAGATGCAGTACTACAGCCAATCTACACTGTATTTTACCAAAAGCTGAGAATGAACTTAAACACAATGGGATCAGATTGAAAATGCTGTAGATAATTCCTCCAGGGCAGCATGTATTAAAAGAGGAAGAATATTAAAAACTGCATTGTGTAACACTTATCCCTGATATTAGGAGATATCTGGAATGCAGAGAAATGACATATTGAACCTTCTAAGATTGAGAGGTAGAAGAGACTCCTATTCTTCTTGTTGAAGTGCGAATAAGTTGATAAATGGCGGTGCTCCTCGAGGTACACCTGGTTATATAACAGACAGCGCACTATCTTTAATATAGCCAAAACAAGCTTTGAAAAAGGCAAGTCCAATAAATCCTATAGCACTGTCAAAAGCAAAATGCACAAGCAGAATGTATTGCATCTATGATGAAACTTTAGAGCATATCTTCCAGGACGCGGTGTCATAACACAAATAAGACATAATGAAACAAAAATTTAAGCCGCGATAACCTTCAAAGAGATTATAGGCCGAGCTTCTCTTCCAATTTGAATCGTGCTCCACGGTATTTCTCCTACAAATTAGCGGGAAGGGGTCTACTTATTTTATGCCGACTCCGAACGGCATCTGCCAGGTAGGTGAGTTTTCACTGAGAGCTTTTAATGGCAGAAAACACTAGCAGTGCTTGCTAAACACCGCCGAGGTGCGACCCCGCTTAAAAAAAAATTCTTCTAATTGAAATAACTTGTTTCTAAAATTTTGATGATACTTTACCCGGGGCATGAACACAGGATCTTCGGTGTGGTAGGCGAAGCACGCTACCATCACACCACGGCGGACGCAGTGAGTTACAATAAAACATCTCCTAATTTCAGATGAAATATTAGGCATAAGCATTGCATAAAGCCGAATACCAACCATGATTTTCCAAGTTGGCTGCCTTGGATAATGCAACTTCATGCAGAGAAGGCGACGCAATCGTTCCAAAGACCGCATTAAACTACCTCACTGATCATTCCATTTTATTTAAAAGATTCGGCAACATTTTGCGTCTTCTAAAGAAATCGCAAGTTTTATTCTAAACGGAAGTGATCCCCAGTTAAAATTTTTTAGTTTTGTTATGAAAATGAGAATCAAAGACAGCTGAGGTGGTCTTTTTTTTAACACGCTTTTATTAGCTTGGCCTGTGTGTAGCGGAATCTTTGAGCTTAATTTTCACCGGTTTATAGAAGTCTGATTAATTTGAAACTTTGCATACGTATCAAGGACCGATGACAATGCATTAATGTGATGGTGTGGTGACATAAGGTCAACGGCCATAAGGTAAACTGGGCTTATTACCACTTTGAATGGCCATAAGTTTGATTGAAACCTTGCACCCATATCAAGGCTCGATTACAATGCATTAATATGATGGTGTGTTGACATAAGGTCAATTGGCCTTATTACCACTTTGAATGGGCATAACTTTGATTGAAACTTTGCACATGTATCAAGGGTCGATGACAATGCATTAATGTGATGGTTTGGTGACATAAGGTCAACGGCCATAAGGTCAATTGGCCTTATTACCACTTTGCATGTCCATAAGTTTGATTGAAACTTTGCACACGTATCAAAGCTCGATCACAATGCAATAATGTGATGGTGGGGTGAAATAAGGTTAACGGACATAAGGTCAATTGAACTTATGACCACCCCAAATGGCCATAGATTTGAAACCTTGCACATAATGCGAAAAACGCATTCCTTTATTAATGATAGAAGTGGATGCGTGGCACATCTACGAAAGAGCATACTGGAGCCCTTTTTTAACATGCTTTTATTAGCTTGGCCTGTATCTATGTAACGGAATCTTTGAGCTTAATTTTCACCGGTTTCTAGAAGTCTGATTAATTTGGAACTTTGCACACGTATCAAGGACCAATTACAATGCATTAACGTGATGGTGTGGTGACATAAGGTCAACGTCCATAAGGTCAATTGGCCTTATTACCACTTTGAATGGCCATAAGTTTGATTGAAACTTTGCACACGTATAAAGGCTCGATGACAATGCATTAATGTGATGGCGTGGTGACATAAGGTCAGCGGACATAAGATCAATTGGCCTTATTACCACTTTGGATTGCCATAAGTTTGATTGAAACTTTGCACACGTATCACGGCTCGAAGACAATGGATTATTGTGATGGTGTGGTGACATAAGTTCAACGGCCATAAGGTCAATTGGCCTTATTACCACTTTGAATGGCCATAAGTTTGATTGAAACTTTGCACACGTATAAAGGGTCGATGACAATGCCTTAATGTGATGGTGTGTTGACATAAGGTCAACGGCCGTAAGGTCTATTGGCCTTATTACCACTTTGAATGGCCATAAGTTTGATTGAAACTTTGCACACGTATCAAGGCTCGATGACAATGCAATAATGGGATGGTGGGGTGACATAAGGTTAACGGACATAAGGTCAATTGAACTTATGACCACCCCAAATGGCCATAGTTTTAAACCTTGCACATAATGCGAAAAACGCATTCCTTTCTTAATGATAGACGTGTATGCATGGCACATCTACGAAAGAGCATAATGGAGCCCTTTTTATTAACACTCTTTTATTAGCTTGGCCTGTATGTAACGGAATCTTTGAGCTTAATTTTCACCGGTTTCTAGAAGTCTGATTAATTTGAAACTTTGCACACGTATCAAGGACCAATTACAATGCATTAACGTGATGGTGTGGTGACATAAGGTCAACGGCCATAAGGTCAATTGGCCTTATTACCACTTTGAATGGCCATAAGTTTGATTGAAATTTTGCACACGTATAAAGGCTCGATGACAATGGATTATTGTGATGGTGTGGTGACATAAGGTCAACGGCCATAAGGTCAACTGGCCTTAATACCACTTTGCATGGCTCTAAGTTTGATTGAAACTTTGCATACGTATCAAGGACGGATTACAATGCATTAATGTGATGGTGTGGTGACATAAGGTCAACGGTCATAAGGTCAATTGGCCTTATTACCACTTTGAACGGCCATAAGTTTGATTGAAACTTTGCACACATATCAAGGCTCGATGACAATGCATTAATGTGATGGTGTGGTGACATAAGGTCAATGGCCATAAGGTAAATTGGCCTCTGGAGTGGAGCCGAGAGCCCCGGTAATGCAGAGCTCAGAACTCCGTTGCACCTTTTGAAGCATTTTAAGATAAGTACTTTTAGCTAGCGCAGGCCAACACACCAAGGCACCATAAAGAAGAATCGGCGCACAATGGCTGTGCAAATACAGTAGGTCAACTTAGGGGAGAATCCCCAAGAGGTGCCAATTGCCCTCTTGCAGGTGAACAGCTCTGCTGCTGCCTTCTTGGATCGCTTCACTATATGATCACTCCATAATAGCTTCCTATCCAGAATGACTCCCAAATACTTGAATTATCGCTAAACGCTAAGAACGTACCCCCAATTCTTTGCGGTGTAAGATTTGGTTCTTTGTACCTCCTCGTGAAGAGAAGAAGCTCGGTTTTATCCGGGTTGACTTCCAAACCTGTGGCGGGTTGTTTCGGGATCCTGCAATCTTCGCTGCTCTCGTCTGTAATGCCAATGATTTGCCGACCCTTGGCAATTTCGGCGAAAGACCTCGTCCAGCCTCCCTGCGTCTTGCCCGTTTTCGGTGCCGTGGGTTTGGATTCATCCATGGACCGCTGGCGCTTCGAGGTTTCATCACACCCGACTAAAACCTTTAAAATTACTTGGACTAAAAAATTTAAAATAAATAATAGTTTAAAAAACTAAAAAAAAAACACGCTTTTATAGCAAACCGAACAAAAAATAGAAAATTATTTTCAATTAAAAAGGGTTTATATAACAGTAGTAGAAGGTCAATCAATCGTTTATATTTAATCACCTCAAAATAAAATTATAATAAAATTTAAGTTATTAACAGAGTAATTTAATTCAGATTAAGTATTCTATATAAGTGATCATAATCTCACTAGCCAGCTGATTTGGGGTATCACAGAATATTGAAATATGAAAATTTTGATTTGTATCCCTTTACAATTAAACGTGCGAAATGCGCCTGCAAATTAGCTACAATTTATACTATATCAATAACGTTGGGGCCGCATAACTGAATAGCTTACTTATGTTTTGTCTAGCTGTGTAGTATATTGCTTTAGATTTTTCGAGTGTCTGTCATTCGACGCTTTATTAAATGAGAACAGAAGGCAGACTACACCCACATTTTTATACTCAGTTGAGCAGAGCTCACAGAGTATATTAACTTTGATTGGATAACGGTTGGTTGTACAGGTATAAAGGAATCGAGATAGATATAGACTTCCATATATCAAAATCATCGGTATCGAAAAAAATTTGATTGAGCCATGTCCGTCCGTCCGTTAACACGATAACTTGAGTAAACTTTGGGGTATCTTCACGAAATTTGGTACGTAGGTTCCTGGGAACTCATCTCAGATCGCTATTTAAAATGAACGATATCGGACTATAACCACGCCCACTTTTTCGATATCGAAAATTTTTAAAAATCGAAAAAGTGCGATAATTCATTACCAAAGACGGATAAAGCGGTGAAACTTGGTGGGTTGAACTTACGACGCAGAATAGAAAATAAGTAAAATTTTGGACAATGGGCGTGGCACCGCCCATTTTTAAAAGAAGGTAATTTAGAAGTTTTTCAAGCTGTAATTTGGCAATCGTTGAAGATATCATGATGAAATTTGGCAGGAATGTTACTTCTATAACTATATGTATGCTTAATAAAAATTAGCAAAATCGAAGAACGACCACGCCCACTTTTAAAAATAAATTTTTTTAAAGTGAAATTTTTACAAAAAATTTAATATCTTTACAGTATATAAGTAAATTATGTCAACATTCAACTCCAGTAATGATATGGTGGAACAAAATACAAAAATAAAAGAAAATATCAAAATGGGCGTGGCTCCGCCCTTTTTCATTTGATTTGTCTAGGATACATTTAATACCATAAGTTGAACAAAAATTTACCAATCCTTGTGAAATTTGGTAGGGGCTTACATTCTAGGACGATACCTGTTTTCTGTGAAAAAGGGCGAAATCGGTTGACGCCACGCCCAGTTTTTATACAGATTCGACCTTCTGTCCTTCCGCTCGGCCGTTAACACGATAACTTGAACAAAAATTGACATTTCTTTGCTAAACTTAGTTCACATAATTATCCGAACTCATTTTGTGTTGGTATAAAAAATGGCCGAAATCCGACTATGACCACGGCCAATTTTTCGATATCGAAAATTACGAAAAATTAAAAAAATGCCGTAATTCTATACCAAATACGAAAAAGGGGATGAAACATGGTAATTGGATTGGCTTATTGACGCAAAATATAACTTTAGAAAAAAACTTTGTAAAATGGGTGTGACACCTACCATATTAAGTAGAAGAAAATGAAAAAGTTCTGCAGGGCGAAATCAAAAGCCTTTGGAATCATGGCAGGAATACTGCTCATGGTATTACATATATAAATAAATTAGCGGTACCCGACAGATAATGTTCTGGGTCACCCTGGTCCACATTTTGTTCGATATCTCGAACGCGCCTTCACATAGACAACCACGACAACTCCCTTTTAAAATTCTTATTAATACCTTTAATTTGACACCCATATTTTACAAACACATTATAGAGTCACCCCTGGTCCACCCTTATGGCGATATCTCGAAAAGGCGTCCACCTATAAAACTAAGGCCCACTCCCTTTTAAAATACTCATTAACACCTTTCATTTGATACCCATATCGTACAAACAAATTCTAGTGTCACCCCTGGTCCACCTTAATGCGATATCTCGAAAAGGCGTCCACCCATAAAACTAAGGCCCACTCCCTTTTAAAATACTCTTTAACACCTTTCATTTGATACCCATATCGTACAAACAAATTCTAGGTCACCCCTGGTCCACCTTTATGGCAATATCTCGAAAAGGCCCACCTATAGAACTAAGGCCCACTCCCTTTTAAAATACTCATTAACACCTTTCATTTGATACCCATATCGTACAAACAAATTCTAGAGTCACCCCTGGTCCACCTTTATGGCAATATCTCGAAAAGGTGTCAACCCATAGAACTAAGGCCCACTCCCTTTTAAAACACTCATTAACACCTTTCGTTTGATACCCTTATTGTACAAACGCATTCTAGAGTCACCCCTGGTCCACCTTTATAACGATATCCCGAAAAGGCGTCCACCTATAGAACTAAGGCCCACTCCCTTTTAAAATACTCCTTAACACCTTTCATTTGATACCCATATCGTACAAATAAATTCCAGAGTCACCCCTGCTTCACCTTTATGGCGATATCTCGGAAAGGCGCCCACCTGTAGAACTAAGCCCCACTCCCTTTTAAAATACTCATTACCACCTTTCATTTGATACCCATATCGTACAAACAAATTCTAGAGTCACCCATGGTCCACCTTTCTGGCGATATCTCGAAAAGCCGTCCACCTATAGATTTATGGCCCACTCCCTCTTAAAATACTCTTTAATACGTGCCATTTCATACGCATGTCATACAAATACATTCCAGGGTTACCCGAGGTTCATTTTCCTACATGGTGATTTTCCCTTATTTTGTCTCCATAGCTCTCAACTGAGTATGTAATGTTCGGTTACACCCGAACTTAGCCTTCCTTACTTGTTTATACTCAGTTGAGCAGAGCTCATCTGAGTATAGTAACTTTGATTGGATAACGGTTGGTTGTACAGGTATAAAGGAATCGAGATAGATATAGACTTCCATATATCAAAATCATCAGTATCGAAAAAAAATTCGATTGAGCCATGTCCGTCCGTTCGTCCGTCCGTCCGTCTGTCCGTTAACACGATAACTTGAGTAAATTTCGAGGTATGTTGATGAAATTTGGTGTGTTGGTTCCTGGGCGCTTATCTCAGATTTCTGTTTAAAATCAACGAAATCGGACTACAACCACGCCCACTTTTTCGATATCGAATATTTCGAAAAACCGAAAAAGTGCGCTAATTCATTACCAAAGACGGATACAGCGATGAAACTTGGTTGGTGCGTTGACCTTGTGACGCAAAATAGAAAATTTGAAAAATTTTGGACAATGGGCGTGGCACCGCCCACTTTTAAAAGAAGGTAATTTAAAAGTTTTGCAAGCTGTAATTTGGCAGTCCTTGAAGATATCGTGATGAAATTTTGTAGGCGCGTTAGTCTATTACTATATGTGGGCTAAATAAAAACTAGCGAAATCGGATAACGAACACGCCCACTTTTAAAAAATATGTTATTTTAAAGTCAAATTTTAACAACAAATTTAATATCTTTACCGTATAAATTATAACTGTTTTCTGTGAAAATGGGCGAAATCGGTTGAAGCCACACTCAGTTTTTATACACAGTCGAACGTCTGTCCTTCCGCTCGGTTGTTAACACGATAACTTGAGCAAAAATCGATATATCTTTACTAAACTTAGTTCACGTACTTATCTGAACTCACTTTATCTTGGTATAGAAAATGGCCGAAATCCGATTATGACCACATCCACTTTTCCGATATCGAAAATTACGAAAAATTAAAAAAATGCCATAATTCTGTACCAAATATGAAAAAAGAGATTAAACAAGGTAATTGGATTGGTTTATTGACGCAAAATATAACTTTAGAAAAAACTTTGTAAAATGGGTGTGACACCTACCATATTAAGTAGAAGAAAATGCCAAAAGTTCTGCAGGGCGAAATCAAAAGCCCTTGGAATTTTGGCAGGAATACTGTTTCTGGTATTACATATATAAATAAATTAGCGGTACCCGACAGATGATCTTCTGGGTCACCCTGGTCCACAATTTGGTCGATATCTCGAAAACGCCTTCACATATACAACTACCACCACTCCCTTTTAAAACCCTCATTAATACTTTTAATTTGATACCCATATCGTACAAACGCATTCTAGAGTCACCCCTGGTCTACCCTTATTGCGATATCTCAAAAAGGCGTCCACCTCTAGAACCATGGCCCACTCCCCTTTAAAATAATCATTAACACCTTTCATTTGATACACATGTCATACAAACAAGGTTACCCTAGGTTCATTTTTCTAAATGGTGATTTTCCCTTATTTTGTCTCCAAAGCTCTCAGCTGAGTATGTAATGTTCGGTTACACACGAACTTAGCCTTCCTTACTTGTTTTTTTGTAAGTTTCATGAGGTTATAAAAAATATTAGGATGGGTCCAATTTCGAACTTCTGAAACCAATATTGATATTTGGGGGCTCACTTTGAAAAACCGAGGAAATAAATTTTTTTTTTACTGAAAAATCTCTTAAGAAAACTTGATTTAATCTAGGGCCCCAAAAAAATAGATTTTGCTATAAAATGCAATTTATTATTACTGTTACAATTAGTTTGACAATGTTATATTTATGGTTTGAGTGCAACTGTATTTCGATACGTGATACTAAGTGACGATCCGACAACAAGTTGTGCGTAAATTGCCACTTAAAACATGATTTTCTTCTTCTCTTCATTTGTTTACTTGTTAAAAAAAGTTGTAACGATTATGGTCTGCTGAAATGAACTAACATACTGAATAGCTGTAAGCGCGTGAAAAAATTCATTAGCCGACATATTTGTCAGTAAATGTGTTATGGGCTTGCAACATTAAATATCAAAGCATATGGCTATTAATGCGTATCAAATTTTTGGCATTCTTAGGACATGGAAAGAGCAAGCAAGGCATACAATAAAATAACAAAGAACAAGTAAAAGTGCCTAAGTTCGGGTGTAACTTAACATTATATACTCAGTGTGAGCTTCAATTGTATATTTCATTTCAGATAAATTACTTTTCTACATAACACGAGGCACCGCCCGTTTAAAAAAAAATGTCTCCCCATTTCCTCTTTCAATAAAACTTGTAAAGTGAAATATCATTGATTACAAACTATTTTTTACTAAGTTATAGTTTATTATTCTAGTATACGACCCTTTTAAACATTTTTTATACCTAAGTTGTCGTGGTCTTTAAACGATCCCGCCAATTTTTACTACAAATATTTTCTGCTATAAGGAAAATATGTGTACACAATTTCATTACGATATGTTAATTTTTCTCCAAGTTATGACTCCCGAAACAAAATTGTTTAGTCATAAATGGGGTGGTGCCACACACATTTTAAAAATTTTAGTGTTTTCCAATTTAATGTATAATTCAATTTAGAACGTAAAACTCTACTGACACAAAGCTCCTTTTCGCTAAGAAATAGCTTATTACTTTCGTCTACGACCCTTTCAAGAATCTTTTGTATAAAGTGGGCGTGGTCTTTGAGCGATCTCGTCCATTTTTCCTAGAAATATTTCCTGCTATAGGGAAAATTTGTGTACCCAATTTTATTATGATCCGTTAATTTTTCTTCGAGTTATGGCCCCCGAAACATAGAAAATTGCTTAGTCATAAAAGGGGCGGTGCCACGCTCACTTTCTTAAATTTGAAGTTTTTCCTATTTATAGTTATAAATCCACTTGGGGAATGAAATATCATTGATATAAAGCTCTTTTTTGCAAGGATGTTGCTTATTTTATTGGTCCACGACCCTTTTAAAAATCTGTTATATAAAAGTGGGCGTGGCCTTTAAATGATCTTGTCCATTTTCCCTGGAAATATTTCCTGCTATAAGGAAAATTTGTGTTCCCAATTTTATTACGATCCGTTAGTTTTTCTTCGAGGTATGGCTCCCGAAACATAGAAAATTGGTTAGTTATACAAGGGGCGGTGCCACGCCCATTTTTTTAAATTTGAAGTTTTTTCTATTTATTGTTATAAATCCACTTGGGAAATGAAATACCAAGGATATAAAGCTCTTTTTTGCACAGATATAGCTTATTTTATTCGTCCACAACCCTTTTTAAAATCTTTTATATAAAAGTGGGCGTGGTCCTTAACCGATTTCGTTAATTTTTCTTCAAATCATTCCTTATAATAAAGGCAACCTCTCTGCCGAATTTTGTTACGATAGGTTTAACGGTTTTTGATTTATGATTAATAATATTTGTAAAATTCACTTTATTATTAGTGGGCGGTGCCACGCCCATTTTGAAAAAATTCCCAAATTCTTATCAAGAGTCTCAATATCAAATTTCAACATTCTAAGTGTATTATTTACTAAATTATCAGGTTTTTTTTGGTTTCCAAAATGTTATATATATAAAAAGTGGGCGAGGTTATCATCCGATTTCGCTCATTTCCAATACCAATCTATTCTGGGTCCATATAAGCCAGTGTGCCAAAGTTGGTGAAGATATCTCAATATTTACTCCAGTTATCGTGCTAACGGACGAACGTACGGACGGACATGGCTCAATCGAATTTTTTTTCTATACTGATGATTTTGATATATGGAAGTCTATATCTATCTCGATTCCTTTATATCTGTACAACGAACCGTTATCCAATCAAAGTTAATATACTCTGTGTGCAAAGCACGCTGAGTATAAAATATATTATAAAATTTTCATTTACACTGTTCGCTAAATATACATGCGCAATTTGTGCAATAAATTTTTCATACTTAACAAGAAACAAATTATACACCAACAAAATAATTTGAATTAAAATCGAGACGGAGCTAAGAATACGGAAATAATGGGCCGGAAATTTTTTGACATTAATGTCGGCCAAAAAGTTACGCAATATTCTACTTTTATATGCAAACTAGCGGACCCGGCAGACGTTGGTCTGTCCTAAGTTTGGCCTATCTGCGTACATTTTAATAAGCATTTTCCGTCTAACTCTGCCCTCCCACCACACCTCTTCACTTTTCCTGTTCCTTTTAATCAATCCTCCCTCCGTCTTTTTCGCTTCATCTATCTCCATATGCATCTGATTCTATTTCTTTCTCAGTCTCCTCCTTCTCTCTTTTCTCTTCTCTCACGTTCTTCTCATTCTTCTTCATCCCTTATCGCCTGTCCCAGAGGATGGTATGTATTTTGTTGCAGTCCCAGTCCTAGTCCGAATCCCAGTCCCAGCCCGTCTCTGGTCTACTTCTCAGAAAAAAGGATCGTAAATACTAATATAGGCAAATTTATATACCAAATTTCAGGCAAATCGATAGGACGTATGTAAATAATTCATGTCTCTATTTCGGCTTCGCATGCATATTTATCAGTTTGGCCAGGTTGATGCGCTAAATGGAATATCACAATGAAAATTACTTTCAAGCTCTCAGCAGCAGCTTTCATTTGATATCCATATTACACACATATTCTAGGGGTACCCGGGTCCACGTTGGAACAAAATCGACCGACACATCTCTTCAAACACCGGCGACTAACTAACACATATTTTAGCCTTTCCTTTTATATATATATATTTTAATTTTTCAAACTTCACTATAATATTAAAACGAAATTCAGATATTCGTTGCTTTTGAAATTCGATTTAAAAATTGCACATGGAACAACTAAAGACTCTCCTGAATTAAAAAAAATGGCTTAGTACTTCTAAATCGCGGGCCCCCTCAGAAACCCCGGGGGTAAACCAGCTGAAAATAGGAGTGCCGGTGCGTATACGTAACATTTTATTATTACGTATAAACATATAAAAAAATTTGCAATAAAATAACATTGCGACTATAAACTGAGATATAACCTGTACTATATTTCAAGCTAGATCAAATTACACACGAAGTGCAAAACAAATTCAAAATCGGATCAGTAGTTTAGGAGTCCATCGCGGACAAACAACGTGACACGTGATTTTTATATATAAAGATTGTAAGCGGGTGTTTGTGAATCTGGAAAATAGTTCAACGAATTAAAGCCCAAGCCTCGGTTGGCTAGATCATGTTATGCAAAGGAACGAAAGCGCCATCCTATTTTTGGACCTAAAAGGATGCCGTGCGACGGCATCGTTAGTCCTGTATTTTATATTGCTGTCTATTTGGATATAGTCCAGCGAATTAAAACGCAGCGGCTGGGTTGGCTAGGCAATGTTACGCGAATGAAAGATGACGCTCCGGCCAAGAAAGTGTTTCTACCGGAACCCGCCTATGGAAGCAAAGGTATAGGGCGGCCCCCACTCCGCTAGAAGACGATTTAAGCTCCCTTGGTGTGACTAATTGGCGCCGGTTGGCAGAGTGAAGGAGCGACTACCGCGCCGTGTTTGACGTTTAAACGGTTAAGCGCCAATTGGACTACTAGGAGCACAGTATACACTAACCTACTTTTTTTTTTTTTTTTTGTTTTTTTTTTTTTTTTTTGCGGGGAGGCTGAAAAATGCCTAATGCACCATAATTGCTGCCGTCGCAGCAACCGTGTGTCCGTAGACTAAAAAACAGCCGCGTTCTGGAACCGTCGCCCACCCCGGCACCACTTTCGCATTACTTCAGGGTGGCGTTCCATATTTCTCATTTTTTAAGAGCCTACTGTTGTCCCTGTGTCCAGGTTCCCGCTATTTGCTCTGAGTGTCCATTTAATCGCCACTGCTTCGTATGCGCATTTCTCTGCGCTCCCTCTCAGCATCCATCAGGCGTGTCATTACTATAAATGCCATTTTGCTCACTGCAGTCCAGCATTCTTTCCTGCTGCACATATGAGAAACTAAATTTCTCGTGGTAGGTTCCTCGCCAAAGACTCCATGCAAGGTGAGTCTTTTTTCGTGGAAACGGGGGCAGTAGGACATGACGTGTTCTGCGTTTTCTAACTCTGTGGTACACATTGGGCAATGAGGATCTTCCTCTATCCTACGCTTCCATAAATACTCTTTGAAACCGCCATGTCCACTTATTATCTGCGTGAGATGGTAGTTCAGTTCGCCGTGCTTCCGCTCATTCCATTGAGCTACGTTCCAAACTAGTGTGAAAGTCCAACGCCCTTTACTCGAGGCCTCCCACCATTCTTGCCACTTAGCTATTGTTTGTGTCCTTGCTCGTTTCTTGTCTTCTTCAGATGGTCGCTCGATATTAGTGTTATACAGATCGGCCATTTCGCTTGCCAGTAAGTCCACTGGGATTTTCCGGGTTAGAACCAGGATCGCGTCGTCGGACACCGTCCGATAAGCACTTGCTATTCTTAAAGAAGCAAGTCGGTACGCTGCTAATATATATTTTTGATGGGTCTGTTTAGATCCATACCACACTGGTGCTGCGTATAGTATTATTGAGCTGGTTACTGTGGACAATAGCTGACGTATAGCTTCGCTCGGACCACCAATGTTAGGCATTATTCACATAAGTGATCCATTAACTTTGGTAATTTTCTCCCCACCGCTCTGAAGTGCTCTTTGAAAGTTAACTTAGAGTCAATGTGTACTCGTAAGTATTTTAAGGAATCCTTTGAGGTGATTTGGTGATCCCCGACAGTTAAGACTAACTCGTTCGCCGACCGTTTGGAGCTTACTAATACCACTTCCGTCTTTTGGCTAGCCAACTCCAGTCCTGTATTGGTCAGCCATTCCTCTATTCTTGCTACGGCGTCATTACATAATGCTTGAAGCAGGTCCAGTTTCTTGGCCACTACTACCACTGCAATATCATCAGCATATCCCACAATTTGCGTGTTTTCTGGTAGATCAATCTTTAGCACCCCGTCATACATTACATTCCAAAGCGTTGGACCGAGAACAGATCCCTGTGAGACGCCTCCTGTGATTTTGTACTCTTTAGCTCCTTGATCCGTGTCAAAAAGAAGTACTCTGTCTTTAAGATAGCTACCTATAATTCTGCGCAAGTAAGCTTGAGTGCCGAAGCTTTGCAGCGCTGCCATTATCTGCATCCAGTTCGCAGTGTTAAAAGCATTCTTGATGTCCAACATAATCAGTGCACAGAACTTCCTTTTATTTTGGCCTCCAGAGATAGCTTCTCTAGCTATATTGACGACTGTTTCTATTGCATCTACGGTGGATCTTGATTTGCGAAATCCATATTGACTATTCGATAAGCCACCTGGTCTTTCTAGAGTCAGCTGTAGGCGCTCACTAATTATACGCTCGAAAATCTTCCCTAGGGAATCCAGCATACAAAGTGGCCTATATGAGGATGGTTGGTCCGGCTGTTTACCACGTTTCAGCAATAGGACAAGTCTTTGTCGTTTCCACTGGCGAGGGAACACGCCTTCTTGCATACAGGCATTAAAAAGATCAGTAAATAATGTAGCCCTAGTTGTAATCGCGGCTTTAAGGGCTATGTTTGGTACTTCGTCGGGTCCTGGGGTATTGTTATCAGCAACTCTTTTTGCAGCGTCCAGCACCTTTTGCTCTGTAATTTGCGGAATTTGCGTACTTTCTAGATCCTCGCTTGGATAAGTCCAGCGATCTTGCGCCGGGAAAAGTGTTTCAACAATAACATTCATCAGTATCGGGCACGTAGGTTGCTGTGATATCGGTCCTTTAACTTTGGCCATCACAGGTCTTGGGGCTGATCCCCAAGGATCTAGGTCGACATTATCCAGCAGTTCCCTAAAGCATAACTTCATGCTCTTTTTTATGGCATTTTTAAGTGCCTTTCTTTGTGCGACATAGGTGCTGTGTAGCTCTGCATATCGTGGTGATGAGCGTGCCCTCTGCGCTATTCTTCGTGCTTTGTGGCATTTTCTACGCTCTTCCGCAATTTCGTCATTCCACCAATATACCGGAGTGCGCTGTGCTTTTCCGCGACTTCTGGGCATGGTAGCATCACATGCCATACATAGCAACTTAGTGATTTGAACCGACTGGTCTTCCGCATGCGATTCTCGTACTATGGCGTCCTTCCAGATAATGTCAAATATTTGTGGGTCGAGAAGGTGCTGTTTCCATTTCCTACTTTGTCGATGTCTTGCTGCTACCGTTCGTGGAGTTTCGAGCAGCTCTACGCTAATAGCTTTATGGTCGCTGTGTGTGTAGACGTTGCTTATGGACCATTTTGCTCGTCTTGCTATTTCGCTGCTAGCGAAGGTGAGATCTATAATGGATCGTCTGGTACCTGTATCGAAGGTATATATCCCTGGTTCATTTAGGAGTTCTAGCCTCAAAGAAGCAAGACTTTCGAGGAGAACTCTCCCTCTTTCGTTGGTTCGTCTACTTCCCCACACAGACGACCATGCATTGAAGTCTCCACACACTAAAAGCGGGTGTTTACCTCGTGTTTCAATGGTGATCCCGTATATCATGTCTTCGAACTCGGCGATGGTCATGCTCGGAGGGGCATAGCAACTGAAGACGTAGATGCCGTTGATTTTTGCCCACGTGAATCCTGCTACCGTTGGCGTCATAATTTCCTGTGGGAGAAATTTCCCTGGTGCCCAAATTGAGGCTTTCCCTGCTGAATCTGAGAACCAACCCTGCTCCTGGCGATTTTTGTATTGTTCAGAGAGTACCACTATGTCATATCCTCCTTCATAGATAGTTTGGGCTGCCTCGCAATGGTTTAAATTGAGCTGCAATACCCTCATGAGACAGTAATTTTGCTGCCCTCTCGTTGTGGGCATTTAAAACTGCCTGCTGAATGTTGTCCCCCACATAGCGGGCATTTCGGTGCATTTTCGCAACTTGCAGCCTTATGACCTTCCTGGCCGCATTTCCTGCATAGGCTAGACCTATCTACAGTCTCCTTACATTTCTGAGCTATATGCCCGTAGCCCCAGCACCTATAACAGCGTTTTTCTTGCTTGAGCTCTCTAACTCGGCAGGAAACCCATCCTACCCGGATTCTTTGCATATTAAGAACCGCCTTGCCATCATCCGCTGTAAGGCTTATAAGTGCCGACTTCGTGCCACTGTACCCTGTGCGTATGCTTTTTATGGCAGCCACATCTGGAAGTTTGATGTTGCATTGCTGGTGGAGGGCGTTGCAAATCTCCTCGGGCGTAGTAATCTCATCGAGATCTCTGCACTGTAGCGTGACAATTTGGGACTTTGTTATAACTTTAGCCGAGTCCTTTAGTACCGCTTCAATTTCTGCTTGGTACGCGCTTGTTTTCCCATCTTGCGATTTTTTCAGCTCTAGTAACAGCTGTCCTTTCGCCGTTCTTCTAATCGTTTTGACGTCATCACCCAGGGATTTTAATTCGTCGCATCTTCTCACTTTACGCAATATGTCGGCGTACGTCGCATCCCCCGCCTTGGAAATGATGATTGCATCCGGCCTAGCCTTAAGTGATTTTTTCTTGCTCTTCTTTTTGGCTAACTGCCACTCTCCCGTCTTTTGGGCTGCAGTTTCCTGTTTCCGCTCCGTCTTCTCTTGCGTTTCTTGCCGTCGCTTGTGACAACCCACGTGCCCTGGTAAGACATCTTTTAGAGTAGTAGTGGGTTTTACTACGTTGTTCTCCTTGGTCGAGTACGAATTATTCCTCGGTCGCTTTCCTGGGGGTGATGGACTTCTATCCTTGGCGCATTCGCTTGCACGCAATTTATGTTCTAAATTCTTTACCTCTAGGGCCGACTCGATGTACAGCACTTTTATTACGGAGGCCAAGCGCTTGATTTCCGCGTGTATATTATTATGCCCTATGAAGAACTGCATCAAGTCCTCAATCGCCTTGCCTAGCTTGGTCATCTTTTTTTCTCCAGGGGGGTTTTGCTGATTTAACGCAGCTGACGCCTGCTTAATTAGCTCACTTAATAATGGTGTGCCCGTTTGAGCCTTGCTGTCGGAGTTCTTTTTGCAAAGCTTCGGTGTAGCACCCGGCGACAAAACTCCTTGCTTGCTTTCGGCCTCCGCTCCTTTGGGTTTCGTTACCACTTGCGACGAAATGTTAAGGCCCACAGCCGATGGGCCACGCCCTTCTGGGGAGCGAGCTAGCTTCCTTCCTACAAATGGATTGAACGCCATTTCATTCTCCTGTGTTTGGTTTTTTATTTTAGTATTGTTGTTGCTCATCATTTATTTAATTGGGTCCCCACTTGAGGCCGCTATCTTGGTCCGAGTGTGCAGTTACCTATATAGATCCCGTGGTTGTCTATGCGAAGGCAGGGAGGCCACGTGATGGTTGACGCAGTCCCTCATGAAGACTGCGTTCAGAGCGAGATCAGTATTAATCGGGAGGATCTCAACCGAACCTGCACCACCAACTTAATGATGACGGACTTTGAACGTACCCCAAGGCCTGCCAAGGTTTTAACGGGACGGAGACGAATGGGACATTAACCGGAAAGTCATTTCGACGGTGTGTCAAGCCGTGTACTGAGATTTCCGAATGCCACATTCGCCAGCCCTTAACAAACATATCCGAGTCGTTGATTCCAGTATACCTTAATTAAGACCTTACTGGGCTCAGTCTTAATGTGACAATCACCTTAAATTTACAAATAATTTACCTCTTTACCTTCCTGAGTGTGTATCCCACGTCGTATAGTTGCCTCCCTATCTTGGGTAGGTATTCCCTCGAAGCAACCCCGCACTAGGCTGTGGATTCTTAATTCAGGGCGGCATCTACTCGCCCTGCCACTGGAGGTTCTCAGGGTGCTTTAGGCCTTTTAAGCCAAACCCTCCTCACCAGCCGCTCTTAGTCGAGGGCTGCTTATTTGATATTCGCAGCTAACCTAATTAATAGGCCGTTCACTGTCCGCCAGCAGTGACCCCCTTGGCCTGAGCTCAGCACACTAACCTACTTAACAATTACAGTGAAGTCGGTCTAGTGATTCGCTGTTGACGGCAGCATTTCCATATATGTACATACACCGATGGTTCTATGTTAAACCGATGAGTTGGATAAGTGGTCTATCCAATGGACCGTGATTTCCAACTCTTTTCTACACTATTTGCTCAGTACATTGTCTTACAGCTATGAGCTATCATATCCTGTTTGGATATGAAAATATACTATCGGTAAGAAAATTCATATTTTTAGCCACAGCCAAACAACAATCACCTCCCTTGTCTCTTAATCGCTCATTTCAGTATTAGCACTAAACTATCATTGAGAGAAACTGTATTGGAAACAAGCATGCTGAGCAGGGTCCAACCAAGTAGATTTTTTCCGAAAAACGCCGGTTAGGTATACCCCAAATGCAATCTTATGCTTAAAGAGTACATCCACCGTCAAGTGAATATGGTCGAAAGGGAACCTTAAAATATACCGTTACGTTTATGTTCTTTGTAAGGATACATTTAACAAATTTGTAGAAGTACTAACGGAAACTTTCTTATTGGTGAGAATGCAGGGGGCAAAGTGAGTTTTACCTAGCCTGGGGCAGCGATCGTACTTTTTTAGAATTTGTCATTAGAAGAGTCTTAGTTCTTGTCGGCCCTGACTTTTGATATGCCTTAGGTATAGATGAACTGAATTTTTGAAATGCTATATTTTCCGTTTTTTCCCTAGGCCCTTTGGAAGATGTGGCAAGGTAGGGCTCTTCCGCTATCTTTCTTCGATGTCAGCCTACATTCAAGGGAACACTGGCCCGTCATTATCAGTACCTTCCTTAGTGCGAATTTAGACATTTCAATTACAAAAGGAAATTAAGCTAACTATGTTCTCCCGGCCGCATTTGTTTAGTTAGTGATTTATTTCACTCTAGTGATTACAAATCTTACAGACTAGAATAATTATTAGTTTAATAACATTTTGGGTTCTTACGAATTTATGAGTTTTACATTTTCAATTAAATATTATAAATAAAACAAGTTTGAACATATAAAAACTCACATTTAAATCTATCACTTCGGAGAATTTGTTACAAAAACGAACACATCTTGTAATGGGCTCATTCATCGTGTATTTGGTTCTACTGACTTAGGCAATAAATAGACGATTATTTCGTAAACTTCGCAGGGGCAAATATACGTTAAATCATCATAGTCAATGTTCTGGTTCACCACAGTATACACATATGCTTAGGAATTATGAATTCTTCGATCGTGCAAAGATTGCGATCCCAGAAGCTTTCTTCTACTTATATAAGTTGGAAGACCATCACCATAGTTAATTCTATAGAAGACGAATTTCGTGATTTCCTTTTGCACTCTTTCAATTTTGTCGGAATATATATCGTAAGATGAATTACATATAAGAGAACAATATTCGAGGCGACTTTTTACTAGAGTAGTATATAGAGATTTTATGGTATAAGAGTCTTTCAAATCCCGTGCATTCCTTTGAATAAAGCCTATCATTGCAAACGATTTAGACAGAATGAAATCAATGTGCTTACTGAACGTGAGCTTTGTGTCGAAGATCACTCCTTAATATTTGATGTCGGAACAGTGAGTGGGAACATTGTTGTTCAGCTGATAATTGTAAAGAAGTACATTATTCTTCATTGCAAGATACGACAAAACATTTGTTGATATTTATTTCTTCTATCAGAGATACTATCACCTCGCAGCAAAAATTTAACATCATCGGCGAACATCAAAAATTTTACAAACTTGAAGTGTATAGGTAGATCATAAATGAACAATAAAAATAACAATGGGCCACAGTGGGTAGCTTGCGGAATATCGGACCATGCGTTTACACAACTCGTCGAAGTGTCTGAACCCAGCTTTATGAATAGTTTTCTACCACAAAGAAAACTAGTAATGCCATAAAGCTTCAATTTATGTAACAGGATAACATGGGCCACCTTGTCAAAGGCTTTAGAAAAACTAGAGTATACGAAATCTAGTTAGAATTGGTAATTAAATGCCCTAACGATTTCATAGGAGGATAAAAATAAATTTGTGCGTGTGGATCTGCCTGGCATAAAATCATGTTGGCAGTTGCTAATCGAGCTTCGTACTTGCAGGTAAAATTTCGACTGAAAGGAATTTTGTCAAAAATTTATGTTTCATAAACAACTTTATTTTACGTTTGCTCGTTTAACCCATTTTATTAATTGAACCTACAATTGGACCTTAATGACTATTTTATTTATTTCCAGTCAGAGAACCGACAGTTTGACAAACCACCCTAGTAGTATTTGCCAAAACTAGACTAATTGAATCTGAGTAGGTGTTTAGTGGCTAGAGCTGGAGCAAAAACGTGCTCTTCTAAACTTTTTTCGCAGTCCTTTACTGTGATTTTTTTTTATTTTGAAATTTTGAACTTTTTCAATATTTGAATTCTCTCATTCCTTTTTTTTATTTCGACTGCTTTTTTCAACAGTAATTTGTGTACTCACATTTGTATGTAATTGTGTCCTGCCATCAAGTGTAATTTATTGCACTCTCAACCTTGTTTAATTGTGTTGCTCTTTGGTCGCAGTTCACTGCATTTTCTGTGAGGCCTTGGCTCCTGTGGCTGTTACTGGTATTTCGTTGTTGTTGACATGTGTCTGTATGTGGCTGGGGAGTATAGTTAACTTTGTCTTTTTTATTAGCTCGCCAAACTTTTTCGCAGCATTTTAGTTTGATACTTCCCACTTTTTTTATAATTTATATATCAGTTTTAAAAAAAAAGAAAATAAATGTAAGGCGCGATAACCTCCGAAGAGATCTAAGGCCGAGCTTCTCTTCCAATTTGCGGCGTGCTCCTCTTCATTTTCCCTACAAATTGGCCGGACGGGACCAACATGTTTTGTGCCGACTCCGAACGGCATCTGCAAGGCAGATGAGTTTTCACTGAGAGCTTTTCATGGCAGAAATACACCCGGAGCGCTTGCCAAACACTGCCGAGGGGCGACCCCGCTTAGAAACATTTTCTTCTAATTTAAAAACCTTATTTCTAAAATTTTGATGTTGCTTTGCCCGGGGTGCGAACCCAGGGCATACGGTGTGGTAGGCGGAGCAAGCTACCATCACACCACGGTGGCCGCCAGTGTTATAATAATAACTTATTAAACACGCACGCGTATGAATATATGTGAATATATTGGTAGCCAAAGCATAAAGTTCATAGTTCAGTCTATTAGATTTGCATATACAAAGTAAATTATACACAGATGTCCTTGCATACATATATATTTTTCCTACAGGTATATATTTGACTGAACTGCGGAGCTCCTTTTAAACGACTGGACCAATTTTGATGACAGTTTGTGTGTGCTGGATTTGAGAATGTTGTAGATTCACTAGATCCGTTTTCTTTCTTATCTTTTCGCGCGAACATGGGCAGATCTATTCTAAAACAAAATTGGTTTATGGTGCGATTGCTTTCAATTCGGTGCAGGGGTACCTCTTTGACGAAGTTAATATTTGAGGCACTTTTAATTCTGGGAAATTTACCGGCGACCCGACCTATTCAAAAAAAAATTACGTTTGGAACGACTTGCTTGAAGTTGGGTACAGGATTGTTTCTTTGAATAGATAATTTTTTGATAAAATTTTATTTTCGGCAGCGCATTCCAAGGACTGTCGTCTTCCAAGAAGTCAAATATTTGGTACGATTTGCTAGAGGTTCAGTACAATGGTACCACTTTGACTAAGTTGGTGTAAGTTGAGCTGAATGGTCAAAAAGACCTTCACATATATTGATGGTGTCCATATTTTTACCTGAATTTGTGTGATCATAAAATATTAAAAGTCCAAACAAGGTACTAGGACATATGTTATAAAATAAATCCGTCCTCTTGGCGAATACCGAAAGCTTTCTAGAACCTAGATCAATAACTGACTGGAGATCTGACAATTCTGCTGCTCATAGAAGTGTTAACCTTGAATTGGCGAGCGCAGGAAATGCATGGAGAACGTGCTCATTCGATTCTTCCTGCAGCTCGCACTTCCTGCACCTGCTGTTACTGGCGAGGCTTAAGTTATAAGCATGTAACGCTAGAAGGAAGTCTCCAGTTAATATGCCTATCGTGAGCCTTAAGTTTTCTCTCGTTAGAGACATAAACAACTTTGTCAGTTTAACGTCCTCGAATTTGCACATAATCTTAGAAATTTTGCGGCAGTGCACTTCTGTCCACGTCTTTCTTGCTTCTCTCATTTTGATTTTGATTTGATTTCTCCCAAAAGGATTGGGACATCAACAGTCGACTCATCGATCGCTGCACTCCCTTTGCCAACTAATCGGCCTTAACGCTACATTCCATTCCTTAATGGTCGGGAACTCAGTAAAGATGTATGGCCCAGCTTTCTAATGATTCTTTGAAGTTCCGAATGAAATACTGTTAGGTCTGCAGGCGATATGTGTGAAATTGCATGTTATGCTGCCTTTGTGGTAGTTTTTAGGGCTCCCGTTATGCTTAGGCTTGATGATCTGCATAACCCCTGTAGTTTTTTGGTACACGAACAGTTTTGTGTTCACCAATCAAGACCCACATAGTAAAGTATGGGATTGACAGCTGCCGGAACGGCTCAATGAGGGAACTTGGCTGATAGGACCTAATTGGATTGATCTTCTTGTATCCTTGACTAAGATAATATTTGAAAAACTTTTCCTTCCAGAAGGTGAATGATGGTACAACCTTTTCTAAAAAAATTTTAAATATTTTGGGAAATTTATAGTTCAATATAGGTTGGACCAATTCAGAAAATTATAGCTGCGTTTATTTCGTATAATTTCGTTAGTTGGTTTGAAAGTGGTTTTTAAATCCATTTGTGATTATATTTCTGAACGTAGAGTAGGATGAGACCCGAATGTGTTTAAACCATATAACTATCAAAAACGATGCGTTAGTGGAGGTTTTAGCTAGAGCGCTTTTTAAGAATAAGAGCAGAGGGGAAAGAAAAATTTGTTCGAAAAGCAGAGGGCACAAAAAGAGAAAAAGGAAATTGGAGACAGTGGATTGGAGTTTGAGAGGGTAAAGAAATAGGGATAAGGAAGCGGATATGAAAATTGTGTTAGTGGGAGGGGAAAAATGGAAGGAACGCAAGAGAAAGAAAGGAGATTAACAAAAAGGGCAAAAATGACAGTTCATATGTGGTATATAATATATATACCACCGATCTCTATGATTTTTTTCACACAACAATATATGCTATATGCGTAAGCATTTGTTGAAATTTGAGGCCTCTAGGTCATAAAATGGAGCAATAATTACGAAAAGTTTCTTAACTGAACAACCGGTTATGGGGGATATATGCTATATATGTGACCGATCTCATCCATTTTTTCAGACAACAATATGTGCAATATACGAAAGTATATGGTGAAGTTTGAAGCTTCAATCTGATAAATTGGGAAAGATATAACAAAATTCATCTTTTTCTGAAAAATCGGTTGTATTGAGGATATATGCTATAGCGGTCCAATCCGGCCGGTTCCGACAAATGTCTAATCGGACACCTAAATACACCCGATCACCAAATTTTATCAAGATATCATAAAAATTGAGGGACTAGTTTGTGTACAAACAGACAGACGGACAGACGGGCATGGCTAAATCAACTCAGCTCTTCATCCTGATTATTTCGGTATACCTAATGGTGGGTCTATATATATGTTCCTTTAAGGACTTACAGTTTTGGAAATTAATATACCATTTCATTTTGATGAAAGTTATAAAAATTATTTTGCAGTGTGGAAAATGCCTCTGTTTACTGGGACGGTAGATACGTGGGGTTCAAAAAGTTGTGTAGCAAAACACTTTAAAACGGTTGCCAAGGCAATTTATAGCCTCTCTAACCCAATTTTATACCTCACTTTGCCGTGGCGAATTTTGTTTCCTAAAGAGGTGAGGCTCTCGGCGAGCCAAAGTTCCTCCATCAATTTCGATAACACTCCCTTAACTTTCAGGGGTGTGTTTATCGCTACAGCAACAACAGGGTACACACATCGCAGAGAGGTATATTATAGATTAGGAGAATGTGTCAAATATATATCTATATCTCATTTATAAAAATGCAAGCGATTTTAAAAATTTAGTTAGCGTTGCTCCGCCTACCATACCTAAGATCCTGGGTTTTCAAAGTGAGGTCGCCACACGGCAGTGATTTGGCAAACACTTCGAGTGTATTTGTGCCATGAAAAGCTCTCAGTGATAACTTATCTGCCTTGCAGGTGTCGTTCGCAAAAAAAAAAAAAGAATTTAAAAGGAGCATGACACAAAGTGGAAGAGACGTTCAGGAGGGAGATAAGTGGATAGATCAAAAAGCAGAAGAAGCCTACTTTTAAAATATGGGCAGACCAATTTTCGGGCAGAGTAATTTCTGCGGGTTGTCCAGTTCTATGTAGGAAATCCGACATGCAGCAAACGCGAAAATTACGTGTTTAAGTAGCATTGGCAGATTTTGAAGTTAAGTTGTACTATTGTATGTGTATAGATACTGTTTTGCTAAAATATTAAAAAATAGTGCACAACAAAATTTTTTCCATTCAATACTTTTTCAAATTTTCTTTTGCAACTCAAAATGGAGTTGACTAAACTCAGCTGTTATGTAAGTACGTACACATATATTATATTCCCACAAAATATTACAAGTTCATTTTGATATGCATCTAAACGTTAGTTTAAACAAGTAAACATGTCTAAATTCGGGTGTAATATTATACATTAAGCGTGAGCAACAATTGTATATTTCATTTCAAATAAATTACTTTTCTACACAAAACGTGGCACCGCCCGTTTAAAAAAAAAATGTCTCCCCATATTCTCTTACAATAAAACTTGATAAGTGAAATATCATTGATTCCTATTTTTTGCTAAGTTATAGCTTATTATTCTAGTCTACGACCCTTTTAAACTTTTTTTATACCTAAATTGTCGTGGTCTTTAAACCATCCCGCCAATTTTTACTAGAAATATTTTCTGTTATGAGGAAAATATGTGTACACAATCAAATTACGATCCGTTAATTTTTCTTCGAGTTATGGCTTCCGAAACATAGAAAATTGCTTAGATATAAAAGGGGCGGTGCCACGCCCATTTTTTTAAATTTGAAGTTTTTCTATTTTTGCAAAGATATTGGTTATTTTATTGGTCCACGACCCTTTTAAAAATCTTTTATATAAAAGTGGGCGTGGTCCTTAACCGATTTCGTTAATTTTTCTTCAAAGCATTCCTTATAGTAAAGGCAACCTATCCGCCGAATTTTGTTACGATAGGTTTAACGATTTTTGATTTATGATTAACAATATTTGTAAAATTGATTTTATTAAAAGTGGGCGGTGCCACGCCCATTTTAAAACTTTATTTAAATTTTTTATCAGGAGTTCACAGACCAAATTCAACAGTCTAGGTGTATTATTTACTAAATAGTCAGGTTTTTTGTGTTTTCCAAAATGTTATATATATAAAAAGTGGGCGTGGTTGTCATCCGATTTCGCTCATTTTCAACACGAATATATTCTGGGTCCAGATAAGCTCGTGTACCAAGTTTGGTGAACATATCTCAATATTTACTCTAGTTATCGTGTCAACGGGCGGATGGACGGACAGACGGATGGACGGACATGGCTCAATCAATTTTTTTTCGACACTGATGATTTTGATATATGGAAGTCTATATATACCTCGATTCCTTTATACCTGTACCAACCATTATCCAATCAAAGTTAATGTACTCTGTGTGCAAAGCACGCTGCGTATAAAAGAAATATATTAACACTGAGGTTGCACAGAGGAGAAATAAAAATTCGGACAAATTATTGGCAATAAAAGAATACAAATATAGAAAAACATTGTAAGGGTATTGCTTAAAAACAAATTTCAGTTGATATTATATGCAGTTGTTCAAAATACACGCCTTAAGTGCCCTTTTGTCATAAAAATATGAATGCCGTCTGTAATACCGCACAAGAAAAACTTAAAATGCGAGAAGCGATATTACACAGGCAATTAAATGCAATGATTGAACAATGCATCGCTAGCCACAAGACGATTATTGCATGTAAATGTGAGTGTGTATATGCATACATTAGGGTGCATCGGTTTTTTTTTGCGCCATATTTTTAAAAGCAGACGTGTACTTGTGCACAAGGGTATTTTAAATTTAATTGGATAACGGTAGTACTTAATGACATAAAGAATCGAAATAGATATGTGCTTCCTTATATCAAATATATTTTGCCTAATCAATGTCGGTCCGTC
The DNA here is from genome assembly GCF_040869045.1 of Eurosta solidaginis. NCBI lineage: Eukaryota > Metazoa > Arthropoda > Insecta > Diptera > Tephritidae > Eurosta > Eurosta solidaginis. Next base: position 150,936,960 of record NC_090322.1, read on the forward strand.
CTTCCCTTAACAGGGTAAATAAAACGAACTAATACAATGCGCTATAAACTCCGAGGAGATTTTAGATCTTCCAATTTGCGTCGTCCCCTTTTTTTAATTTTTTCAACAAAGTGACAGGATAGGACTTTCATGGTTTATGCCGACTCCAAACGGCATCTGCAAAGCAGATCAATTTTCACTGATAACATTTTCACGGCAGAAACCCACTCGGAGTGTTTGCCAAATCACTGCTTCTTAGAAAAACTTTTTTAATTAAAATTTTTTTTCTATATTTTCAATACTGCTTTGCCAGGCGCTTGAAATCACGATCTTCGGTGCAGTGGACGGAGTATGCTACCGCACCTCGGCGGCCGACAGGCTAAATAGGATAACTTGATTAAAAAACTGACTTTCTTTACGAAATTCGATTTACTGGCTAATATAGAGTATAGAGTGATATTGAAAATAAGCGAAACCGAGCGATGACAAAGGGAGTGGTCGATATCGAAAAGTTGAAAAGGGTAGATATTATATAACCAAAAATTGAGGTACTGATGAGACTTGATACGTTAGTTTACTTTATATCAAGAATTATAAATTCGGAAAAATTTTCGAAAATGGCCGTTTCACCGCTAACATTAAGAAAAAGAAAATTGTAAAGCCTTTTTACCCATAAATCCCAAGCTGTTGTAGATGACATGTTGAATTTCGACGCGGTTTATCTTTGCAATTATACTTAAATTTATATAAACTTACAAAATCGGTTTGGCGAAATCGAAATCGAAATCGAAAAAATGCGTTTATTCATTACCGAAGATAGTTAAGGTGATTGAACTTGCAATTTTGCAAGCCCTTGAGAAATCATGTTGAAATTTTACTCGGAGGCTACCCTAATATATAGTTACTCAACAAAATAAGTACACACTTGGTTTATGCTGAAAAAACTCAAATGCAGTGGCTCACAGTTTAATTGATAATTTTTATTTAAAATATCGCAAATTCCCTAAAAGAAACCAGATTCAAAAAAATGTCAAAGGTTATTCGTAAGGAGAATTAATCAAAATTTCAAAAATTACCATCAAAATTTTAAATTTTTTTTTCAGAATTTCTAGAAAAATTTCGAGCTCAAGACCAATAATTATAATTATTGTTTTGTTTTTCATTTTTCTAGACGCGATGGAGGTGACCTTCGCCCATAAGAATTGATCTCCCTACGCCTTATGTTTAAACAGGGATAACTGACATTATTTGTAATGCAACGCCAAAACGCGTAAGCGGTTAAGCGCCTATCGATGGTAATGATAAAATGTCTTCATATTTCCCATCTAACTCCAAGCAACCAACACGACGGCGCAAAATATTATTTTATGGTTCTAAATTTAGTTGAAGCTATTTTGTTTTGACTATGCAGATGCGCCAGTAATGGTAAGTTTAGTTAAGAAGAATTTGTTTTCTGCCCATTTTGAACAACATATATTAAATTAAACATACTATAACTGTCGACTTTGAAGTCTAAAAAAATTGTACGATTCTAGAAAAAAAAATGGATTGTTTACTATTTAATAAAATATTGATTAAATCCACTAAAAATCGAATCGAAATCCAGCTCTAGTGGCTAGCAAGCAGTTCTCATTGAGTAAGAGGAAGTTTGTTTACTACGTCGGCTCCGTCATACAGCCCATTATACTGCCCATAGGGAAAAACTACCTTTTCCCACATTTCTTCTGAGTAAGAGGGGATTTGCCTCCCCTATTACTCGGATGAAAAGTAATGCACGAGTATTATGTGCGGGCAATAGGGAAACACATCCAAAAGCCTTTGGCAGAGCGGACTACCCTACCACCCTGATAGAATACCACAGGCAATATATTGAGTTTAGAATCTCTTTAAAGTAAAGTTTACGATTTCTCGAATATGTTCAAGAAGATATTTCTCGAGAGATTCTCGAATCTAGAATTACTCGCAAGGCTCGCGAGATTCTCCAAAATCGAGTTACTCGTAAGGCTCGCAAGATTCTCGAATCTAGAATTACTCGTAAGGCTCGCGAGCTTGTCAACATTCAACTTAATCGATTTATTGCCTGTTTTATATAGAGCTTACGATTTATTCTGGAGCACAAGCCAAGATGTTCACAAACCCAAAAGAAAAAACCCCGAAATGTATAGAATATTGCCAATGCAGCGACTGAATTTAAAGTCGAGAAGATCGCGATTATTACGAGTAATTTGAGATTCTAGAATCTCGCGAGAAGCCGTGTTCCTGATGTCTCGTTGAAAAATAAAATATTGCAAACAAAATCATATGTATAATAAATATGTTTTGAGTTAAATGTCATTGAAGCAATATAATCAACTAAAAAGTCACAAGTAAAAAAAACAAAGTGTATGAATACTGTCCATACAGTGATTAAGTAAGAATGTCGAGAAGCTCGCGAGATTTGCGAGTACTTTGAGACACGAGAATCTCGGCAGAAGTCGAGTTCTCGATTTCTCGGGTCTTGAAAATCTCGCTTGTGTTCGAGAAGAAATTATTATCGTTACCGCCAACACCATCACTCTCTGGTGAGAGTCAGCCCGGTTACATCCTATGCCATTGCCAGCGTTACTAAATCCGCTATCCTGACTCTCTGGTTAGGACCATCGTGGTTAGTATACCGTATCTGACCATCCCCGTTATTGATAGTACACAGTTATCGTTATCCAAAGCTACGCCATTAGTAATTGTGATGACGTTACTCTCTAAAGACGACGATCGTCACTAATTTCCTCTCTCCGAGGTTCCTGCATTGCTCCCCGAAAAACTTACTATCCGAGCGTCACCGTTGCTAAAAGCTCCACTGGCTACCACTCTATCTTTCTCTGTAGAGAACCGTCACCATTATTTAATCGCTACATATACGGTGACATTACTTACGACAAGCCGCCCTCCTACTATCTCTCTCTATATCTCTTTCCCTCTCTCTGAAGTTGATTTGGGGCTATTTAGATTCAGGTTTAAAAGCCGCAGTGGGAGCGTGTGTTCGAAATCAATAAATTAATTTACTGTATATTTACTTAGGTGATGAAAGTGGGACCTCAACCCGACTCTGGATCGACTGAGCAAACCTAACCCGGTAACCAAACCTAACCCGGTAACCAAACCTAACTCATTGTTCAAGCGAGTTGGGTCTGTATTGAGTTGTACAAAGACCGAATTTGTATTAATAAAAAATGTAAGTATATTCAATGCGATTTGTGTCTTTATTTAAAAAGAAAACATAATTTGGTCCTACGAGCCGAAGGGTTTAGTGCTTACAGAACACTTATTTCGGGCTATCGGCAGTGAATTTGAAAAATAAAATAGAAAAAGTTGTGGTGTAGAATTCAGCGTGTACTGCTACATATATACATATGTGCAAAAAGTGGAATAGCAAAATTCTGCGAATAGATTGAGCGTTTTACATCCGAAGATACACGGTTCAGTTGTCAGCAGGGTTTGCTCGTTTAGCGTAGTGCTCATAACGTCGGCGAATTATACGTTATTCTGTGTTGCTGTTTTGCGTCGTCGTCGTTGGCTCTGTATTGCAGCGAATATTGCGAACACTTCTGTTGGCAGCAAAGCAGGCATGCTTAACCAACGAAACGATATCATTTCGTTACGATAATCAACGTTAATAAACGAAACGAAGTCATTTCGTTTCGTTTATTAACGTTAAGATCGTCAAATTAACGAAATGATTTCGTTTCGTTTTCTGCCATATCAAAACGAAAGCAAATCGTTTATGTTGATTATTAATTTCAAACTATGCTGGCAAAGCTGATTGATGGCGGAGTCATTAAAGGTGAAAGCATTAGCCAAGCTGATTGCAACTTTTCTCATGAATTTTGACAGTACAAACATTTCTCAGAGTATTTTTGACATTACCACCAACGAATTACACAAACAAATTACATAGAGTTTGTGTGTGTATGTGCGCTCGTTGTTGCCACCTTACGGCTTCACCATGGCTATAGCATTGCCAGCACAATTCAAACATAAAGTATCACGTTTTTGTTAGCGTTTTTAACGTTAACGAAAGCTTTTCGTTTCGGTTAAAAACGAGATACAATTTATCTTGTTAATTTCATTATCGATAATATTTCGAAGTGTTTCAACGGAAACGGTGGAAATTTTTTGATAAACGATTAGCTTAACGTTAAGGTGCATCCCTGCAGCAAAGTCAACTCATCAACGCCTTGTGAATTTCGTTGTATATTTTTTTTTTAGGTGTGTATCTATTGGGAATAATTGTGAGCGATGATCTTATGGTGAGGAAGAGTTGTAAGAGAGGGAATGAAATTGAGTTGTGGTTTCAATTTCATTTTACAGTGAGTAAAGAATATTCTAGAATTCAGGAAATTATTAGTCATAATATTTAGCGCATATTTCCGCAAATCTAAAGAGTTCTAAAGAATTGAGCAAGAATATATATTTGCACATGCACATGCACTTGAGGTTGTTCATGTTATACGAATTAAGAGCGAATTTTATTCGCATTCGATATTTCATTTTAGTATACCAAAGCGTTTGTTTTCGCATTCCAAGCATGTTCATTACATCCATAATGCTATCCATTCTTCAAATAAAAATGTATAGATTGTATTATGGAAAATGTACCTAGGCGAAGTTGGTTCAGTCGAGCGGCAAGCTCATGGCTGCATCGAGTTATGTACATTTATTCTGTCCTGTGGGGCTTCTTTTATTTTAACGAAATTCAAAAATAATAATAATTAAAATGTGAAAAGAAAAACTTAATGTGCAAAGTTTAGCGAACATTTTTGTGAGTCATACATATGTACAATTACTCAGTTGTTTCACATAAGTGATGAGCTCGTTACCTCGGCGCTTTGTGATCAATTCCGCGTCATTGCCATTTCTTAGGTAAAATTCAGCTAACGTTTCTGTGCTTTATACCTACAGATGTTCACATACTGGGTGTCAGCAGCTCAGCAATGCTGTATTTTCTTCGGCGTAGCTGCGTTACTATTTTGTGTGTATTTGGAAGAAATCAACAGCGAAAACTGACAGTGCGTTCATAGCTAAGGTAACTTGGGAGCGGCGCAAGGTTTTGTCTTTAATTCGGCGTGACTGCGACATTGTTTTGTGTTTTGTATTTTGGATAAGTGTGGAAAATGAGCAGACCACTCAAAGCTTCAGCGACTTACAAGCAGCGTAGTCTTGCTGTGTTTTCTTCGGCGTATTTGCGACTTTGTTTTGCGTTTTTATTGGGAAGAAATTAAAAGCGAAAATTCTGACTTTTCGTCGGCTTAGCTGCGATATTATTTTGTGTATTATTTATATTTGGTAAAAATAAACAGCGAATATTGTGATGTTTGAGCAATGCTTCGGCGACGTAGAAGGAGCGCAGCGTTGCTGCCTTCTCTTCGTCAAAGTTGCGTTATTATTTGTTTGTGTAGAATAATACAGCGATAATTGTGTTTTTTGAGCAGTGCGTCCATGGCTCCGGTGACAGAAAGCAGTTCAACAGTGTTGCTTTTACTCCGGCGTAATAGGGATTTTTTTGTGTTTATGTTGGGAAATAAGCTAGAATTCCGGTACTTAATTCGGCGTGTCATATATATTTCAGTTGTTGGGTTATTCGTTTGAGCAGTGCGCTCATAGCTTGGGTGACGTAAAAGCAGCGCAGCGTTGTTGCCTTTCTTCGGCGTAGCTGCGATATTATTTTGTGTTTGGATTATTAAACAGGGAGAATTATGGCAATCGAGCATTGCTGCTTTTACTTGCTGTTTGTTTTGGGAAAAAGGATCAGCCAAAATCCGGCGAGATATATGTACACATATATATTAGTTGTCAGTTCATTCGCTTCAGCAGTACCCTCATGAATTTAGCGTCTTATTGGCAGTTCAGCCTTCCCTTTTACTTCTCAAAATTTTGAGTTTATTTGTGTTGTTTTGGGAAATGCATTAGCAGCTATACATATATACATATTCCATGCGCTCAGCACTTCTCTAACAGCAGCAATGCTGCCCCTTTCTTCGGCGTCATTGCAACATTATTTTGCGTTTATTTGGTGAATTTAATATTTGAAAGTGCGGCCACCGTGGTGTGATGGTAGCGTGCTCCGCCTATCACACCGTATGCCCTGGGTTCAACTCCCGGGCAAAGCAACATCAAAATTTTAGAAATAAGATTTTTCAATTAGAAGAAAATTTTTCTAAGCGGGGTCGCCCCTCGGCAGTGTTTGGCAAGCGCTCCGGGTGTATTTCTGCCATGAAAAGCTCTCAGTGAAAACTCATCTGCCTTACAGATGCCGTTCGGAGTCGGCATAAAACATGTAGGTCCCGTCCGGCCAATTTGTAGGGAAAATCAAGAGGAGCACGACGCAAATTGGAAGAAATCTCGGCCTTAGATCTCTTCGGAGGTTATCGCGCCTTACATTTATTTTTTTAATTTTATTTTAATATTTGAAAGTTACTCTCAACTCTGCGGCGATAAATAGGAAGCGTGACTGCGACTTGGCTTTGCGCTTGTCTGATAGGTCCTAAACTGTAGTGTGTATAAAACTTGGGTACTGCTGAGTGTTGTGCATAGCGATTAACCCGTTCCGGTCATCAGTTTAACTGTTTAAGCAGGATGCTCATCGCTTCGGCGACTTATAAGCAGCGCAGCGTTGCTGGGCTTTATTAGGTGTAGTTGAGATTAATTTTGTACTTATTTGTAGAATTGGAATATTTCAGCGACTTCTTTGAATAAAGTAAAACAGCATAATTGGGTAAAATTCGGCGAATCTTGCATTATACATACACAGTAGGTTGATTCTGCTTCTCGTTTCGTTCATCGTAGCAGCACGCTCTGCTCTTAGGAGACATAAAAGCATTTCAGCGACGTTTCCTTTGCATTGGAAAATGAGACGGAAAACAGTTGTACAAAACTAAGCGATGAATGCGTACATTTGAGTAGTATGCTTTTTATTGTGGTGCTTTGTATGCAGCTCAACATGGCTGTTTCACCTGAGTGTTTGTTTGCGGGGGGGGGGCGACGAGAAAAACCTGGAACGCGACAGTGAGCGGAGGGAAGGAAAAAAAAGTTGGCAAAATGGTGTGAGCGTAGTCTTAGGTAGCAAATACATATATTCGAATGACGAGCTCAATAAGGAAGTTGTCTGCGAATTTAGGTTAATTATGCTATGGCGGCCGCCGTGTTGTGATGGTAGCGTGCTCCGCCTACCACACCGTATGCCCTGGGTTCGCACCCCGGACAAAGCAACATCAAAATTTTAGAAATAAGGTTTTTCAATTCGAAGAAATTTTTTCTAAGCGGGGTCGACCCTCGGCAGTGTTTGGCAAGCGCTCCGGGTGTATTTCTGCCATGAAAAGCTCTCAGTGAAAACTCATCTACCTTGCAGATGCCGTTCGGAGTCGGCATAAAACATGTAGGTCCCGTCCGGCCAATTTGTAGGGAAAATCAAGAGGAGCACGACGCAAATTGGAAGAGAAGCTCGGCCTTAGATCTCTTCGGAGGTTATCGCGCCTTACATTTATTTTTTTTTTATGCTATGTTTCACAAAGAATTTTATGAGCAAAAAATATTTTCGGCGTATGACCATTCGACGATGAAGAGGCAGCGAATCGAGCGTCATGTTTCCTAAGACATTATCTTAAAGATTAAATTAACTTACAACAGCGACTTGTCGTTTAAAGGATTAGATATTAGGTAAAGTGCTTATGAACATTACCTGTTTTTTGTAAGAAGCAATTGTGTTTGGAAGTAAGTTCTCGAAGGTATTAGAGCAAATTAAGAACAGCCAGTGTTATCAACGATCATGTATTTGGAATAAATATCGAACCAGAGAGTTTTCAGGGCCGATTAAAGATAGTTTTTGGAGTTATACTAGATGGCTTACATATTCCAATATGCTGGTTTAAAAGCCATATCTTTTATTGGTAGGTTTTAGGGAACAAGCGAAGGACCGTAACGCTAAATGGAAAACAAGAAGTAAACCATAATGGTGCGTGCGTAGTCCTAGTTAGCCAAAGTAAAGGAATGTAAGGTGGGATTTGAAAAATATCTGCGAATCTGGGCGCTTGTATTAAACCGATTATTGAATGTTTGTAATACGTTTTCCGAGTATAAACATTTGCATGAGACAGGGATGAGTTTATTAACATATTCCCAGGTTTATATGTATTGCGCGTAGTTATAAACATTTACCTGGGACCTCTGGTCACGTACAGAAGCGGCGCATGGGTATGGAATCATATATTTTTTTGCAGCTAGTTATATAACTTTGGGAGTAAAGCTGCGACTTTCGGCGTAATTTGAAATTGTTATGCAAAGCGAAACAGGGAATTGATGTGGTTTGGGAGGATATGCATTGCTTATGCATGTAGCAGCACTAATTGTAAAAACCAAACTATAATAATAAATAGTTAATTGTAATTATTATTAAATTTGCCACAGGACAGTTGACGGATGAATAAGGGAATTATCTGCGACTTATTTGAATAAAGTATATATGTAAAAGTATAAATAAATGCGTGTGGTGCTTCGGTTAAGGAGACTTCTGCGATTGTTAAGGGTTTCTGCGATTATTCCATGGGAGATTTTAGCGCAATTTTGAGATAATTGAGCAAATGTAGTTTGCCGATGCGTAACTTACATAAAAATTGGCCCAAAAATTTGGCACTGGCGATTGATGATATATTGTTGGAACTAGAAAATTTACAGATTCCATTACGCTGGTTTAAAATCCGTAAAATTTCTCGGTATGTTTCAGGTGAAAGGCAAGAGACTGCGATGCTAAGCGACAGGCAGGCGATAAGTGTAGAGCCATCTGTAGATATCTCCATAGATAGCCAGGTTTCTCAGGGGGCTGAAGATATAAACGTGGGAGTTCGCGCTGAGCTATATCAAAAGATAAGGTCTTTGGAACCAGTGTTATCCGCAGTGGCTTGTAGTCATACAAACAATCGGGCATTACAGCTACAGTTCACAGAACAGCCTTTAGCAGATCGATTGCCAATATTTTGCGGCGCTCATAAAGAGTGGCTCCAATTTTGGGACATGTTTACGGCGTAAGTTTTTCAAAATCTACATCTCACGAACTTACAGCAACTCCGGCGCCTACAAAGCTGTGCAAAAGGAGATACTGCTAGAGCCATGGGCTATTGGCCTCAACGAGAAGAGAGCTTTGTCGAGGCTTGGGAAAATTTGTTCCTAGCATACGATAATTAGTATTTGTGTCACGCCGCACATTGATCTGCAATTTATGGCCTGCCCGTTTGGCCAAAGGTCAATCATGCATCAATTAGGAATATGTTGAAAGTTACGAGCAACAGTATGCGTATGGTTCCAAGAGAGTTAAGTGCAGATGAGCAACGTAATTTGTTGATATTGAATTTCCGAAGTCCCCTTAGACGATGTATACAGTAGTCAGTGAGAAAAGGTCAGATCACAGACCGTATTCCTCAGTTAAACGATGATATTTACACATGATTTTAACGTCGGATTAGAGTTTTAATGAGTCATGCAATGACACCTACGTCGAACCATAGCGATCAGAGCAGAGTCAACCAACAAATGAGTCAATGTATAAGGCTCAACAGTTCAGCGATATCCAACTACTATCTATGCCTTTATTGTCCATCAAATCATGCCATCCATCGGTAATCTGGAATTGAACGAAATGCTTAAATCGATTATCCAACTAGGACTCTGCCAGAACTATTTGAAAATTGTATATATTGTGCAAAATTGCTTAGCCAAAGGTTGTCAAAGATGTACAAGCTGGCCTCACAACAGCATTATAGGTTCAAAGCTATTAACGAATTGCAAAAAGGAGCCGCGAGCCCATCGACTTTAGCTACAGTAACAGAGGACGTAGAAAGGGAGCAGCAATAGCAGTTAACGAATTACAATAAAGCCGCCCTCATGGCTTTTAACATTGTCTTTTCAGTCAGTTATGCGTTAGACCTCTCTTTACTACGCTGGATGGCTCTTTACAATGATGTTCTCCTGATACAAATTACCGGCATAGTGGGGTCGTCGGAGTTTGGGGGAATCGATGCAGGTAAATTAAAGGAGTACTGGCTGACTCAAATGTCAGTGGAATGACCGGAGCCACTACTCGTCTATTGGAAATCTCTTCAACAAAACGAAGCATTGGCTTTAGAGTAGTAGCGATATAAATGAACTGCAACAAGGTCCAAACTGGCTGCCAATTAGGCAAACCCTGGAGCAGGCAACATGGGGTTCCGAAAACCGAATATTTATCAAGTCGAGTCACGGCTTTGCGCATCTAGATAGCAATTGGATCAATCCGCATAGCAGCACTTTGGACTAGCAAAATCAATTCACTTCTAGTTCAGAAGAGAGGGGTAATATCCGTAGAACTTATTGAGCTTCGATCGGAATCGAGTCTCAAGGCCGGAGGATGTTCAAGCGAGTGGAGTCAGTATTGAGCGAACTGCGTATCGAGACGGTTGTACAAGGAGCGAATTTGTATTAATAAAAAATATAAGTACATTCAATGCGATTTGTGTCTTTATTTAAAAAGAAAACATTCATAAAGCTAACCCACCCTAACATGCACATTATATTTTGGCGCTTAAATTGATGAAACGTTTTTGTTTTCTTTTGTTATTCGTTTTGTATTTGTGCTATTTCCAATAATACGTAACTGCAAACGCCATAAATAATATTATGTCTTTTTTAATTTCCACTGATAAGTAGCAAAGCTGTCGTTAAATTAATGAGGCGCGGCGAAGAATTCTGATATTAAGAGAATTATTAATGGCATTGATATTCAAAAGAAAAGAGAAATATTGCTGTTTTCTTCAATACGCATTCCATAAAATTTTTCTGGGCTTATTATACACATAAATGCATACACATACGCATATACTGCAGTTTTAAATATACTTCGAGATTATAATTATTGTCGCTTTGTTACATTTTTGTAAACGCTATTTATGTCTTTTAAAAATTAATAATGGGCATATCCAAAAATTTTATTTATGCTCATAATGCAGAATTGTAACAATTTTTTCAGAGCTTTGCGGTAATGAATGTATTTGGTAATGTAACTGGTCAATTATATTTGGTAATCAAAAAATTTAATTATTAAGTACAGCTACTTCTTACTGCTATTTGTTAATGAACGCAGTTTTTCAATTTCTATTCAATTATGTCAATGCTTTTGAATTATTTGCTAATATCTGATAAATTAAAAGAACAAAGGAATGGAGGTAATGGAGTTATGATGACTTTGAGACGAAGAAACAAGAAAATAGTATTCGATCAATACAATAATTACCTTTGTTATTGAACTGAAAATTCACATTATTAACTATCGGAAATTGAAAACTCTGAATACTTTGATATTTATTCTTTATAATCCTAGAAATCGCATACAAATCTTATGAACACTTGCCCGCAGACCCGACGGACGTCGAACTTAACTTCTATTAATAAAATACAATCTCGCATGGATAAAAAATACCATTTCAAAATTTATTTCACAATGCTTGTGCGACTCTTTGACTATAAAGAGGTGATGATCGCGATTTTTACACTCTTTCACAGTGACTACCGAATTCTCGCTTGATATTATAATTTAAAGGCACTGTGCCTATTATCAGTTATAAGAAAATAAATTTCTGTACTTAGTTGCTTATATGTGCTAGTAATCATCGCTGTTTGTGAACTTTGTAATATTCCTCTAATATGAATAGAAAAATAAATTTCACGAAACTGCAACCTTGCGATCATCCGAATGCGACCTTTCGTGATACCTAGAGTCTCTAAAATATTAGTCTCCAAAAATTAAAACTGATTGTCTTTCGCAAACGCAAGGAGAGCACAATTTTACTATGGAATGCAGACCTCAGCTCTAAGCACAATTTTTACAACAAAAATCTAGCCTAATGTGAAAGAAAGAGCATATAGACTAGCTTTCTCACATTTTCCATAGGGCCACTTGACTTATAAAGAGGAGATGGAACCACGAAACTGTTGGTTTGAGTTATATTTCCTTGGCCCGTCCCGATGATCAGCCTATCTGAAACAGTTTTATCTTGCCGCTATTTATGCATAGAAAAGGTTTGGGTGTCGCTCTTGCTATTTAACAATAAAGTTTTTTCTTACAAACATTCGAAAAATCTCAAATATGTGAAAGTAATTTAAAAATAAACTGTTTTCTAAATCAAAGCAACATACTGTAAGTATTTTGGAACCCGCTGAACCTCCCTCAAATCCTTTTCGAGTATGGGAATTCAATCCCATGTACCGACATGAAAACCGTTTTTAAAAGCAAGCGCCTTCTGCTTACTAAACTTATGTTTTTAAATCATCCTTAGCCAGAGAATATCTGTTGTCAGGTTATAGTGAATCCACTGGAGTTGAACGTTGGCACAATTTACTTATTTACTGTAAAGATATTACATTTTTTGTTTAAATTTGACTTAAACAATTTTTTTTACTCAAGTTATCGTGTTAACGTACAGACGGACGAACATGTCTAGATGAATTTATTTTTTCGCCCAGATCATTTTAATATATAGAGGTCTATATCTATCTCGATTAGTTTATGCCGTAACGGATTACCGTTTTGAAAACAAAATTAATATATTCTATGAGCTCTGCTCAGCTGAGTATAAAAAAATAATTTGAGCGATTTGCCTCCGAAGAGATTTGGCCCAGCTCCCTCTTCCAATTTACATCGTGCATTTTTTTTTGTTATTTTCCCTACAAGTTGGCGGGACCGGAACTACATATTTTATGCTGAATCTAAATTAAAGTTGCGCCAGATGCGTGTTCACTAAGAAGGGGCGGGCGAACCCGGCGAGAGACACTTTTTTCTCATTAAAAAATTTGTTTCTAAATTTTTCATGTTATTTTTCCCGGGAGATGAACCCAGGACCCTCGGTGTTGTGAGCGGAGCATGCTACCATCACACAACGGCGGTCGCTGTTTGCTCTTAAGATGTGTATATACAAGGGCCAGATGCTTTGGACAAGCTATTCTCGAAGCAAAGTCAAACAAAGAGAAAAATCACCTTAAAGCCGCCATTACTAACAACTAGAAATTAGAAAACTTCCAGAACATGTCAACAGGGACCGATGTGGCATAGGTTACAAGATAGTACTTAAAAACTCTTGAGCCTGAATGTAAACACCGAAGCTAGACATGGCAAAAAATGGGTAAACTAGCTCTATTGCCTACCCATAAAATAAAATATTATGGTGTCTTCCACGTAAGCATGCTTGAAGTGTCTCCGCTATTTACATCCGCAGATTTACAAGTTGCAGAAAGAAGCATGAAAAGGTGGACAGTTCCCTTGCAGCTGCAGCTTGTATTAATTGGTAAGGGCAAGAGGGACCTGAATTCGCTATCAGCATACCGGTTGTAAGGCATGATCGACACAGCTGGAAAGCTGTTTGAAACTCCTTCAACAGCGCGTGATAAGCAGACATGTTGGCCGCCTTAAAGAAGCGACTAAAATGTCCATGTTATCTATAGCGCGTTATCAGAAGATCCTCATTTCTTGCAATGCAATTTTCAAGCTTAAATACAGCAATTCATCTTACGCACAAAAGAGTGGCTAGACTCCGCGAACTCCAAAAAAACTAGAAGTTAGCTATGAAAACTTTACCGGTAATATAACATCAACTATTTATGAGTTAGGATAGACTCCCGTCTAACATCATCCTCATCATCATTATTTGGTGTTTTGCCGCCTAAGCGATTGTGATCGTTTCCTAATAATTCACGCAAGCTATCCCTGTTTTGCGAGGTCAAGTCTTCCTCCAACTGCCTCTCCCAATTCTGTGGGGTTCTCCCTCCTTTATCTGCATACAAACTGCGGTGTCGACTGAAATACTTTCTTAGCCGGAGCGTCTTCGGTCGTTCGCATAACATGACTTATACAGCGAAGCCTGTGAGTTTTAATTTGCTGCAAGATCGTCATATCTGCATAAAGCTCATACAACTCTTCATTATACCTCTTTTGATACTGGCCGTCGGCGTCACGGACAGGACCATTAAACCGCTGGAGAACTTTTTTTCGAACACTCTAAAAGCCGTCTCATTTTCTCTCGACACAGTCCACGATTCGGTGCCATACATCAACATGAGTGACTTGTAGATCGCAATTTTTGTTTTACTTATGGGGTGCAAATTTAATATGCGATTGAGAAGGCATCTAAATAGGTATCGTTCTAAGCAGACTGATGAAAATCATCGGATGACCAATAGAAAGGAAAATAAGAATGCTGATGGACACCGACTTATTCACGCCGAAAGAGTCGGAAAAATAACTGTCGATAATGTTACAGGAAAAATGCTGAACGGCCTAGGAGGGTTTCAACAAATGTGTATCTTCGGAGAAACCACACTCACAGTAAAAACGTGGGACCTGAACGCAGGAACATTAGAAGGTTCTTAAGAAAGGATAAATGTTATGTTACGAGAAAGTATTGCCAGGATGGACGACGGTTCCAAATGGGGTGATTTTTAGTCCATAGAATCACGGCTCTGCAACGGCAGGAACTGTGATGCGTTAGGCATTTTCCATTTCAACGCACAAAAAAAAAGTAAAAAAAAAACCCTGAACTCTTAACGAATAGTATATTTTCATTTAAAAGAACAATTAGCACATTTAAAAATGTGTTCAATAAAGAACTAATAACTCCCTTAAATCCCACTTGATTACATATTTGTCACTTATTCAAGCAATTTAAATCAGATACCTGCAATTAAATTTCTTTTCCTTCTGGTTCTTCTTTATCACGAATGTATTTTCACTTGAATTGCATTGCACTAGTTTTGCATTTGCATACGTAAATAAATCAAAAGTTTCATTCAAAAAGCAACAGTCAATTAAATATGGAAATTTACCTCCATTTGTGAGCCCTTCTTGCTCATTGAGCCGCCACCCGTATGACCGCCACTTTGTGCTGCATTCATTTTTAATGATTTTTGTTCTTTGTTGTGCTTAAAGTTGAGATGCTATTGTTGGGTTTTAAACTCTGTGTGTTTTTGTTGTAGTTGTTGTTACTTGACGAGTGACTGCTGCATCAGCAATCACTTGGATGTTGGTTCTAGTGAAACAGTTCTTGAAATTACTTTTTTTACTCTCTTATTTCCATGGAACAGAGAAAATCACTATGTTCTACTTCTTACAAGAAATTTACTTTCCTTTGGAGCGCAACACATCCTTCCACACATTTAACATTTACTGCTTACGGGATATGCACTTTCACATAGATAATTTTTATATGTGTTTGTGTTTGTCCTGTGCCACAGCCCAACAAGGCAATTAAGGTTTCACGCGCATTGGTGTATGGGCTGTCGTCGCTTTTGCGCGGATACCAACAACTTTTGTTGGCTCATTTATTTCTGTACTTTCCTGCAGAATCTTCTTTCAATCTCTGTTTTTTATTAATTTAAACTACGTCCTGAAGCAGTGACACACACTCTGTGGCAAAATGATGGCAAGCTAATGTGCACTGTTTACTTAATTATATATTTCTTATTGAAAATTATAAAATATATTACCCCAGAATAGCTCAAAAACTTCGGATTTAGCATTAGTAACACTATGCGGCACCGTTTCTCGAAATTAGCGCCGAAAACATACATATATATAGACTTTCAAAGCTTGAAATTGGACAAACGCCTATAATTTTTTTTTGTATAATTTTTTCATTTTTTATTTATTATTCCAAAGTAAAAATTCCATGGATTTTATAACTGAAATTACGTAAATCGATCTCAAAAATGTTTTCGTAGAAACTCGAAAATTTGAGACGTTTGTACGTAAGTTTCCAGCTTTTTAATTAGAATTACCGGAATATTTCTGAGCAAGTTGTTTTGTAGCAAATTAATTTTAGTTGTAGGTCTCTCAAAATTTGCATTGATATTTGACAACTTTTTTCTTTTTTATGAAGGAAAACCTTAAACATAAATTTGAGACAACATTCGAAAACCCAAAGAAAAATTTCGGGAGAGGTATAACTTTACTTTTTGGAGTTAAATTGATTGGGCTTAAATCTGCATACTCGAAAAATTTGACAAAATTCTTAATAAAAAGTTCCAGAATTTCATAAAATTTTTTCGAATTTTCGAATGTTTCCGCAAACGTTTTTGAGATTGATTTACAAGGTTCATTTACAAACTTTATAAAAGTTTTTTCTAAAATTGCCGAGAATAAAAATTAAGAATTTCTTTTACAAAATTTGAAAAAAATTGGATCTGATATTTTCTTCTTCATTGCTCATAGGCGAGTTAAAACCCATGAATCGAGACCAGAACCTAAAAAATTAGCGAATATGGAACCGAGACCAAAAGTGGAAACATACAGTAACCGAAGCCTGAGCCTAGCCCGAAATCGGAGCTAGCCCCGGAACCGAAGTCGGAGTTGGACCAGAAATTATGTTTTAACGTACTTGGCATCATTGAAAAGGCAATATAATGAACAAAAAATCAAAGGAGAAAAAATAATGCATAAAAACTTTCAATGCAGCGACTTAACTGATTGAAGCTTGCGAGACTTACGGGTGTTTCCATTATCTTGCGAGAAACTGAGTTCTTGATTTCTCAAATCTCAAAATTCTCGCTTTTGTCCGAGAAGAAATAGTTAGCTCTCTAAGACAGGATTATACCAAGCTTGTTCACTTATATTTTGTTTGTCCGCATTATCGTGCCCACCCTAATACAAGCCTGCCATCAACGTTTTAACATTTTCATATTCTTATTTTGTATCATTGGTGCTCCACCGCACTTCAATGTCGTATTATATTATATTTATTTTCTTCTCTTTTCATCTCATTTTCTACTTAACCTTTTTAATGCATATTTCCGTAATTTATTTACTCTGATTGACACTTTTTCACATTTGCTGTTGTTTTGCTGCCAGCTGATTTTTAATTTGGCGGAAACTCATTTTAATTCCCAACGTAATATAATAAGACAATTAATTTTTGTATGGATAAGATTAGGTTTTCTGGGCCTCCCTCTTCTGGTTAATAATTTTCGCTCGCACTTAATTAAATTAGTTTAGTAATTTGGGGTTAATACATTTTTTTTTTAATTTTGTCGTTTATTATTATTTTCTTTTTATATCGTTTGTGTGTAATATGCGGTTCAGGTTGCTATCAAACTTAATGCTTTTACAGATCCCTTGTTCTAAAGCCAAATTTAATTTATTCATTGCGATGCGAAAAGTTTATTAAATTATCAAGAATTAATTTCATAATTACCTAAAATGGTACAAGAAAAATATTTTGACAATGTATTCTGCGTAGCGTAATACCGCACTGTTTCCACTAGTTGCCTCTGTATCATTAGTAGAACTGTAAGCTTATAGGTGACGATATCGAACCAAGCGTGTGACTGCAAAGTGCCGAAGATTATGTGCCGGTCTTACAACTTAAGGCTAATAATGGTATTTTAATAATTAAAATGAGCTTACTGTGAGCTCATGATGGTTGGAAAGTGCGGGTTTTAGAATGAAACGATGAAACACGTTTTTGTACTCTTGCCCTGCCCTCACCTGACTAAGACTCCAGCAATTCGAAGTGACATAGCTGTAGGATCTTGAAGCAGCAAAGAGCTAAGTTTCTAGAAAGCTTCTAATATTTTTCAAGAGGACGGAGTTATTTTATAACAAAGGTTCTTAGTTTTGATAGAGGTCTCCAATTTGGTTGTTGAGCAAACTTATGGTAAAACTATGGACTCATTAAGCTTATGAGAGGACCTCACGGACCAGCCAGTTCAACTTTACCCAGTTATATCCCCGCCTTCGGAAAAACAAATAAGAAAAATTATTTAATAGAAATTAGTTCAAATTTTTTATTTGGTTTAAAATATTTATTTATTTTTTATAAATTTTTTTATGTTATTTCCCTATATAAAAGAGTACTAAACATAAATTTGACCGTGAGAAAAGCAAGGATAAACCTAGTGTATATCCCGGCCTTTTGAATGGTTTAGGGTCCATCACGATGGTCCTGAAATGCTAGCAAAGTTATCCCGAATTGGTCCCGCTTACAATTCATACAATCCACAATTGCATCAGAGAATAATCCCGACATGGGCCCAAAATTGTACAATATGGAACGAAAATACAACATACATTTTTGTCTAAATAGATGTGAAAGAAGGAATCTTTCCTAAATAATCCCATTTCCCAATTACTGCCTAACAAATTTTCTACCTTCCCTGTATTCCTCATGTCTTTGACTTACAAAATCCCGAAACACTAAATCCCGAAACACATAATCCCGACACGACCAAATCCCGACAACTCATAATCCCAACACGACCAAATCCCGACAGAAAAATCCCGACAAAAATCCCGAAAACATGTAAATTGGGCACTTTAACATTTTTTATATATTTTTGTCAGTATTTTTGAATAAGCTGGATTCAGTTTTCACTCAGTGATAAAACGATACCATAAAAAATACACATCTTCGGTATTATTCTATTATTTTAGGCACCCCTTTTGCGTAGGCTTCCTTCGGCCGCGACTCATAAAAATAATCCTTAGCCGATCCAATCGGGCTACGCGATCCACAGTATATCTGCGCAGAACACTTTACTGCGTAGGTGGCCTTCGGCCGCGCTTCATAAAAATAACCCTTAGCCGATCCAACATCGGCTGCGCCATGCACAATAATTCTGAGTAGAGCAGCTTTCTGCATAGGCGGCCTTCGGCCGCGCTTATAAAAAATAACCCTGGGCTACGCCATGCCAAGTCTGGGTGTGTGGTATAACCGTGGCTACCGCCACGGTGATGTCCTTCGGCGTAGTCGGGATTTTGAGTTGTCGGAATATTGCGTTATGTCTGGATTGTATATTGTCGGAATTTCTGAAAATTGTCGGTATTAAGATTTGTCGGGATTTTAAAGGTCGGGATTATGAGGTGCACCCCTTTGTTATAAACGGGTGTATAACATAATACAGAAAATCAAAATCCCGAAATTCAAAATCTCGACGTTCAAAATGCAGACAAATCCAAATGCAGACATATCAAAATACAGATAAACACAGACAAAATACAGACAAACCAAAAAATGGTATCTTGTTGGTCCCAAAATCTGATTCTTCTATTAAGAACGGCTACGCGATCCACAGTATTTCTCCCAGAAGACCTTTCCGCAAAGGCGGCCTTTGGCCGCGCTTCAATAAAATAACCCTTAGCCGATCCAACACCGGCTACGCGATCCCCAGTATTTCTGCCCAGAACACCTTTCCGCGTAGGAGGCCTTCGGACGCGCTTCAAAAAAATAACCCTTAGCCGATCCAACACCGGCTACGCGATCCCCTCGCTGAGCATATTTAAAAATCCATAATCATTTAATGGGTAATTTTTTACGACAGCATGACACTGCTAATACGCGTCCAAAAATATCGAGAGAGGTATCAAACGACGCGTCTTGACATCAGTATTAATAATCGGAAGATCGGAAAAATAAAAATTTTAACTCGTTCAAAAGATATTAACGAAAAACCGAAAAAATACCCGCGGACACTTCCTAAACCGGGGGTGGTATCCATAGTATTTTTGCGCAGAATACCTTTCTGCTTTGGCGGCCATGCCAAGTCCGGGTGTGTGGTATAACCGTGGCTACTGCCACGGTAATGTCCTAAGTTCAAAACTTTTTTTTGTGGGTACAGATTACAACAACCACATGAAAATCGCCAACTTCAACTGCAAATATCTCCGGACAGAGCGACAATTTTTCTTTTCCGCCTCCGGATTATTGTTTCCGAAATTAATACGCGTCTTTTGACACCTGTCTCGATATTGTTCTACGCGTATTAGCAGTGTCATGCTGTCGTAAAGAATTGCCCTTTAATGTATGTACTTATTCAAGAAATCACATTTATTTTGAACGGGGAGTCTAGGATTTTCCGTATTATGATTAGTCTGTATTTTGATTTTTCTGAATTTACATTCGTCTGTGTTTCGATTTGTCTTAATTTTGGTTTGTCTGTATTTTGATTTGTCTCTATTTTGACTTGTCGGAAATTTTGAATTTTGTCTGTATTTTTTGGTGTGTCTGGGTCTTGATTTTCGACACTGTGAACGTCTCCCATTATAAACGTTATAGATATAAATATATTTATTAAATTTGACGCGTCCAACGCTTTTATTTAATTGTCTGATCAACGCCCTAGATTGATGAGGAGTGTGATGACTAGTACCTAGGAGCTACATAATTATTTTCTAGCTTTTAGTATTATTAAATGTAAATATTGTTTTTAATAAAACCGTTTTTTTTTAATCATTTTGTTTTCAAGTTTTTAGTCTTTGTTTAATTGTGTGGCGCACTCAGCCGAATATGCTCAGCAAATAAGTATAATAAAAATAGTACGTCGAAAATACAGCACTGTGACTTGACATTGCTTTTATTCTTTTGTCGCACTTTCTCGTTCGGGGCAGCTTGAGCGCCGACCATATGGCCATAGTAGTATAGCGTCCTCAGTCACAAGACGAACAGACTACATGATTCCCTACCTGCACTTTGAGGGAGATCTCAAGGCCACAATAGAGGTGGACGGTTGGCGCAAGGGTGCGCAAATGGCGGACGAGGCGATACATATGTACACCGATGGTTCCAAAATAGTGGAAGGAGTAGGGTCTGCGGTATACTGCGCTGATCCGGAATTAAGCAGATCCTACAGGCTGCCGGATTACTGTAGCGTTTTTCAAGCGGAAATATTAGCCGTAACCAAAGCAGTAGAAACCCTGGAAGAGAATAGCTTAAGCTGCAACCGTGTTAACTTTTATATTGACAGTCAAGCAGCAATTAAGGCAATAATCTCGCATAGCACAGCATCTAAATGCGTGTTAGAGTGTAAGCAGTCTCTGGAGAGAATCGGGACAGGGAGAAGCATACATCTATATTGGGTCCCAGGGCATATGGGAATAGATGGGAATGAAAAAGCGGACGAATTAGCTAAAAAGGGCGCATCCCTTAAAGCTTGCTCCGTAGACGTCCCAATTAGATTGGGCGAGATTAAGCGAAGGCGAGAGGTGCACATGATCCACCAAGCAGAAAAGGCGTGGGTTCAAGCGCGGGGCTGTAAAGTGTCGAAGATTATGTGTAGGTCTTACAACCTTAGACTAACACAGTTGCTTCTATCTTTAAAAAGAGAGGACTGTAGACTCATGACGGGTATTCTGACTGGACACTGCCTTCTGGCGTCACATGCCTTTAAATTAGGCTTGGTCAGTGATAGCAGGTGTAGGAAGTGCGGGTTGGAGGAGGAAACGATCGAGCACATTCTGTGCTCGTGCCCTGCACTTGCCAGGCTAAGACTCCAGCTATTAGGAGTGATACAGCTGTCAGATCTAGAAGCAGCAAGTGGCTTAAGTCCTAGGAAGCTTCTAGTATTTGCCAAGAGGACGGAGTTATTTTATAACATAGGTCCTGGTTTTTGATAGGGTTTTTCAGTTTGGTCGTTAAAACAAACTTCTGGTAACACTACGGACTCAATCAGTCTATGTGAGGTCTTCATGGACCGGCCAGTTCAACCTACCTACCTTCTCGTTCTTATTCTATTCGTTTTCGTCAGACTAACAAGTGCGCGTTGAGATATTGAATTCATAAAATTTACATTTTTCTTAATGTTATCACAAAATTAATATAATTTAGTTAAGCGTAAAATGTGTTAATTATTTCGTGCGAGACTACATATTGGTGGCCCCGACAATCAAAATGCCTATTGAAGAATCAAAGGAGAGCACCGAACAGACGACTTCCCAAAACTCACCACTCTCCTCGGCAACAGTACCCCCTGTAGCTAATGGAAACGAAATATCACGTGTTACTGTGAAAATTTCACCATTCTGGCATGCAAAGCCCGAGTTGTGGTTAGCAAAGGTGGAATCACAATTTTATGCAGCGGGAATCAGCAGCGATAGATTAAAATATCATACCGTGGTAGCCGCTATCGAGAGTAATGTACTCGCACAATTAAGCGATTTAATATTACGCCCACCAGCTAATGATATGTACCAAATGTTAAAAACGCGCATTCTTGAGCAGTTTGTCGATTCGGAACAAAAACGAATAAAAAAATTATTAAAAGATATTGAGTTTGGCGACATGAAACCGTCACATTTGCTACGTGAAATGCGCCATTTGGCGGGATCTGAAATGAATGACAGCATGTTGCAATCAATTTGGCTGAACAGGTTACCACAGAATGTGCGCTCTATCATTTCAATTAGCAGCGAGCAACTTGACAAAGTCGCTTTGTTAGCCGACAAAATTATTGAGGTCAGCGATAGCCCGCAAATACATGCAGCCGCAGTACATAACGATGGCCGCTCGAACATAACCCGCAAAATGGCAGCATTAACAAAAGTGGTTGCGGAATTGAAGGCTCAGCTAAAGCAACGTGGCAGGCAAACACGACGGTTGGTCTCGCGTAAGCGCTCGAGTACCCCTCACAAAGGCGATACGACTTGCTGTTACCATAAAACATTCGGTGAAAAAGCAGCCAAATGCCGAACGCCTGTTCGCAGTCGCTAAACTGAAAACCCTGGCACAAACGGTGGTATGTGACAGGGCCTCTTCGAAAAACCGCCGTCTTTTAATTGTCGACCGAGAGAGTAAACTGCAATTTTTGGTAGACACCGGGGCAGGAGTTAGCATAATACCTCCAACATCTATGCAACGTAAAAATCCGCATAATGAAACGTTTCTATACGCAGCCAACAATACGGCAATAAAAACTTTTGGTGAACGTATTGTATGTTTAAATCTAGGTTTACGGAGGAAATTTCAATGGAATTTTATTGTAGCTGACATTTCTCAACTCATATAAGGAGCTGATTTTCTAGCACATTTTAAGCTTCTCTTCGACTTGCATCAGCGTAAACTTATCGACAGCACAACGAACGTATCGCAACTTTCCTCCGTCAAAACATTAAACGGGTACACAGGCGGTTATCATTCATCAACAGCGATATGCCTTTCAAGGACATATTGGGAGAATTTAAAGACTTTGCGCATACAAGTATAACACCTATGAACATAAAACACTACGTTACGCATCATATTGTAACTAAAGGACCCCCAGTGTTTTCCAAACCTCGACGTTTAGCGCCGGATAAACTTAAGGCTGCTAAAGCTGAAAACCAATCGCTCATGTACGCTGGTATTTGTCGCCCATCAAGAAGTCCCTGGGCAAGTCCGTTCCATATGGTGCGAAAGAAGAATGGCGAGTGGAGGCCGTGTGGAGACTTTAGGTGGTTGAACATTAAACCGGAGCCTGATCGTTACCCGGTTCCGCATCTGCACGATTTCACGCACAACTTGCACGGTTGCACTATTTTTCGACAATAGACTTGCGCCGTGCATACCATCAACTGCCAGTGGAGCTAGCAGACATTCCCAAAACGGCGATTACGACACCTTTTGGGTTATTCGAATTTGTTTTCATGTGCTTTGGGCTTCGCAACGCTAGTCAAACGTTTCAACGGTTTATGGACCACATACTAAGATACTTGGATTTTGCATGGGCTGACTTAGGCGATATCTTAGTTGCATCTAAGGACGAAGAGCAACATCGACAGCACCTTTGCACCCTACTTGAAAGATTGCGTGAGTATTATGTTATAATAAACCCATCTAAATGCATTTGGGGCAAGCCAGAAATATTATGTTTGGGTTACGTTGTCAGCAAAGACGTGGTTACGCCACCAGCTGAGAGAGTGAAGGCTATCAATGAGTTTGAGTTACCTAAACAAATCTGCGATCTTAGGGGATTTTTGGGTATGTTCAACTACTTTCGACGTTTTTGCCAAAGGCAGCAGTAAGTCAATGCGTACTTTCTGGGCTAATAAAAGGCAACAGAAAAAATGACACTACGAAAATTATATGGAATAAAACCACAGTTAGTGCTTTTGAGCAGTGCAAAAAAGAGCTTTCTGAAGCAACTTCGTTAGTTTTTCCAAAGCCAGGTGCACCTCTATCACTTACAGTAGACGCCTCTAGCAACGCTGTCGGTGCCGTTTTACAACAAAAAAATGGCACCGAATGGCAGCCACTTGGTTTCTATTCTGAACGACTTACAGCGACGCGGCAACGCTACAGTACATATGACCGTGAATTATTAGGCGCGCACAAAGCAATCAACGACACATGCTTGAAGGTCAAAGTTTTTGTTTATTCACGGATCATAAGCCGCTCCAGTTCGCATTCCAGCAAAAGCTGGAAAAAGCATCTCCAAAACAAATACGACACCTCAATTTTATAAGCCAATTTACTACAGATATTCGGTATCTACCAGGAAAAGATAACGTCGTCGCCGATGCCTTATCACGCATTGAAGCTGCACATGTCAATAGTCACATTGATTATCATAAATTGGCAGAAAGTCAACGTAGCGATGAAGAGCTACAGAAACTGCTTCACCATTATACGTCAGGGTTAGTCCTTAAGCCATTTTCATTATTTGATGTAAATACCGAAATTTATTGCGACGTTAGCACAGGTAAGATTCGACCATTTCTAACCCAGCCATTTCGCAAAACAGGTTTTTTGTCGATGCATAACATATGTCATAGCGGAGCGGCTACAACAATCAAACTCGTCGCGGAAAAGTTCATATGGCCTAACCTCAGAAAAAACTGCTGCCAGTGTACCAAAGCGTACATCGCATGATAAAAAGCAAAATTATTTCGACATAACAAAGCCCCATTATCTACGTACACACTTGCAAATAAGCGTTTCATGTTAACGTCGACATAGTTGGACCTTTACCACCTTGCAGAGGATTCGGTTATTGCCTTACGTGCATCGATCGTTATAAGAGATGGGTAGAAGCGTATCCTATTGAAAATATTTCGGCTGAATCTATAGCCCACACATTTTATTCGAATTGGATCAGCAGATTTGGTGTTCCCCTCCGAGTCAGTGCGGATCAAGGGCGGCAATTCGAATCTTCCTTATTCCGTGAACTCAACAATATTTTGGGAATACAACATCTAAGAACCACGGCGTATCATCCGATAGCAAACGGCATAATAGAACGTTGGCACAGAACACTAAAGGCAAGCATCAAATCCCGCTAGACGTGAAAATGGGTCGATGTTTTGCCCATAATCCTACTAGGTTATTGATCTGCATGCAAAGAAGACTTAAAATCTACACCTGTTGAGATGGTCTATGGAGACTCTCTACGTCTACAAGGAGAATTTTTGCAACCATCTCAGGGAAGCAATGAGATTACTTCCGAACATGAGTTTAAAAACCACCTTCGTTGCAAAATGCGTCAGCTGAGGCCTTCGCAAACGACAAGTCATACGCGATCATCTCCATTCATCGAGACTGATTTGACTACTACTTTAGCTATTTTTATAAGAACAGGTTCTGTTCGTGGACCACTTCAACCACCATATGAAGGCCCTTTTCCGGTAATAAAACGATACGAAAAGTATTTTAAAGTCATTGTTCATGGCAAAAATATGAACGTCAGCATCGATCGAGTGAAAGTCTCATATGTTATCAATCAAAAGGAGACACGCCGTCACAACCGGCACCCGAAGAGTATCGAACACGGTCCGGACGTAGAGTTAAATTTCACTTTCCGTTAAGGGGGGAGTGATGTGGCTCACTCAGCGCAATATGCTCAGCAAATAAGTATAATAAAAATAGTACATCGAAAATACAGCACTGTGACTTGACATTGCTTTTATTCTTTTCTTCGCACTTTCTCGTTCTTACTATATTCGTTTTCGTCAGACTAACAAGTGCGCGTTGAGATATTGAATTCATAAAATTTACATTTTTATACTCAGTTGAGCAGAGCTCACAGAGTATATTAACTTTGATTGGATAACGGTTGGTTGTACAGGTATAAAGGAATCGAGATAGATATAGACTTCCATATATCAAAATCATCAGTATCGAAAAAAAATTCGATTGAGCCATGTCCGTCCGTCCGTCCGTCTGTCCGTTAACACGATAACTTGAGTAAATTTTGAGGTATCTTGATGAAATTTGGTACGTAGGTTCCCGGACACTCATCTCAGATCGCTATTTAAAATGAACGATATCGGACAATAACCACGCCCACTTTTTCGATATCGAAAATTTCGAAAAATCGAAAAAGTGCGATAATTCATTACCAAATACGGATTAAGCGATGAAACTTGGTGGGTGAATTGAACTTATGACGCAGAATAGAAAACTAGTAAAATTTTGGACAATGGGCGTGGCACCGCACACTTTTAAAAGAAGGTAATTTAGAAGTTTTGCAAGTTGTAATTTAGCAGTCGTTCAAGATATCATGATGAAATTTGGCAGGAACGTTACTCTTATTACGGTATGTCTGCTTAATAAAAATTAGCAAAATCGGAGAACGACCACGCCCACTTTTTAAAAAAAAATTTTTTAAATTCAAATTTTAAAATAAAAGTTAATATGTTTACAGTATATACGTAAATGATGTCAACATTCAACTCCAGTGATGATATGTTACAACAAAATACAAAAATAAAAGAAAATTTCAAAATGGGCGTGGCTCCGCCCTTTTTCATTTAATTTGTCTTGGATACTTTTAATGCCATAAGTCGAACAAAAATTTACCAATCCTTGTGAAATTTGGTAGAGGCTTAGGCTCTAGGACGATAACTGTTTTCTGTGAAAAAGGGCGAAATCGGTTGAAGCCACGCCCAGTTTTTATACACAGTCGACCGTCTGTCCTTCCGCTCGGCCGTTAACACGATAACTTGAGCAAAAATCGATATATCTTTACTAAACTCTGTTCACGTATTTATCTGAACTCACTTTGTTGTGGTGTAAAAAATGGCCGAAATCCGACTATGACCACGCCCACTTTTTCGATATCGAAAATTACGAAAAATGAAAAAATGCCATAATTATATACCAAATACGAAAAAAGGGATGAAACATGGTAATTGTATTGGCTCATTGACGCAAAATATAACTTTAGAAAAAAACTTGGTAAAATGGGTGTGACACCTACCATATTAAGTAGAAGATAATGAAAAAGTTTGGCAGGGCGAAATCAAAAGCCCTTGGAATCTTGGAAGGATTACTCTTCGTGGTATTACATATATAAATAAATTAGCGGTATCCGACAGATGATGTTCTGGATCACCCTGGTCCACATTTTGTTCGATATCTCGAAAACGCTTTAACATAAGTATACAACTAAGGGCCACTCCCTTTTAAAACCCTCATTAATACCTTTAATTTGATACCCATATCGCACAAACAAATTCTAGAGTCACACCTGGCCCACCTTTATGGCGATATCTCGAAAAGGCATCCACCTATAGAACTAAGGCCCACTCCCTTTTAAAATACTCATTAGCACCTTTCATTTGATACCCATATCGTACAAACAAATTCTAGAGTCACCCCTGACCCACCTTTATGGCGATATCTCGAAAAGGCATCCACCTATAGAACTAAGGCCCACTCCCTTTTAAAATACTCATTAACACCTTTCATTTGATACCCATATCGTACAAACAAATTCTAGAGTCACCCCTGGTCCACCTTTATGACGATATCTTGAAAAGGCGTCCACCTATAGAACTAAGGCCCACGCCCTTTTAAAATACTCATTAACACCTTTCATTTGATACCCATATTGTACAAACAAATTCTAGAGTCACCCCTGGTCCACCTTTATGGCGATATCTCGAAAAGGGGTGCACCTATAGAACTAAGGCGAACGCCATTTTAAAATATCCATTAGCACCTTTCATTTGATACCCATATTGTACAAACGCATTCTAGAGTCACCCCTCGTCCACGTTTATGGCGATATCCCGAAAAGGCGTCCACCCAAAGAACTAAGGCCCAATCCCTTTTAAAGCACTAATTAACACCTTTCGTTTGATACCCACATTGTACAAACGCATTCTAGAGTCAAACCTGGTCTACTTTTGTAACGATATTCCGAAAAGGCGTCCACCTATAGAACTAAGGCCCACGCCATTTTAAAATATCCATTAGCACCTTTCATTTGATACCCATATTGTACAAACGCATTCTAGAGTCACCCCTGGTCCACGTTTATGGCGATATCCCGAAAAGGCGTCCACCCATAGAACTAAGGCCCAATCTCTTTTAAAGCACTAATTAACACCTTTCGTTTGATACCCACATTGTACAAACGCATTCTAGAGTCAAACCTGGTCTACTTTTGTAACGATATTCCGAAAAGGCGTCCACCTATAGAACTAAGGCCCACTCCCTTTTAAAATACTCATTAACACCTTTCATTTGATACCCATATCGTACAAACAAATTCTAGAGTCACCCCTGACCCACCTTTATGGCGATATCTCGAAAAGGCATCCACCTATAGAACTAAGGCCCACTCCCTTTTAAAATACTCATTAACACCTTTCATTTGATACCCATATCGTACAAACAAATTCTAGAGTCACCCCTGGTCCATCTTTATGGCGATATCTCGAAAAGGCGTCCACATATAGAACTAAGGCCCACTCCATTTTAAAATACCCATTAACACCTTTCATTTGATACCCATATCGTACAAACAAATTCTAGAGTCACCCCTGGTCCACCTTTATGACGATATCTCGAAAAGGCGTGCACCTATAGAACTAAGGCCCATGCCCTTTTAAAAAACTCATTAACACCTTTCATTTGATACCCATATTGTACAAACAAATTCTAGAGTCACCACTGGTCCACCTTTATGGCGATATCTCGAAAAGGCGTGCACCTATAGAATTAAGGCCCACGCCCTTTTAAAATACTCATTAGCACCTTTCATTTGATACCCGTATTGTACAAACGCATTCTAGAGTCACCCCTGGTCCACCTTTATGACGATATTTTGAAAAGGCGTCCACATATAGAACTAAGACACACGCCCTTTTAAATTACTCATTAACACCTTTCATTTGATACCCATATTGTACAAACAAATTCTAGAGTCACCTCTGGTCCACCTTTATGGCGATATCTCGAAAAGGCGTGCACCTATAGAACTAAGGCGCACGCCCTTTTAAAATACTCATTAGCACCTTTCAATTGATACCCATATTGTACAAACGCATTCTAGAGTCACCCCTGGTCCACGTTTATGGCGATATCTCAAAAAGGCATCCACCTATAGAACTAAGGCCCACTCCATTTTAAAATACCCATTAACACCTTTCATTTGATACCCATATCGTACAAACAAATTCTAGAGTCACCCCTGGTCCACCTTTATGGCGATATCTCGAAAAGGCGTGCACCTATAGAACTAAGGACCACACCCTTTTAAAATACTCATTAGCACCTTTCAATTGATACCCATATTGTACAAACGCATTCTAGAGTCACCCCTGGTCCACGTTTATGGCGATATCTCAAAAAGGCATCCACCTATAGAACTAAGGCCCACGCCCTTTTAAAATACTCATTAGCACCTTTCATTTGATACCCATATTGTACAAACGCATTCTAGAGTCACCCCTGGTCCACGTTTATGGC
The DNA here is from genome assembly GCF_040869045.1 of Eurosta solidaginis. NCBI lineage: Eukaryota > Metazoa > Arthropoda > Insecta > Diptera > Tephritidae > Eurosta > Eurosta solidaginis. Next base: position 150,966,425 of record NC_090322.1, read on the forward strand.
GATATCTCGAAAAGGCGTGCACCTATAGAACTAAGGCCCACGGCCTTTTAAAATACTCATTAACACCTTTCATTTGATACCCATATTGTACAAACGCATTCTAGAGTCACCCCTGGTCCACCTTTATGGCGATATCCCGAAAAGGCGTCCACATATAGAACTAAGGCCCACTCCTTTTTAAAATACTCATTAACACCTTTCATTTGATACCCATATCGTACAAAAAAATTCTAGAGTCACTCCTGGCCCACCTTTATGGCGATATCTCGAAAAGGCATCCACCTATAGAACTAAGGCCCACTCCCTTTTAAAATACTCGTTAGCACCTTTCATTTATTACCCATATCGTACAAATACATTCTAGAGTCACCCCTGGTCCACGTTTATGGATATCTCGAAATGGCGTCCACATATAGAACTAAGGCCCACTCCTTTTTAAAATACTCATTAACACCTTTCATTTGATACCCATATCGTACAAAAAAATTCTAGAGTCACTCCTGGCCCACCTTTATGGCGATATCTCGAAAAGGCATCCACCTATAGAACTAAGGCCCACTCCCTTTTAAAATACTCGTTAGCACCTTTCATTTATTACCCATATCGTACAAACACATTCTAGAGTCACCCCTGGTCCACGTTTATGGATATCTCGAAATGGCGTCCACATATAGAACTAAGGCCCACTCCTTTTTAAAATACTCATTAACACCTTTCATTTGATACCCATATCGTACAAAAAAATTCTAGAGTCACTCCTGGCCCACCTTTATGGCGATATCTCGAAAAGGCATCCACCTATAGAACTAAGGCCCACTACCTTTTAAAATACTCGTTAACACCTTTCATTTGATACCCATATCGAACAAACAAATTCTAGAGTCGCCCCTGGTCCACCTTTATGGCGATATCTCGAAAAGGCGTCCACCTATAGAACCAAGACCCACGCCCTTTTAAAATACTCATTAACACCTTTCATTTGATACCCATGTTGTACAAACGCATTTTAGAGTCACCCCTGGTCCACGTTTATGGCGATATCCCGAAAAAGCGTCCACCCATAGAACTAAGGCCCACTCCCTTTTATAATACTCATTAACACCTTTCATTTGATACCCATATCGTACAAGCAAATTCTAGAGTTACCCCTGGTCCACCTTTATGGCCCTTTTAAAATACTCATAAACACCTTTCATTTTTATAACCATATTGTACAAACGCATTCTAGAGTCACCCCTGGTCCACGTTTATGGCGATATCCCGAAAAGGCATCCACCTATAGAACTAAGGCCCACTCCCTTTTAAAATACTCATTAACACCTTTCATGTGATACCCATATCGTACAAGCAAATTCTAGAGTTACCCCTGGTCCACCTTTATGGCCCTTTTAAAATACTCATAAACATCTTTCATTTTTATAACCATATTGTACAAACGCATTCTAGAGTCACCCCTGGTCCACGTTTATGGCGATATCCCGAAAAAGCGTCCACCCATAGAACTAAGGCCCACTCCCTTTTATAATACTCATTAACACCTTTCATTTGATACCCATATCGTACAAGCAAATTCTAGAGTTACCCCTGGTCCACCTTTATGGCCCTTTTAAAATACTCATAAACACCTTTCATTTTTATAACCATATTGTACAAACGCATTCTAGAGTCACCCCTGGTCCACGTTTATGGCGATATCCCGAAAAGGCATCCACCTATTGAACTAAGGCCCACGCCCTTTTATAATACTCATTAACACCTTTCATTTGATACCCATATTGTACAAACGCATTCTAGAGTCACCCCTGGTCCACGTTTATGGCGATATCCCGAAAAGGCATCCACCTATAGAACTAAGGCCCACTCCCTTTTAAAATACTCATTAACACCTTTCATTTGATGCCCATATCGTACAAGCAAATTCTAGAGTTACCCCTGGTCCACCTTTATGGCCCTTTTAAAATACTCATAAACACCTTTCATTTTTATAACCATATTGTACAAACGCATTCTAGAGTCACCCCTGGTCCACGTTTATGGCGATATCCCGAAAAGGCATCCACCTATTGAACTAAGGCCCACGCCCTTTTATAATACTCATTAACACCTTTCATTTGATACCCATATTGTACAAACGCATTCTAGAGTCACGCCTGGTCCACGTTTATGGCGATATCCCGAAAAGGCATCCACCTATAGAACTAAGGCCCACTCCCTTTTAAAAGACTCATTAACACCTTTCAATTGATACCCATATCGTACAAGCAAATTCTAGAATTACCCCTGGTCCACCTTTATGGCCCTTTTAAAATACTCATAAACACCTTTCATTTTTATAACCATATTGTACAAACGCATTCTAGAGTCACCCCTGGTCCACGTTTATGGCGATATCCCGAAAAGGCATCCACCTATTGAACTAAGGCCCACGCCCTTTTATAATACTCATTAACACCTTTCATTTGATACCCATATTGTACAAACGCATTCTAGAGTCACGCCTGGTCCACGTTTATGGCGATATCCCGAAAAGGCATCCACCTATAGAACTAAGGCCCACTCCCTTTTAAAATACTCATTAACACCTTTCATTTGATACCCATATCGTACAAGCAAATTCTAGAGTTACCCCTGGTCCACCTTTATGGCCCTTTTAAAATACTCATAAACACCTTTCATTTTTATAACCATATTGTACAAACGCATTCTAGAGTCACCCCTGGTCCACGTTTATGGCGATATCCCGAAAAGGCATCCACCTATTGAACTAAGGCCCACGCCCTTTTATAATACTTATTAACACCTTTCATTTGATACCCATATTGTACAAACGCATTCTAGAGTCACCCCTGGTCCACGTTTATGGCGATATCCCGAAAAGACATCCACCTATAGAACTAAGGCCCACTCCCTTTTAAAATACTCATTAACACCTTTCATTTGATACCCATATCGTACAAGCAAATTCACCCCTGGTCCACCTTTATGGCGATATCTTGAAAAGGCGTCCACCTATGGAACTAAGGCCCACGCCCTTTTAAAATACTCATTAACACCTTTCATTTGATACCCATATCGTACAAACAAATTCTAGAGTCACCCCTGGTCCACCTTTATGGCTATATCTCGAAAAGGCGTCCACCTATAGAACTAAGGCCCATACCCTTTTAAAATACTGATTAACACCTTTCATTTGATACCCATATTGTACAAACGCATTCAGGAGTCACCCCTGGTCCACGTTTATGGCGATATCCAGAAAAGGCGTCCACCCATAGAACTAAGGCCCACGCCTTTTTAAAATACTCATTAACACCTTTCATTTGATACCCATATAGTACAAACAAATTATAGAGTCACCCCTGGTCCACCTTTATGGCAATATCTCGAAAAGGCGTCCACATATAGAACTAAGGCCCACGCCCTCTTAAAATACTCATTAACACCTTTCATTTGATACTCATATCGTACAAACAAATTCTAGAGTCACCCCTGGTCCATCTTTATGGCGATATCTCGAAAAGGCGTCCATCTATAGAACTTAGGCACACGCCCTTTTAAAATACTCATTAACACCTTTCATTTGATACCCATATAGTACAAACAAATTCTAGAGTCACCCTCGGTCCATCTTTATGGCAATATCTCGAAAAGGCGTCCACATATAGAACTAAGGCCCACGCCCTCTTAAAATACTCATTAACACCTTTCATTTCATACTCGGATCGTACAAATAAATTCTAGAGTCACCCCTGGTCCACCTTTATGGCGATATCTCGAAAAGGCGTGCACCTATAGAACTAAGTCCCACTTCCTCTTAAAATACTCTTTAATACCTTCCATTTGATACAAATGTCATACAAACACATTCCAGGGTTACCCGAGGTTCTTTTTACAACATGGTGATTTTCCCTTAATTTGTCTCCACAGCTCTCAACTGAGTGTGTAATGTTCGGTTTCGCCCGAACTTAGCCTTCCTTACTTGTACAATCTAAGTCACCAATACATAATCCTTCCGAAGATTTTACTCGACTTAGCGCCACGTATGCTTGTCCCTGCTCGAACTCCGAAGTATTTTGATGTCACTTCTACCGGACTGTAAGTAATATTTTGCCAAATCGGACCACAAATACGGTAAAATAACTGTCGCCCGGCTGATACGTAGAGTCAAGCTAAATGAAACCGTTTAAAAAGAAAAGGTTTTAGCACGGTATCGGTACCGCATGCATGTCCGAATGTGATGTTTGTACATAGAGCTGCCTGGGTATATTGGGAATCTACTCCACCTCATAATATCCTCAAATTTTAAATAGAAATTCCATTGCTTGACTGAAAATTATCAGGTAAGACCATTTTTACTATCGTAAAATATTTTAAAAACGGCAAAAAAAAGCTCCTCATGCATCCGGAAGTGTGAAGGGAATATTCTTTGCTGGATAAAGATCTGGTACGCTCCTGTAACAAGCACCACTCAGGTATAAGTCCGAGCTCTTCAGGAAAGATTTAATAGAACCTCCTTTAATCTTTATGGCCATTTCACCCCAACCCTAGCTTTATGAAGAAGTTGACCATTGCGCTGAAAACCTCTTGAAAGGGTTGCAATACGCAACCCATTGAATTCAACTTTACCAGTGTCACATATTTAAAAATGCAACCCTACTTGACATGACAACGAAGAGCGACTCTAAGCGAAAGAGGAGTAAGATGAGATGAGTTGACGAAGAACATTGAAGCGAATTGGTATCGCGCAGCAGTAATGAAATAGTTGAAATTTAAAACATCATAAACTTTGTATTTCCTAAACTCTCTAATTTCCATTCTTTTGAATTATTAAATACTAATTATCTTTGTATATAAAAAACCTGACAAACAGGGAAATAGTAAAGGATCACTAGGTAAGTCTCTGGCACCAGTTATATTTCAGAGTGTAAAAAGGCACTGCAATTCCTGCTTTTGCAGAGAAACATTAAACTGGTACGTTCCAAATTTGAGATGAAGCTAGACCTGAAATTCGTTTTAGTTAAATGTCGGCTACCACTCTGGGATTTCCAAAAACAAAGTTTAAATTAATAGTAGAAAGCAAAGAGTTGAGCTTTAATAATTTAAAACGAACACACACAAAGAAACTACTCGCTCGCGTTTCTCTCAAAAATCAGTATTACCCTCGCTCTTCGTATCGACCGATAAAATCAAAGTGCGGATATGATTTATTAAATTATGAACGAGATTCTATTGAAAAAATGTAGCACAAGAACGTGCTTAGTGCGATATTTCAATATGCACTTCCATTCGTCTGCACTCAGTCAGCAAAATTATGAAATCATAATTTTGTGAAGTCAAGAAAAAGTATGTGAGGAAACATTGGAAATACACATCATCATTTATGTCAAAAGAGTTTATAAATACTAACATGTGATGCTGCTAAGAAAAAAAAAAACTAAAAAAAAAATCTACCAAAATGGTGTAAGTAAAATGTGCGTGTTACGAGACTGGAGAGTGTGGTGCAAGCATAATTGTACATAAGCCAGTAAATCAGTGTAAGTTCGAACGAAACCGAACAATATGTTCCCAGCGTGTTCGAATATACTTAGTGCGGTTAACCTCCGAGCTGCTCTTCCGATTCGCGGTGCGCTCCCTTTAGTTTTCACTTCAAATTGTGGATCTACATGTTTATGCCGACTACGCACGGCAGATGGATTTTCACTGAGAAGCTGTTCATGACACAAATACACTTGGAGTGTTTACCAAACCAGTGCCGAGTAGCGATGCTGCTGGAAAAAATTGTTTTGTTCCCAGCATGTACTTTTACACAAGGGCATTATAACTTTAATTGGATAACAGTAACACGAAAAGGCATAAAGAAATCGAAAAAGATATAGACTTGCTTATAATAAAGTAATTAGCATTGAAAAAGGGTGAGTTATATCCATCCGTTGGTCCGTCCGCCTATTAACACGATAACTTTAGTAAAAATTGAGATAACTTTAGTAAATTTGGTATGGACGGGTTCATATAGACCGAGAAAAAATTGGTAGTGAAAATGAACGAAATCGATTGATAGGTAAGGTTAGGTGGTAGCTGTCCTGATAAGGATAGCTCACATGGACAACACGATGGTCCTTTGTGATACCACATACACCAAAAATAGCGGTGACTTAGATCTAGCTACTTAGAGAATCGTTAGGTAGCAACGATAAAGTTCCGAATGATACCGATCTCAACTTCGGATAAATCCTCTGGAGATCCAAGTGAGTCGCGACCGAAGTACTTTCGCCTAGTTTTGGCAAAAGCTGGGCAATCAAGCATAAAGTGATTTGGTGATTCCAACTCATCATCCTCCATACAGCTACAGCAGGATGGAGTTTCCAGTATATTGAGTCATACCGCATGGATTCCTATTGGGCAGTGCCCTGTCAAAACCTCAAAGACCATTGATAGCTGAGCCTTGGTGAACCCTATTAATCCGGCAAACACCCTGCCATCCCCTCCCGTCCAGAAAGATCTTGCTATCCTGCAAGAGGTGGTGTCCGCCCAACGCTTGCTGAGCTGACTCGAGGCCCAATTATGGAGGATTAAACCAAAGGTGGCCAGCGGAATCCCGAAATCCCTGCAGCCATCTTCATCCTGTACAGTTGTATGGATGCGGGATAAGAATCCGCATGACAGTTGGCCGGGATATCACTATGGCCCGGGATCGAATAATAACTACGACGAGAAATAGAAATTAAAAAAAAAAAAAAAATTGGAAAATGAACGTGGCAACGCCTGCATTAAAAGCAGATACTTTGAAAGTTTTGTAAGAAGTAAATGAAAAGCTGTTGAAAATATTGTGTTGAAATATGATACGGAGGTCCATTCTAAATGGTCGAAATCAAAAAATAACCTCGCCCACTTTTTCGATATAGAAAATGTCTAAAAATTGAAAAAATGGGACAATTCATCAACCAACAGCGGCATGGTGAAGGGACTTGACGAGTGGAATAAATATTTAACACAAATTCTTTTCATAAAAGTTGCTTGAACTTCCAGCTATCACAAAATTGGCAAGCTGATCAAGGTCATAATTTTTATTTTTTTTTTATTTCTGTACTTTGAACTAGTATATCTACAACAATTTTAAATAGTCCTTGTCCGCTACTCTAAATTCAGCTTTTCACATTAATTTTTGGAAAAAGTGCAAAAAGCGAATGATATAATGAGATTTAGTAAAAACATTGTTTATGCGATTTAATGTTAATGGCATTTCTCTTTTAATATATCTCTAATATATATTCATATGGAAGTTCACGCTGGGTATATAATGTTGGGTTGCTTCCGAACTAAGACTTCGTTACTTGTTCTAGTTATCAATGCAGTGTCTTGAAAATACCAACAATTGAAGATTTAACTAACGATTTCCAAGAGTCGGCTTTAAGCCGACTAGTAATGTATTTAGGGCATGGCGATGCACCTCCACCGAAATTAGGGTCGAACTTTCTCTCCTCTTTGTCGGAATGTAACCCCGCATAAATCTCCTGTAGGGTATATCGCTCTAAGTTGTTAAAAGTAATTTTCATTTGCATTAGCTTTGTAATATTAACTACCACCCTGGAAAGGTATGCATGCAACATCAATATGCAAGGCGCGATAACTTCCGAAGAGGTTTTAGCCCGAGCTTTTTTCCAATTTGCGTGGTGCTCCTTTAAATTTTTCCCACAAATTGGCGGGACAGGACCTACAAGCTTTTATGGTGACTCCGAACGGCATCTGCAAGGCAGATGAGTTTTTACTGAGATGCTTTTTATAGCAGAAATACACTCGGAACTCCGAGGAGTGACCTCGAGTAGAAAAACGTTTTATTAATTGATACAACTTTTTTATAAATTTTTGGTGTTTCTTTGTCCGGAAGTTGAATCCACGCTATCACTACAACCCGGCGGCCGCCAAACAGAGCTGTGAATTTTTGCCAGTATAAATGAACGTAAATTTCTTTTTAACATGTGTAGTTTGTCAACAAGCATGCACACTCTATACAAGCGTTGGAACTACTTCTGCATGCACAGGCCTGTTTTAATGCCGAAAGATATCAAAATCACCAGGTAAGCATGCATACATCTATACGCATGATTCGTACGCACAATGGCACTGATTCTGCATTTATTACCCGGCATTATTGGATCCAAATAAAAATATACAATGAAGTTATCATTCATAACATCAGCAGACATGATTATTATCAACACAAATCTTATCGATTCGGTACAGTCCCACCTTTCTGACAAAGCTCCTCACAGAAGATCAATGACGACGATCCATTATGAGGTCAAATGTTGATTTGCCCTTTGTACTACTTCTGTATGCATATGGCTGTATTAATGCCGAATGCATGCAAAAGCACCAGAAAAACATATACTCATCAATATGTAAGTTTCGTACGTCCGAAAGCATGCACTGATCAATAGGAATATATTGATATAAGATCACAATAACATTGAGATGAAGGGAGATGGTGTAACTTGAAGCCATCGTTTTGGATGATAAACCCTATAACTTCACGCACGGTAAGAATTGTGGTTTTGTCGAACCCCACCATTCTAAATATTTTCCTCATAATAATTTATGTACAGTAACTCATCCTGGGGTAAACGATCGGTAGTCGAAATTAATCCTAATTATATCCGAAGCTTATTTCTCCAAGTAATCAGTAATTCATATCCTAGAGTTCTTTTCCGGAAAAAAGTTGTTTCAAATACATACATTTCGAAAATACGTAAACAGTTTTGAAGCCAATACAGAAAAATCAAAGAGTCCTCAATTATATACGTGCACACAAAATTCAGAGAGGTGTATTTTCACAAACATACTGTAACAAATTTTGGGATTTCGTTATAGCTATGCGCTTTCTGCTAATGTTCGAATCGCTATTAAGTATATAACTCAAATATTCGGTATTGCAAAATGGTCTTTATTTAGGTCACTTTTGGAGTAGTAATTCACAAATTCAATTATACTTCACTACTAGCGTGTTTAAATCAAACTGATTAGTTATTCCTTAGCTTGCGCTGCTTGTATACTCTCTGTTGCGCGTTCGCATAATTCTCCTAAGGTCTGGACTTTTCATGAGCATGGAGCAGTTGTGTCACATACTTGGTTATTTAGCTATATTCGTGTGTATGTGTGAGTAGCTAATTCTGCTCTTAGCTGATGACTACATGTGCGTATGTGAGATATCTCTTCACTTCGAGCTGCTGGTTATGTCTGTGGAATATTCTTCGTTGTCTTGTACATAAGTGTAGCTGCATACTCTTTTTGTTGTTGGGTCTAATTAATAACAGCATAGTGATGTCAACATTCGCCACAATACTATAACTGATACATTATACTACACACTTCATACATGTATACAACTTTTTCCACTCGGGTAGCAATGAATTGTTCATATTTTTTCACAAATACAGCACGCATGATTTTTATATGAATTCATTTCAAGATATGTATATGAATCTCCCATACTTTTTCATGCATTTAGAATTCATGCATTCCTGTATGCATACAATTTATTTCTACTGACTAGATTATTTAGGAAATTCATAGACAAGGAGAAGCTTATAAATATTATTACGAATATGTTAAAGTGGGTTGTAATAATGCCTCAGTATTGCGAATCACTGCTGTATTCTCCTTTTTACTCCAACCCTGACTTTCCTGCAAGACGTGGTTTAAAATTTTCTTAAATGCAAGTCTTTCGCATATTTTTATGCAATGTTAGTTGAAGCCGCAATTTTTTTTCTTAATTATTATTTTTTTTTTCAATTAAGCATGTATGCTATCGGCATATATTCTTCATTATGCTTTGTGTGCTGAACACTCATTTGCGCTTAAGGGGATTCCATTCGGTGAGGCGCATAGTTAATGGATTTTTCATTTCAGTGATTTGCTTTCGAGGCTTTGAATCGCGACTGATTTTTTACACTTCTATTTCAGCACTGTCATTGTTTTTGTGATTTTTTCATTCGCCAATATGGCAGAGAATGTGCGTCTATTAAGTGCTCAGCTTTTGTATGAAAGAGTATGCTTACCTAGAGTTGTATGTAAGGGACCACGTACGTTGTTAACAATGTAAATATGTAAGGGTATTTCTACGAAAATTACTAAATCGTTGTGTAAGGGATATACCGTGGCATAATTGTTCATTTCCAAGAGCTTACGATAATTTTATATTAAACTAGAAGATCCTGCAGACATTGTCCTGCCCTAAATTTGGCCAATCTGCATACATTTTAATAAGCTTTTTCCGTCTGACTCTGCCCTCCTCTCTCTTCACTTTTTCCTAATCCTTTTATTCACTCCTCCCTCCGTCTTTTTCGCTTCAGCTATCTCCATCTTCGTCTCATTCTATCTCTATCTCAATCTCCTTCTCTCTTTTCTCTTTTCTCAATTTCTTCTCATTCTTCTGCATCCCTTATTGCCTGTCCCAGAAGGTGGTACGTATTTGATTCCAGTCCCAGTCACAGTCCCATTCCAAGTCTCAGTCCCAGCCCTAGTCTTAATCCCAGTCCCAGTCCGTCTCTGAATAATATATTACTCTGTACTAAAGCACTCATCAACAGCTTTCATTTGATATCCACATTCTATAAACACACTCTAGGGGTACCCGGGTCCACGTTTTGGCCTATATCTCGAGACCCTAGTCACCCAGTCACCTTTCCTATATTTCAAGTTAGATCAAACTACACACGGGGTGCAAAACAAATTCAAAATCGGTTCAGTAGTTTAAGAGTCCATTGGCCTCAATTGTGTGACACGTGTTTTTTGTATATTAAGAAGATTTCCAATTGTGACTGCCTACTTCACAAATTTTGAGCGGCGCGTTGAGGGTATACTACTAAGAACAAATCAGAAGCATTTTCCTTATGAAAACAATATTTCCTTATGAAAACAGTATTGTACACAAATTCGTTGTGGCAGAGATCGTTGATGAAGTAATATTGGGAGTGGACTTCTTAGTTGTCCATGGCATCAATATCGACATGAAAAGAAGGATTATGCACTATAAGAACAAGGATGTACCACTTACCTTCAATTTGGAGAAAGGGTTCAGCAGTAAGCGGATGCTGGTGGAGGAGATTCGACAAAGACCAAAAGAGTCAAAGGCAGTAGACAGGGCAAAGATTGGTGGAGCGAATAAAACATACAAATCAAAACCCAATGTACCTGCGGGAAGAACATTGGCATTGACAAACCCAAATAGACGTATTAAAACGAAGGAACGTAGAAAACGAAGGTCTGATGATTCAGAGGCTAGCAGCGGTTAGATTGAGAGATTTAGAGAGAGAATTAGGTGGAGGGCAGTGTGGCGAATGTTAGCATCACTAGACTGTTAGTAACTAATCACGAAACAACAAAGCAGCCACTCTTATGTACATGTACACATTAAAGCTAGCAACACATATGTACAACGCAACGAAGAGATATCTCATATACACAGATGTAGTCATCAGCCGAAGTAGTAACTCACACATACTAACGCATATGGCTATAAGAAAAACATAAACTACAAACATACTTGTATAAAGCTGGTTACCAAGCATGAGATACAACTGTTCTCGAAACAACTAGATCTTAGGAGAAGTATGTGGACGAGGCAACAGAGAGACTAAAAGTAGCGCAAGCGCAAGCGCAGTTTGATTTAAACACGCTTTTGTGAAGTACGTGCTATCGAAATATAATTGTACTACTCCAAAAGTAGACTGAATAAAGACCGTATTGCAATACTGAATATTGGAGTTATTTATTCGACAGTTAAGCGATACGAACATTAGCAAGAGCTGCACGAAATCCCCAGAATTCGTTAAAATATGAATGTGAAGACTGATTTCATGCAATTATGACTGCCTGTATAGGTAAAAGTATGCTCTAACTATTTTATATAGTAAATAGTTCGCAATAGCTCACACAATCATACACTATTTTAAGTACCACAGCGGCTTTTTGATTAAACTTATTGAATGTTCCGAAAAGAGGGTGCACCTTTTTAATTAATTATTTCTCGAATGTATGAGTCGCATCATTATGGGTAAAGCAGTATAAGAAAGTGTGGTCCATTCTGATTTTTCTAATAAGCTTCTTCGCCGTAGAGCTTTCATAGTTTCAGCTGCAGAACATATCAAAATAAAGAAAAACGCTGTAAATATTAAGAAGACACTATCATCATTAATTAGCGCTTAACCCCCTAAGCTATTTTAGCCGTTTCGTAACAAATCACGAGAGTTGGGAGCACCAAGGGAGGTCAAGTCTTCGTTCACCTGTCTTTCCCAGTTCAGTGGAGGTCTGCCACTTCCCCTGCTACAATTTTGCGGTGATAACTGAAATACTTTCTTGGATGGAGCATTTCTGTCCATTTGCATAACGTGATATAGCCAGCAAAGCCTTTGGGTTTATATTTGCTGCACTATTGTCATATCTGCGTGAAGCTCACACACTTCTTCATTTTATCTCCTTCGGTACTCACAATCGGAATCATAGATAGGACCATAGATCTTCCGGAGGACTTTTCTGTCGAACACTCGCAGAGCCAACTGACCTTCTTCAACAAACTCATCTACCGTTCGGAATCAGCATAAGATATGTAGGTTACGTCCCGCCAATTTGCAGGAAAAACCATTCTCTATTACGAAACGGCAATTCGTTTCGTTTCCGAGACGAATCGCTGTTGCATTTGCACTATGTTAAACGATGACATCATATAATTTGACAATTGTTTTCGCATACCTGTTTGACATAAAATAAGCAACATAAAGGCCAAAGAAAAATTGTGGAGAATAGCAATGGTTGACGAAATCGTTTGGAGGCGAATCGTTCGTCTGAGCTATCGTAATCGAAGAGTTTTCGGTTCGCTTTCGGAAAGTAGTAGATTTATTATCGAGTAGTTATCGATTATTCGGGAAAGTGCAAGAAAAAGTAGGATGTTTAGGAAGAGAAAAATGGAGTGAAAGAGGTATGGAAAGAACACATGCGATGTAGGTGCAGAAAGTTTTGAATATCTCACTGCTCATTGTTAGGCAGCTGAATTGGCTTAAAAAGACAAGATTAATTAAGAGTATTATTATTGACATCATGATATCCCTACACTCGCTATCTACCTTTTCTCCGCTTTACCTCTTAAGAAATTCATGTGAGGAAATTTTCTTGCTTAAAAAGTTGTGTAATTTCGCCTTTGAACAATTATCTCTAGTTTTACTGTTTTAGCCTTTACATCTAATCGAATAAATACACAAAAATATGCGTTTTTTGCAAGGCAGTGTAAGCTAGTTGAGAAATGTCAAAACTGCTAAAATAACGTATCACTTAGCTGATTTCCTTTCACCATATGAATGGTTCCGCAATGATGAAACCATTAAGCTGGATCAATTGTTTTTTTTCAAGCTCGCTTGAAAGAAAAAGCAGTTAATGTTTGTTTGTTTATTCATTTGTCCCAGCGAGCAATCCTATTGGCGGTCATTGCCACATAAATCAAAGTTAAGACAAATTCGCGAAAGTGAAAATAAAATAAAAATGAAGAAGATGACCACAGTGGCGACAATGGCGACAATACGAATGTACGTGTCTCATAAGTTTAAATAAAGTAATTTTAAATGTAAAATGAAGAAGAGGTGTGGTGGCAATAACAAGAAAGGTGACACGCATTAACATTATCACATAAAACTTTACAAAGGAAACGTCAAATAAGATTTATTAAAGTTTAAGGGAACTAGAAAAAATGAACTGCAAAGTTTGAGGTGCAATAAGTTAATTTCATTTTGATTACGGCCAATCTTTTAAAAAAGAGATTTGACACATATAGAAAAGTCTAATTTCGGGTAAAAGCGAACATTATATACCCCGCTGTGCTCTTGAAACGCTGTTGCTGTAGGGTGGCCACAAGAAATCAATTTTAGATTTTCCGCTGTGGCGCCCCCATAAAATATGTTAATAGATTAGAAAATGATACATACAAAGTTTTAGGCCAATTCGATAATGTTAACACGTGCCTCACTGAGGTCAAAGTTAGGAAAAAGAGCGAGTTTTCAGAAAATTTTTTTTTTGTTTCGTCAGTAAAAGTGAAACCGTTTATGCCCGGAACTTGACTCGTACACCACTCGATAGGTAATTTTATTTTGTATTAATTTTGACCTTTATAATGTTTTTATAAAACGGTTATTTTAAGCAGTGCTTATTCAGCATTTATCAGATCAGGTCATAGTGGATATCCCAAATATGGAATTTTCATGCAAACGTCTATTGATATTACAATATATGCGAGTCAAGTTCCTGGCATAAATGTTTTCACTTTTACTGACGAAACAAAAACAAATTTTTCTGAAAAATCGCTGTTTTTCCTAACTTTGACCTCAATGAGGCACGTGTTAGCATTATCGAATTGGCCTGAAACTTTTCAATAATCATTTTCTGATCTATTTGAATATTTTAGTAGGGTGCTCCGGAAGATAGAACAAAAATTAAAATTCACCATATACTTTGTAACCGCCCTACTGCTGCTGTTTGCTTTGTGTGGTTATTAATATTGTAAGACTGCTACGCAATAATTCATATATGGTTCTGTTCTGAGCTCAGAATATACAGAGGCTACCACTAATGAACTTGCGCGTCTAAAAATACAGTTCTCCTTCAGATATGGGGATTTCCCTACCAAAACTGTTGCATTTAAAATAAAGATAAAACAGAATAATATACATAAAAACACAAGTTCCATTGTACTCAAAGGCGTCATTGTCCACTAAGTGTTGTTTTTATTTCTCAGCTATGCAATTACCAATAAATGTATAAGTTGCTTTAAGGCGATTTCGCTAATGTTCAGAGCAAACAGTTTTAGTTAAAAACAAGTAAGGAAGGCTAAGTTCGGGAGTAACTGAACATTACATACTCAGCTGAGGGCTTTGGAGACAAAACAAGGGAAAATCACCATTTAGCAAAATGAAGCTAGGGTAACCCTGGAATGTGTTTGTATGACATGTGTATCAAATGAAAGGTGTTAATGATTATTTAAAACGTAGTGGGCCTTAGTTCTATAGGTGGACACCTTTTCGAGATATCGCAATAAGGGTGGACCAGGGGTGACTCTAGAATGTGTTTGTACGATATGGGTAACAAATTAAAAGTATTAATGAGGGTTTTAAAAGGGAGTTGTATATGTGAAGGCGTTTTAGAGATATCGAACAATATGTGGACCAGGGTGACCCAGAACACCTTCTGTCGGGTACCGCTAATTTATTTATATATGTCATACCACGAACAGTATTCCTGCCAAGATTCCAAGGGCTTTTGATTTCGCCCTGCAGAACTTTTTCATTTTCTTCTACTTAATAAGGTAGGTGTCACAACCATTTTACAAAGTTTTTTCTAAAGTTATATTTTTCGTCAATAAACCAATCCAATTACCATTTTTCATCTCTTTTTCACATTTGGTACAGAATTATGGCATTTTTTTCATTTTTCGTAATTTTTGATATCGGAGAAGTGGGCGTGGTCATAGTCGGATTTCGGCCATATTTTATATCAAGATAAAGTGACTTCAGATAAGTACGTGAACTAAGTTTAGTTAAGATATATCGTTTTTTGCGCAAGTTATTGTGTAAACGGCCGAGCGGAAGGACAGACGATCGACTGTGTATAAAAACTGGGCGTGGCTTCAACCGATTGGTAAATTTTTGTTCGACTTATGGCATTAAAAGTATTCTAGACGAATTAAATGAAAAAAGGCGGAGTTACGCCCATTTCGAAATTTTCTTTTATCTTTGTATTTTGTTGGACCGTATCATTACTGGAGTCGAATGTTGACATAACTTACTAAATTTTTTGTTAAAATTTGACTTTAAAAAAATTTTTTTTTTAAAGTGGGCATGTTTGTCATCCGATTTCGCTAAGTTTTATTTAGCACACATATAGTAATAGGAGCAAGGTGCCTACCAAATATCGTCATGATATCTTCAACGACTGCCAAATTACAGCTTGTAAAACATTTAAATTACCTTCTTTTAAAACTGGGCGGTGCCACGCCCATTGTCCAAAATGTTTCTAATTTTCTATTTTGCGTCATAAGGTCAACGTACCTACCAAGTTTCATCGCTTTATCCGTCTTTGGTAATGAATTATCGCAGTTTTTCGGTTTTTCGAAATGTTCTATATCGAAAAAGTGGGCGTGGTTGTAGTCCGATGTCGTTCATTTTAAATAGCGATCTAAGATGAGCGCCCAGGAACCTACATACCAAATTTCATCAAGATACCTCAAAATTTACTCAAGCTGTCGTGTTTACAGACGGACGGACAGACGGACGGACGGACAGACGGACGGACGAACATGGCTAAATGAATTTCTTTTTTCACCCAGATCATTTTGTTATATAGAGGTCTATATCTATCTCGATTAGTTTATGCCGTTAAGGATTACCGTTATGCGAACAAAGTTAATATACTCTGTGAGCTCTGCTCAGCTGAGTATAAAAAATGTATATCCAAATTTCGTTCGGATTAGGAGATTTGTGTTCGACTTATGGCATTAAAAGTATTTTAGAAAGAGTAAAAAAAAAAGAGGCGGGTTACGCCCATTTTCAAAATTTGTTTAAGTTTTGTTCTTAGCTCACCTATACCACTACCGAGGTAGAATATCAGACAAATATAGTTAAATACCATAGAGTTATTGCGAAGTTGTTTAAGGTTATAACTTTAGGGAAAGTGGGCGTGGTCTTAAACCGATTTTGATTATCTTCACTCGGTCTATACAATTTTGAAAAGTTAGTATATCTGCCAAATTTTCTTCATCTAAATGTGGGTGGTGCCACGCCCATATTAAAAAATTGTTTGGAGTTTATGTTTTGCGTCATAAAACCAATCAATCTACCAAACTTTATTAGCTTAGTGGTATTTGCTTTTGAATTATCTAATTTTTTCAATTTCTCTAAATTTTCGATATTCTCCAGAAAAGCCCGTATACTGAATTTGGTGAAGATGTATCAATATTTGCTCAAGTTACCGTGGAAGTCTATATCTATCTCGATTCTTTATACATGTTCAACAAACCTTTATCCAATCAAAGTTATAATATTCCGTATACAAGTACAGCACCCTATAAAAACATATATGTAATACTCCTATATTGCTAATAGAAAATGCTCGCAAACAAGGCAGCCTACAAAATTTTTGTTATTGTAGCAGCATAAGTGTGACAAGAAAAAATTTAAATTAGATATATGTACATTCGATTGTTAAATATAAAAGCAAAAACTTTAGACATCAATATATAGGTGCTCTGGTGTTTGGGAGTTTACGTAGCCTGTAGTGGCAATATAGGAGTATTCGCAATTGGTGTCTAAGTATTGCTTTTTGTTGATATTCCTTTATTCACCATTTAAACGCGTACTAATTCTATATGTTTTTTAATACTAATTGTGTGGAATAATTATAGGTGCGCTCAAGAACTTAGTTATATTGAGTATTATTAACAGTATTTAATTTGCGACACGACCTCATATAGTGAACAGCGGAAGTACTGCTTATAAAAGCACTACTATAAAAATCCAATGTTACTAAGTTCTTAAGCGCGCCAATAATTATTCCACAATAAGGATTAACAAGCATACAGAATAATTATGTACCTAAATGGTGAATAAAGGAATAGCAAAAAAGACAATAATTAGAGACCAATTGCAAAGCAAGCAGCTTGGCATTCATATGCCTTTACACTAGTATAGGGTTTGAGTGTTGGAGATTTCGAGCTCAGTACTCAGCTCCCGAGAAGCTAGCTGATGAAAAAGTGAAATTCAGAAACATGTCCTTGTAACCATCGCCTTTGTAAACTTTGTAATTTGTCAATAAAAAAACAATTACACAAAGCCATATGAGCATCTCTCCCTAATTTAATACAGATAATAGGAGTATTAAATATATGAATGTATAAAAAAGAAGAGTGAAAATACGGCTATATCCAATATATATTAAACAAAGTAATGGTGATCTTGACTGTTCTCCCTTTTCTGTAGGAGACCTTGTGTCAAATGAAAACAAATGTAAACCTTTGATCTCAAAAGTATTTCAATTTTACATAAAATTGTTTCGTTTGAGTTAAACAACTCTCCCATATTTGCGAAAAGCAATTCAGTTCAGAAAGTTTTATTGACTCCCAATGCAGACAAGTGTTTTAAAGAACGCGTGCTTATTCCCCAGAGCGGTACTAGCACCCTGAATGTTGCAAGTGCCTGAAGAACCAAAACAATTTGTATGTAGATGCACCGCTTCTATACACTAATATAGAGACGTTGTTAAGAGACGAACACACGAAGACTGAGTGAGTAAAGTACTTTAGTCATTTTGTGCTATCTCGTATGCTTATATGTTACTTGTGGATTCCACTCCGCCGATTTTGTTTAAATTTTAATTTCAATGCTCATATCGTACGTAGTTTGGGAATGTCGATGCATTTGTAGACCAAAGATATTGTAACAAATTTCGAGAAACTTCGCTTATTTTACACCTTCTGCTTACGTTCGTATGGCTAAGCTGTTGAATAAATAACTCCAATATTCAATAATGCAAAATGGTCTTTATTAGAGTACTTCACAATAACACTTATACTTCGCAACCAATAGCATGCTTAAATCAAACTGATTGCCCAAGCCTTAGTTGGTGCTGCTTTCATACTCCTCGGATTCCTCGTTTGCATATTTCTAAGTGTTTCTAGAATTTACTACTAGTTTACCAGTTATAAACTCACCAGCTATAAGATACAGATGCACGTTTATAGCTTCTCGCATAGCAATATGCGCGATGATTGCATACTTTTGTGATTATCTCAGATATATGCATGTGTATGTGTGAGAACTACTTTGCTGATGATTGCATACTTTTCTGAGTAACTCTCCGCTGCTGTATGTACATATGTGTAGACATAATGATTGGTTTGTTTATGTAGATACAAGTAACTGATTAGTATCGGCTTAGAGATGATAGTATCCCTTAGTGTTGCTAATATTCGTCACAATATACATAAATCTTTGTCAAAAAATATGTGCACGAACACTTAAAAAATGTTGACTTGTTGGCAAGACTGATTCTACATTTCTTTTTGCTACTGTTGCTGACGATAGACGAAGTCCAACACAAGTACATTGTCTTGCCCTTATTCATTTTCTTCGCCCTTTTATCTAAAGTAAATAGTGAGTTTTTTTCATTTAGGGACTATTAAAGTGAATGCGGTTATAGCTCAGATATGTACCTGCTTAGGGAGAAATTACAAAACACCGAAACAAGCCTTGCAAATCTTTACGCGTACGCAGATGCAAAATCGTTGGGGACATCGCTAAAGAAATTGAAAACCAAGCGCGAAGTTAAGAACTGCTGTAGTCAAAATTTATATTTGTTGGCTATAGGGATTTTCCATGGGTATTTCTTAGGAAAAATTGTTTTGGTTCGCAATGTTGTTTCGAAAGAGCCGAAGGTCGTGTTGCTTCCATTAAAAAGGAACTAAAATAAACAAATATAATAAAATCTATTTTTCTCTAAACCTTTCTACATTTTTTAATCACTCTTGAAGGCTTTATATATACATATAAATTACCAAAAAATATGCTTAGCTTACTAAGGATTAATGCGCTTGTTTATAAAATTTTTGAAGTAAGAACTTCTATAACACCAAAATATTTCAATTGTAACTTCTACCTGGCTTAGTGTATCTTGGATAGATGTATCTATTAAAAAAGAAAAACACTTTGCCGCTAAAAATTGTTACCTACAAAATAATTGGAAAATGTATTGAACTTTTTTCTGCAGCCTACTTGCGTCAACAAGTTTTTATTATAAAGACTTTTAAAAAGCAATTTCTTTCTATGCTAAAAATACAAGAAATTACTGTACTAACGAAGAGAAATTGCTTTGTGAATAAATAAGCCAAGCAGCCATAATTTCAAAGGCAAGTTGAGGACTACATAAAATGATTATCGGCATAAAAATTCAAAGCTCATAAAATGTTTAATATGGCCAAGGTCATAAATTTGCATTCATAATGGCAGGAAGTTCTATAGGTAGTATGTAAACTCGTTGAGAAATATAGGAAAAAAGTATTTGAAGCATATAAAAGCACGTTTTTGCAGCATACCTTTAGGCACTTAGCATATTGCTAGTTGGGTCCTAAGTCATATTGTTGAGGGATTTTTTGCTATGCAGTGTTTTAGAGCGACTAAGTAAAAAAGATACGCATTCATGCATAAAAATGAAGTAAAAAGTCCAAAAATAATAAACGGAAGATGTACTCCGTGTGCAAAATTCTTTTTTCTATATTAGGTGGGTTCATTTGAAGGCAACACATTATCGTATTAGTTTAAATTTATCAAGCAGAAAATGATTGTTTGTTGCTCACACAGCTGGGAAAAGTCCCTTTATATTTTATGGAACACTGACCAGATAGCTGATTTTAACTTCAGCACAGTGAACTTCAAAGAAGTGATATAAATCTTTTATAACTAGTTAGATACCTCCATCCCCAGCGCAAGACTTAAAAGGTGCTACTGCTCAGATACAAGGAACATTATCGCGGTAGGTGATATTTCTAAAAACCCACATAACCAAAAGAGCTGCTAAAAAATCGTTTACATAGCCGCAGAGCTTTTACCAGAAAGTGCTAGTATCGCAGCCCTCCAGACTAATATCACACAAAAGACCACCCACTTCCGCAATGCTCCCTGTAAACCTCGGGAGTGTTTTTGTAGTATTAACAAGAAGAATGCCCACAGACCAGCAAGCCTGTTCCGTAGATATATACCAAGACATTAAGAAAAATATTGAGTGTGTTGAGAAAAAGTGAAAAATGAAGTCAGCAATTTGTGACAAGACAATGACATGCCAATGGTAAAAGCACGTATATACGAGGGTTCACCCTGCTAAAACGGATATAAGAAATTTCATGCCCAGGGAATGAGCTGCAGAACTACAGGGTTGCACTCAGTTGTAAAGTTCTTCGCTGTATTTGCTCTCTTCTTTGTCAATAAAATTCAGGTTGTTATACTCAGCTGAGCAGAGCTCACAGAGTATATTAACCTTGTTCGCATAACGGTAATCCGAAACGGCGTAAACTAACGAGATAGATATAGACTTCCATATATCAAAATGATCTGGGCGAAAAAAGAAATTCATTTAGCCATGTCCGTCCGTCCGTCCGTAAACACGATAACTTGAGTAAATTTTGAGGTACCTTGATAAAATTTGATACCCATCTCAGATCGCTATTTAAAATGAACGAAATCGGACCATAACCACGCTCACTTTTTCAATATCGAAAATTTCGAAAAACCGAAAAAGTGCGATATTTCATTACCAAATACGGCTAAAGCGATGAAACTTGGTAGGTGGATTAAACTTATCGCACAGAATAGAAAATTTGTAAAATTTTGGACAGTAGGCGTGGCATCGCCCACTTTTAAAAGAAGGTAATTTCAAAGTTTTGCAAGCTGTAATTTGGCAGTCGTTGAAGATATCATGATGAAATTTGGCAGGAACGTTACTCCTATTACTATATGTGTGCTAGGGAAAAATTAGCAAAATCGGATTAAGAACACGCCCACTTAAAAAAAAACTTTTTAAAAGTCAAATTTTAACAAAAAATTTAATATCTTTACAATATATAAGTAAATTATCTCAACATTCAACTCCAGTAATTATATGGTGCAACAAAATACAAAATTAAAAGAAAATTTCAAAATGGACGTGGATCCGCCCTTTTTCATTTAATTCATCTTGAATACTTTTAATGCCATAAATCGAACAAAAATTTACCAATCATTTTGAAATTTGGTAGGGGCATAGATTTTATGGCGATAACTGCTTTTTGTGAAAATAGGCGAAATCGGTTGAAGCCACCACCAGTTTTTATACACAGTCGTCCGTCTGTCCTTCCGCCGTCGTTAACCCGATAACTTGAACAAAAATTGACATTATTTTACTAAACTTAGTCCACGTACTTATGTGAACTCACTTTATCTTGGTATAAAAAATGGCGAAAATCCGACTATGACCACGCCCACTTTTTCGATATCGAAAATTACGAAAAATAAAAAAATGCCATAATTCTATACCAAATATGAAAAAAGAGATGAAACATGGTAATCGGATTGGTTTATTGACGCAAAATATAACTTTAGAAAAAACTTTGTAAAATGGGTGTGACACCTACCATATTAAGTAGAAGAAAATGACAGAATGTCTGCAGGGCGGAATCAATAGCCCTTGGAATCTTGGCAGGAATACTGTTCCTGGAATTACATATACAAATAAATTAGCGGTACCCGAAAGATGATGTTCTGGGCCACCCTGGTCCACATTTGGTCGATATCTCGAAAACGCCTTCACATATACAACTAAGGGCCACTCCCTTTGAAAACCCTCATTAGTACCATTAATTTGATATCCATATAGTACAAACACATTCTAGAGTCACGTCTGGTCCACCCTTATGGCGATGTCTCAAAAACTAAGGCCCACTACGTTTTAAATAATCACTAACACCTTTCATTTGATACCCATATTGTACAAATGCATTCTAGTGTCACCTCTGGTCCACCTTTATGGCGATATTTAGAAAAGGCGTCCACCTATAGAGCTAAAGCCCACTCCCTTTTAAAATATTCATTAAACCTTTCATTTGATACGCGTATCGTACAAACAAATTCTAGAGTCAGCCGTGGTCCACCTTTATGGCGATATCCTCAAATGGCGTCCACCTATAGAACTATGGCCCACTCCCTTTTAAAATACTCTTTAATACCTTCCATTTGAAACCCATGTCGTACAAACACATTCCAGGGTTACCCTAGGTTAATTTTGCTAAATGGTGATTTTTCCAGTTTGCTTATTTATCTCAAATTGGTTTCTACACCTCAATAATTTTAAATATGTGTGTTTTATTGCTTGCCTAATTTCCGAGCAATAATCCGAGTAAATTTGCTGTATCAAATAAAAGCTATTGCGCCCATAAGTAGGCAATAACCGTTATTTGCCAATTAAGCAACCGAATCATCGTTACGATATATTGAAATAACTTTTCCGTAGCATTATGGCTTTTTCTTATTATTTTATCAGAAGTAAAGTAATTTTAAACAACTGTCGCGTTTGTTTTGCTGTGAGCAAGAATTGAGTGCGTACAGAAACTTAATTGAGATTTAGTAGAAAAAAAGGTTGCAAACTTATGTTGTGTTTTCTTGATTCTTACAAATACAGCCGAAATTATTTTTTGTTGTTACTTGGTTATTTGACATCTGAATTTTTAATTTGACATGTCTTAGTTATTGTTTTAATAATCTCTTGAATTGTTTCTGATGTCCGTTTGAGCTCTGTAGTCCTTTTCTTATAGTATTTTCTGCTAAACCCGCTGTAGCCCCATAAACTACGATTTTTTTCGCCAATTGTAAAAAAACGAGTAAGTGGCAACAACTGCAGTGCTTAAAAGGACACTAGGAAGAATAGTGGATCTTTTAAATGCGGTTCTGACAAATGTTTAATCGGATACCTAAATACACCCGCTCATCAAATTTTATCAAGATATCTCAAAAATTGAGGGACTAGTTTGCATACAAACAGACAGACGGACACACGGACATGGCTAAATCAACTCAGCTCTTCAACCTGATTATTTCGGTATACTTAATGGTGGGTCTATCTATTTTCCTTTAAGGACTTACAATTTTCGGTTTCGTGACGAAATTAATATACCATTTCATTTTCATGAAAGGTATAAAAATAGGTAGGTACTTTGTGTGAGGATGCAAAGTTTCAGGTTTTTTGTGGTCTGCGTGTAAAAACTATGACTACGAATCACGTATTTCAACAATATATGACGTAAACGTAACTATTTTATGAAACTTGATGAATTTTGAAGCTTCTAGCCGTAAAAAAGGGGCAAAAAAATACAGTTTATATGGGGTATATAATATATATACCACCGATCTCTATGATTTTTTCAGACATCAGTATATGCTATACACGTGAGCATTTGGTGAAATTTGAAGCGTCTAGCTGTTAAAATGGGGTAGAAATTGCGAAAAGTTACTTATCTGAACAATCGGTTGTATGAGATATATACTATATATACAACCGATCTCTATGATTTTTTCAGGCAACAATATGTGCAATATACGAAAGTATATGGTGAAGTTTGAAGCTTCAATCCGTTAAATTGGGTAAGATATTACAAAAATCCTCTTTTTCTGAAAAATCGGTTGTATGGAGGATATATGTTATAGTGGTCCGATCCGGTTGGTTCCGACAAATGTCTAATTGGACACCCAAATACACCCGCTCCCCAAATTTTATCAAGATATCTCAAAAATTGAGGGACTAGTTTTGCATAAAAAGAGACAGACGGACATGACTAAATCAACTGAGCTCTTCATCCTGATTATTTCGGTAGACTTAATGGTGAGTCTATCTATTTTCATTTAAAGACTTACAATTGTGGGATTCGTGACGAAGTTAATATACCATTTCATTTTCATGAAAGATATAAAAATAGGTAGGTAGTTTATGTGAGGAAGGTATGAATGTGACCATGAATCGCTTATTTCAACTATATATGACGTAAGCGTAAGCACTTGGTGAAATTTTTTTTTATTTTTCCGCGACGCTCAACATAAAGCTCAAATTTAGGGGCGGACTTCTGCAATTTTTTTTTCATATGGGGACCAACCCAGTCCAATGTACATATGCCATATTTAAACAAATACATTTGCTGGAACGTTATACACAAATTTAAACTTTTTATTTTCTGTTGCAGGCTTTTCATTAGTAGTATGAATTGTTTGTATGTAAATTTGTATTACTTCTTCTGTTTCTTAAAACAGTTGCTTGTACCAGGGACCCAAACTGTCCTTTTATAATAAAAATCATTCAGAAAAAAATATTTCCGGACTTTTAATTTTTTAGAAATCATTTAATCCAGATTTTATTTATAAGTCCGAAAATATAAGTTAAATGCGGACTTTTATTTTCTAAGGGACAGGATAAATGTCTGGTGCTTTAACTATAGAACAGCTCATCCAAATTAAACGTTTTTTTTTTTTTTTTCAAGAGAATCCCAACTGTTCCTTGTAACCCCGTTTCTAGAAGACCTCAGAGGGTTAGCAGTACCGAATATTCATAATTTTATTAACAACTCTGGCTGGTTGTAATACATTGACCGTAACATTCCGTAGGTTTTTAGACGAGTTACATGGCATCAAAACGGCTTTAAATAGTTACTCGGGCGACCAGGGTCGCAGCCATTTCACATACCTACCTACCCAACTGTTTCAACAGAAAGCGGTGTATAAAATTTTAAGGCAATATCTCAATTGAATCACACTTTATGACAAAGTGCAAGTTCACTATGGCAAATTATAAACTTAGTACTATGAGAGTGGTACAAGTTACAAAAACTTTCAAATGATCATAAAGTTTTAAAATTTAAACAATTAGAAAAATCTATTGTTAAAAAACTTATTTCAATTTTATTAGCCGTTTCATAGTTATGGGGCCGAACATTTATTTCTCCATAAAAACTAGAAGTCCGGATTAACTTTTATTTTTGGACCAAAAAATAAAAAGTATGCAAGATTCATCTTGAAAATGCTATGGGTATCCGTGAAATTGACTTAATTTGCACGTAGGACAATTTTTTGACCGGGACTTTTTCGACTCAAAAAAAGGAATAACCATTAAAATGGGTCTCGGCCTTATAACTAATTTGAGTGTTTTTCGTATGAGCGGTTTAGCTTTAGGATTTTTGCAGTCAAATTTTATAAAATACTAGAAGACCTAGAAGACGTTGTTCTGCCCTAAATTTGGCCAATCTGCATACATTTTAATAAGCTTTTTCCATCTGGCTCTGCCCTCTCCCCCTCTTCCTTTATTCCTAATCCTTTTATTTACTCCACCCTCCGTCTTTTTCGCTTCATCTATCTCCATTTTTGTCTCATTCTATATCTTTCTCAATATCCTTCTCCTTCTCTCTTTTCTATTTTCTCTTCTCTCAATTTTTTCTCATTCTTCTGCATCCTTTATTGCATGTCGCAGAAGGTGGTATGTATTTTATTCCAGTCCCAGTCCCACTCCGAGTCTCAGTCCCAGTCCTGGTCCCAATCCCAGTCCCAGTCCGTCTCTGGATAATATCATCAACAGCTGTCATTTGATATCCATATTTTATAAACACTGTCTAGGCATTCACCGACCCACGTTTTGGCCTATATCTCGAGACCCTAGTCACCCAGGGGTATGAAAATAACCCTCTGCTAAAGCACTCATCCACAGCTTTCATTTGATATCCATATTCTATAAACACATTCTAGGGGTACCCGGGTCCACTTTTTGGCCTATAGCTCGAGACCCTAGTCACCCAGGGGTATGCAAATTACCCTCTCCTAAAGCACTCATCAGCAGCTTTCATTTGATATCAGTATTCTATAAACACATTCTAGGGGTACCCGGGTCCACTTTTTGGTCTATAGCTCGAGACCCTAGTCACCCAGGGGTATGCAAATTATCCTCTACTAAAGCACTCATCAACAGATTTTATTTGATATCCACATTCTATAAACACATTTTAGGGGTACCCAGGTCCACGTTTTGGCCTATATCTCGAGACCCGAGTCACCGAGGGGTATGAAAATTACCCTCTACTAAAGCACTCATCAACAGCTTTCATTTGATATCCTTATTCTATAAACACACTCTAGGGGTACCCGGGTCCACGTTTTGGCCTATATATCGAGACCCCAGTCACCCAGGGGTATGAAAATTACCCTCTGCTAAAGCACTCATCAACAGCTTTCATTTGATATCCATATTCTATAAACACACTCTAGGAGTACCTGGGTCCACGTTTTGGCCTATATATCGAGACCCTAATCACCCAGTCACCTATCCTATATTTCAAGTTAGATCAAACTACACACGGGGTGCAAACCAAATTCAAAATCGGTTCAGTAGTTTGGGAGTCCATTGGCCTCAAATTTGTGACACGTGGTTTTTATATATTAACATTATATTTGCTTTTGTAGAAAAATATCTCCCCGTTTTCAGTTTTGATTTTAAATTTTAAAGTATTTTCATTTTTGAACTTTTCTTTATAAAAATTTGTCACAAATAACACTGACACTTTTATTTTAAATTTATAAGACAATTTTAGGATTTGTTTTTTAAAAGTTTAACTATTGCTAAAACCATTACTTGTTTTTTATATATTTCAAATTTGAATAAAATATTTTTTGGAACAACAATTTTTCTTTTAAAGTTTTAAATACTTTTAACCTCTTTTAATTTTTGTTATTTTTTTTCAATTTCCAGCGCTTCAATATTTATTTATTGCGAGAAAGTGATAAAGTTTTGTTTATAGATTTAATATAAATATTTGTATTAAGTATTTGTATGTTTTTCTTTGAACACACCCTTAAATTTTACTCATGATTTTTAAGAATTAATGAGCTTAACACCGGTATATAATAATTGTTATTCAATTATTATTTTTGTTAAGTAAATTTAATTAAACCTTTTTTGTGAAATTTTTTTTAGTTTTGTTTTTGTAATAATTTTTTAGTTTTGTTTTTGTAATAATTTTTTAGTTTTGTTTTTGTAATAATTTGATGAATCAAAGATTTTTTTTTTGTTGTTTAAAGTTGAGATTTTAAAAAGGAATTTCCTATTACAAAATTTTTATATTTTCTTTGTACGTTTATTTTTTATATCTTATTGAAGCTATTGATATTTCAAATATTTATTATATAAGTTTTGAAATTTTTATAATTTTATACTTTAATTTTTAAATATCTGCTTAAAAATTTAAATTAGATTAACTATTTAAAACTGATATTTTTAAACAACATATTATTGGGCCTGTTTGCTTCAAAATCTCACTCTTCTGTAAGTTTTGTATTAAGAAGGCTAACTTTATAAACAAAAAAATTTTATTTTACGAATTCCAAAAAAAAAAAAAAAAAAAAACAAAAAAAAATTATAAAAAAATCGGTATCTAACATTTTTTAGCTTTTTCTGATATTTCGAAGCCTGAGCATTCTTAAACAAATTTTTTTATGAGAAAAACAAAAACCTAATAATTTGATAATGTATTGATATCAAAAATACATTACAGTTTTTACTTGAGCTCTAACTTAAACGTTTTTGAAAGGCAAGAGAAAAACCGAAAATTTTAAATTTTTCTTTTATAACGTTGTTGTGTAGCTTTGATAATAAGATGATTGAACAACAACAGCACTCAATATTATTAAAAACACTTTTTATGCGATTTTTTTTACACATTTTTTTAATTTTTGTTTTTTTTTATTATTTTTTATAGGCAGAACGTTGAATATTTTTTACAACTTATTTTTAAATCTTGAATTTTCAATTCAAATTTTGTGGATTTATATTTTTTGTTGAGCGGCCACCGTGGTGTGGTGGCAGTGTGATCCGCCTACTACACCGAAGATCCTGGGTTCAAGCCTCGGACAAAATAACATTGAAAATGTATAACGAAAATGCTTTTGCAATTAGAATAAAGTTTTCCTAAGCGGGATCGCCCCTCGGCAGTGATTTGGCAAGCATTCCGATTGTCCAAAAAGCTTCTCAGTGAAAATTTATCTGCCTGGCAGATGCAGTTCGCAGTGGGCATAAAATATGTAGGTCCCGCCCGGCCCATTTGTAGGAAAAATTAAAAGGAGCACGAAAAAATTGGAAGAGAAGCTCTATCTAAATCCTCTTCATTTTTTGGTTCTCTTTGTTATTTTTTTTATACTCAGTTGAGCAGAGTTGAAGATATCATGATGAAATTTGGCAGGAACGTTACTCTTATTACTATATGTCTGTTTAATAAAAATTAGCAAAATCGGAGAACGACCACGCCCACTTTTAAAAAAAAAAAATTTTAATTCAATTTTTAAAAGAAAAGTTAATATCTTTACAGTATATAAGTAAATTATGTCATCATTCAACTCCAGTAATGATATGTTGCAACAAAATATAAAAATAAAAGAAAATTTCAAAATGGGCGTGGCTCCGCCCTTTTTCATTTAATTTTTCTAGGATACTTTTAATGCCATAAGTCGAACAAAAATTTACCAATCCTTGTGAAATTTGGTAGAGGCTTAGATCCTAGGACGATAGCTGTTTTCTGTGAAAAAGGGCGAAATCGGTTGAAGCCACGACCAGTTTTTATACACAGTCGACCGTCCGTCCTTCTGCTCGGCCGTTAACACGATAACTTGAACAAAAATTGATATATCTTTACTAAACTTAGTTCACGTACTTATCTGAACTCACTTTGTATTGGTGTAAAAAATGGCCGAAATCCGACTATGACCACGCCCAATTTTTCGATATCGAAAATTACGAAAAATGAAAAAAATGCCATAATTATATACCAAATACGAAAAAAGGGATGAAACATGGTAATTGTATTTGCCTATTGACGCAAAATATAACTTTAGAAAAAAACTTGGTAAAATGGGTGTGACACCTACCATGTTAAGTAGAAGAAAATGAAAAAGTTTTGCAGGGCGAAATCAAAAGCCCTTGGAATCTTGGAAGGAATACTGTTCGTGGTATTACATATATAAATAAATTAGCGGTACCCGACAGATGATGTTCTGAATCACCCTGGTCCACATTTTGGTCGATATCTCGAAAACACCTTCACATATACAACTAAGGGACACTACCTTTTAAAATACTCATTAACACCTTTCTTTGATACCCATATTGTACAAACGCATATTAGAGTCACCCCTGGTCCACATTTATGGCGATATCCCGAAAAGGATTCCACCCCTAGAACTAAGGCCCACTCTCTTTTAAAACACTTATTAACACCTTTCGTTTGATACCCATATTGTACAAACGCATTCTAGAGTCAAACCTGGTCCACTTTTATAACGATATACCGAAAAGGCGTCCACCTATAGAACTAAGGCCTACTCCCTTTTAAAATACTCATTAACACCTTTCATTTGATACCCATATCGTACAAACAAATTCTAGAGTCACCCCTGGTCCACCTTTATGGCGATGTCTTGAAAAGGCGTCCACCTATAGAACTAAGGCCCACGCCCTTTTAAAATATTCATTAAGACCTTTCATTTGATACCCATATTGTACAAACAAATTTTAGAGTCACCCCTGGTCCACCTTTATGGCGATATCTCGAAAAGGCGTCCACCTATAGAACTTAGGCCCACGCCCTTTTAAAATACTCATTAACACCTTTCATTTGATACCCATATCGTACAAACAAATTCTAGAGTCACCCCTGGTCCACCTTTGTGGCGATATCTTGAAAAGGCGTCCACCTATAGAACTAAGGCCCACGCCCTTTTAAAATACTCATTAGCACCTTTCATTTGATAACCATATTGTACAAAAAAATTCTAGAGTCACCCCTGGCCCACGTTTATGGCGATATCCCGAAAAGGCGTCCACCCATAGAACTAAGGCCCACTCACTTTTAAAACACTTATTAACACCTTTCGTTTGATACCCATATTGTACAAACGCATTCTAGAGTCAAACCTGGTCCACATTTATGGCGATATCCCGAAAAGGCGTCCACTCATAGAACTAAGGCCCACTCCCTTTTAAAACACTTATTAACACATTTCGTTTGGTACCCATATTGTACAAACGCATTCTAGAGTCAAACCTGGTCCACTTTTATAACGATATACCGAAAAGGCGTCCACCTATAGAACTAAGGCCTACTCCCTTTTAAAATACTCATTAACACCTTTCATTTGATACCCATATCGTACAAACAAATTCTAGAGTCACCCCTGGTCCACCTTTGTGGCGATATCTTGAAAAGGCGTCCACCTATAGAACTAAGGCCCACGCCCTTTTAAAATACTCATTAGCACCTTTCATTTGATAACCATATTGTACAAAAAAATTCTAGAGTCACCCCTGGTCCACATTTATGGCGATATCTCGAAAAGGCATCCACCTATAGAACTAAGGCCCACGCCCTTTTAAAATACTCATTAACACCTTTCATTTGATACCCATGTTGTACAAACGCATTCTAGAGTCACCCCTGGTCCACATTTATAACGATATACCGAAAAGGCGTCCACCTATAGAACTAAGGCCAACTCCCTTTTAAAATACTCATTAACATCTTTCATTTGATACCCATATAGTACAAACAAATTCTAGAGTCACCCCTGGTCCACCTTTAAGGCGATATCTCGAAAAGGCGTCCACATATAGAACTAAGGCCAACGCCCTCTTAAAATACTCATTAACACCTTTCATTTGATACCCATATCGTACAAAATAAATTCTAGAGTCACCCCTGGTCCACCTTTATGTCGATGTCTCGAAAAGGCGTCCACCTTTGAACTTAGGCCCACTCCCTTTTAAAATTATCTTTAACACATTTCATTTGATACCCATATCGTACAAACAAATTCTAGAGTCAGGCCTGGTCCACCTTTATGGCGATATCCCAAAATGGCGTCCATCTATAGAACTATGGCCCACTTCCTCTTAAAATACTCTTTAATACCTTCCATATGATACACATGTCATACAAACACATTCCAGGGTTTCCCTCGGTTCATTTTCCTACATGGTTATTTTCCTTATGTTGCCACCATAGCTCTCAACTGAGTATGTAATGTTCGGTTACACCCGAACTTAACCTTCCTTACTTGTTTTAATTGAAAATTGCAAATCTGCCCTGTTTTTATTTTGTTTGAAACTTTTTTCATATTTCAGTGAACACTTTTTATTTTATTTTTTTGATATTTTTTTAAAACACAAGTTTTTTTGAAATACATTTTTTTTATAATTTTTATATCTTTTAATTTTTCAAAGATCTTTTTTTTAATTTTTATCTTTTTAAAAAATATACCTTAAGTTTAAAAAAAAAAAATTTACTTAAATTTTTTTGCTTTATTTTTATACCTTTCATGAAAATGAAATGGTATATTAATTTCGTCACGAAACCGAAAATTGTAAGTCCTTAAAGGAAAATAGATAGACCCACCATTAAGTATACCGAAATAATCAGGTTGAAGAGCTGAGTTGATTTAGCCATGTCCGTCTGTCCGTCTGTCCGTCTGTCCGTCTGTCTGTTTGTATGCAAACTAGTCCCTCAATTTTTGAGATATCTTGATAAAATTTGGTGAGCGGGTGTATTTGGGTGTCCGATTAGACATTTGTCGGAACCGACCGGATCGGACCACTATAGCATATATCCTCCATACAACCGATTTTTCAGAAAAAGAGGATTTTTGTAATATCTTACCCAATTTAACGGATTGAAGCTTCAAACTGCACCATATACTTTCGTATATTGCACATATTTTTGCCTGAAAAAATTGATGAGATCGGTCGTATATATAGTATATATCCCCCACAACCGATTGTTCAGATAAGGAACTTTTCGTAGTTACTTCCCTATTTTAAGAGCTAGAGGCTTCAAATTTCAACGAATGCTTACGTATATAGCATATAATGTTGTCTGAAAAAATCATAAAGATCGGTGGTATATATAGTATATATCTCATACAACCGATTGTTCAGATAAGAAACTTTTCGCAATTTCTGCCCCATTTTAACAGCTATAAGCTTCAAATTTCACCAATTGCTTACGTATATAGCATATATTGTTGTCTGAAAAAATCATAGAGATCGGTTGTATATAGTGTATATATCTCATACAACCGATTGTTCAGATAAGAAACTTTTCGCAATTTCTACCCCATTTTAACAGCTATAAGCTTCAAATTTCACCGATTGCTTACGTATATAGCATATATTGTTGTCTGAAAAAATCATAGAGATCGGTTGTATATATAGTATATATCTCATACAACCGATTGTTCAGATAAGAAACTTTTCGCAATTTCTACCCCATTTTAACAGCTATAAGCTTCAAATTTCACCGATTGCTTACCTATATAGCATATATTGTTGTCTGAAAAAATCATAGAGATCGGTTGTATATATAGTATATATCTCATACAACCGATTGTTCAGATAAGAAACTTTTCGCAATTTCTACCCCATTTTAAGAGCTATAAGCTTCAAATTTCACCGATTGCTTACGTATATAGTATGTATTCTTGTGTCAAAAAATCATAGAGATCGGTGATATATATAATATATATATGATGGTATATATAGTATATATATATAGTATATATATATTTTTTTACGATTTCGGCCCCATTTTAACAGCTAGAAGCTTCAAATTTCACCAAATGCTTACGTGTATAGCATATACTGATGTCTGAAAAAATCATTGAGATCGGTGGTATATATATTATATACTTCATATAAACTGTCATTTTTGCCCCTTTTTTACGGCTAGAAGCTTCAAAATTCATCAAATAGTTACGTCTACGTCATATATTTTTGAAATACGTGATTCGTAGCCATAGTTTTTACATGCAGACCACAAAAAACGTGAAGCTTTGCATCCTCACACAGATTACCTACCTATTTTTATACCTTTCATGAAAATGAAATGGTATATTAATTTCGTCACGAAACCGAAAATTGTAAGTCCTTAAAGGAAAATAGATAGACCCACCATTAAGTATACCGAAATAATCAGGTTGAAGAGCTGAGTTGATTTAGCCATGTCCGTCTGTCCGTCTGTCCGTCTGTCCGTCTGTCTGTTTGTATGCAAACTAGTCCCTCAATTTTTGAGATATCTTGATAAAATTTGGTGAGCGGGTGTATTTGGGTGTCCGATTAGACATTTGTCGGAACCGACCGGATCGGACCACTATAGCATATATCCTCCATATAACCGATTTTTCAGAAAAAGAGGATTTTTGTAATATCTTACCCAATTTAACGGATTGAAGCTTCAAACTGCACCATATACTTTCGTATATTGCACATATTTTTGCCTGAAAAAATTGATGAGATCGGTCGTATATATAGTATATATCCCCCACAACCGATTGTTCAGATAAGGAACTTTTCGTAGTTGCTGCCCTATTTTAAGAGCTAGAGGCTTCAAATTTCAACGAATGCTTACGTATATAGCATATATTGTTGTCTGAAAAAATCATAAAGATCGGTGGTATATATAGTATATATATGGTGGTATATATAGTATATATATATATAGTATATATATATATATATATATATATATTTTCGCAAATTTTGGCCCCATTTTAACAGCTAGAAGCTTCAAGTTTCACCGAATACTTACGTATATAGCATATATTGTTGTCTGAAAAAATCATAGAGATCGGTTGTATATATAGTATATATCTCATACAACCGATTTTTCAGATAAGAAACTTTTCGAAATTTCTGCCCCATTTTAACAGCTATAAGCTTCAAATTTGACCAATTGCTTACGTATATAGCATATATTGTTGTCTGAAAAAATCATAGAGATCAGTTGTATATAGTGTATATATCTCATACAACCGATTGTTCAGATAAGAAACTTTTCGCAATTTCTACCCCATTTTAACAGCTATAACCTTCAAATTTCACGGATTGCTTACGTATATAGCATATATTGTTGTCTGAAAAAATCATAGAGATCGGTTGTATATATAGTATATATCTCATACAACCGATTGTTCAGATAAGAAACTTTTCGCAATTTCTACCCCATTTTAACAGCTATAAGCTTCAAATTTCACCGATTGCTTACGTATATAGCATATATTGTTGTCTGAATAAATCATAGAGATCGGTTGTATATATAGTATATATCTCATACAACCGATTGTTCAGATAAGAAACTTTTCGCAATTTCTACCCCATTTTAACAGCTATAAGCTTCAAATTTCACCGATTGCTTACGTATATAGCATATATTGTTGTCTGAAAAAATCATAGAGATCGGTTGTATATATAGTATATATCTCATACAACCGATTGTTCAGATAAGAAACTTTTCGCAATTTCTACCCCATTTTAACAGCTATAAGCTTCAAATTTCACCGATTGCTTACGTATATAGCATATATTGTTGTCTGAAAAAATCATAGAGATCGGTTGTATATATAGTATATATCTCATACAACCGATTGTTCAGATAAGAAACTTTTCGCAATTTCTACCCCATTTTAACAGCTATAAGCTTCAAATTTCACCGATTGCTTACGTATATAGTATGTATTCTTGTGTCAAAAAATCATAGAGATCGGTGATATATATAATATATATATGATGGTATATATAGTATATATATATAGTATATATATTTTTTTTTACGATTTCGGCCCCATTTTAACAGCTAGAAGCTTCAAATTTCACCAAATGCTTACGTGTATAGCATATACTGATATCTGAAAAAATCATTGAGATCGGTGGTATATATATTATATACTTCATATAAACTGTCATTTTTGCCCCTTTTTTACGGCTAGAAGCTTCAAAATTCATCAAATTTCATCAAATAGTTACGTCTACGTCATATATTTTTGAAATACGTGATTCGTAGCCATAGTTTTTACATGCAGACCACAAAAAACGTGAAGCTTTGCATCCTCACACAGATTACCTACCTATTTTTATACCTTTCATGAAAATGAAATGGTATATTAATTTCGTCACGAAACCGAAAATTGTAAGTCCTTAAAGGAAAATAGATAGACCCACCATTAAGTATACCGAAATAATCAGGTTGAAGAGCTGAGTTGATTTAGCCATGTCCGTCTGTCCGTCTGTCCGTCTGTCTGTTTGTATGCAAACTAGTCCCTCAATTTTTGAGATATCTTGATAAAATTAGGTGAGCGGTTGTATTTGGGTGTCCGATTAGACATTTGTCGGAACCGACCGGATCGGACCACTATAGCATATATCCTCCATACAACCGATTTTTCAGAAAAAGAGGATTTTTGTAATATCTTACCCAATTTAACGGATTGAAGCTTCAAACTGCACCATATACTTTCGTATATTGCACATATTTTTGCCTGAAAAAATTGATGAGATCGGTCGTATATATAGTATATATCCCCCACAACCGATTGTTCAGATAAGGAACTTTTCGTAGTTGCTGCCCTATTTTAAGAGCTAGAGGCTTCAAATTTCAACGAATGCTTAAGTATATAGCATATATTGTTGTCTGAAAAAATCATAAAGATCGGTGGTATATATAGTATATATATGGTGGTATATATAGTATATATATATATAGTATATATATATATATATATATATATTTTCGCAAATTTTAGCCCCATTTTAACAGCTAGAAGCTTCAAGTTTCACCGAATACTTACGTATATAGCATATATTGTTGTCTGAAAAAATCATAGAGATCGGTTGTATATATAGTATATATCTCATACAACCGATTGTTCAGATAAGAAACTTTTCGCAATTTCTGCCCCATTTTAACAGCTATAAGCTTCAAATTTCACCAATTGCTTACGTATATAGCATATATTGTTGTCTGAAAAAATCATAGAGATCGGTTGTATATAGTGTATATATCTCATACAACCGATTGTTCAGATAAGAAACTTTTCGCAATTTCTACCCCATTTTAACAGCTATAAGCTTCAAATTTCACCGATTGCTTACGTATATAGCATATACTGTTGTCTGAAAAAATCATAGAGATCGGTTGTATATATAGTATATATCTCATACAACCGATTGTTCAGATAAGAAACTTTTCGCAATTTCTACCCCATTTTAACAGCTATAAGCTTCAAATTTCACCGATTGCTTACGTATATAGCATATATTGTTGTCTGAATAAATCATAGAGATCGGTTGTATATATAGTATATATCTCATACAACCGATTGTTCAGATAAGAAACTTTTCGCAATTTCTACCCCATTTTAACAGCTATAAGCTTCAAATTTCACCGATTGCTTACGTATATAGCATATATTGTTGTCTGAAAAAATCATAGAGATCGGTTGTATATATAGTATATATCTCATACAACCGATTGTTCAGATAAGAAACTTTTCGCAATTTCTACCCCATTTTAACAGCTATAAGCTTCAAATTTCACCGATTGCTTACGTATATAGTATGTATTCTTGTGTCAAAAAATCATAGAGATCGGTGATATATATAATATATATATGATGGTATATATAGTATATATATACAGTATATATATATTTTTTTACGATTTCGGCCCCATTTTAACAGCTAGAAGCTTCAAATTTCACCAAATGCTTACGTGTATAGCATATACTGATGTCTGAAAAAATCATTGAGATCGGTGGTATATATATTATATACTTCATATAAACTGTCATTTTTGCCCCTTTTTTACGGCTAGAAGCTTCAAAATTCATCAAATTTCATCAAATAGTTACGTCTACGTCATATATTTTTAAAATACGTGATTCGTAGTCATATTTTTTACATACAGACCACAAAAAACGTGAAGCTTTGCATCCTCACACAGATTACCTACCTATTTTTATACCTTTCATGAAAATGAAATGGTATATTAATTTCGTCACGAAACCGAAAATTGTAAGTCCTTAAAGGAAAATAGATAGACCCACCATTAAGTATACCGAAATAATCAGGTTGAAGAGCTGAGTTGATTTAGCCATGTCCGTCTGTCCGTCTGTCTGTTTGTATGCAAACTAGTCCCTCAATTTTTGAGATATCTTGATAAAATTTGGTGAGCGGGTGTATTTGGGTGTCCGATTAGACATTTGTCGGAACCGACCGGATCGGACCACTATAGCATATATCCTCCATACAACTGATTTTTCAGAAAAAGAGGCTTTTTGTAATATCTTACCCAATTTAACGGATTGAAGCTTCAAACTGCACCATATACTTTCGTATATTGCACATATTTTTGCCTGAAAAAATTGATGAGATCGGTCGTATATATAGTATATATCCCCCACAACCGATTGTTCAGATAAGGAACTTTTCGTAGTTACTGCCCTATTTTAAGAGCTAGAGGCTTCAAATTTCAACGAATGCTTACGTATATAGCATATATTGTTGTCTGAAAAAATCATAAAGATCGCTGGTATATATAGTATATATATGGTGGTATATATAGTATATATATATATAGTATATATATATATATATATATTTTCGCAAATTTTTGCCCCATTTTTACAGCTAGAAGCTTCAAGTTTCACCGAATACTTACGTATATAGCATATATTGTTGTCTGAAAAAATCATAGAGATCGGTTGTATATATAGTATATATCTCATACAACCGATTGTTCAGATAAGAAACTTTTCGCAATTTCTGCCCCATTTTAACAGCTATAAGCTTCAAATTTCACCAATTGCTTACGTATATAGCATATATTGTTGTCTGAAAAAATCATAGAGATCGGTTGTATATAGTGTATATATCTCATACAACCGATTGTTCAGATAAGAAACTTTTCGCAATTTCTACCCCATTTTAACAGCTATAAGCTTCAAATTTCACCGATTGCTTACGTATATAGCATATATTGTTGTCTGAAAAATCATAGAGATCGGTTGTATATATAGTATATATCTCATACAACCGATTGTTCAGATAAGAAACTTTTCGCAATTTCTACCCCATTTTAACAGCTATAAGCTTCAAATTTCACCGATTGCTTACGTATATAGCATATATTGTTGTCTGAAAAAATCATAGAGATCGGTGGTATATATATTATATACCCCATATAAACTCTAATTTTTGCCCCCTTTTTACGGCTACAAGCTTCAAAATTCTTCAAATTTCACCAAATAGTTACGTTTACGTCATATATTGTTGAAATACGTGATTCGTAGTCATAGTTTTTACACGCAGACCACAAAAAACCTGAAACTTTGCATCCTCACACAAAGTACCTACCTGTTTTTATACCTTTCATGAAAATGAAATGGTATATTAATTTCGTCACGAAACCGAAAATTGTAAGTCCTTAAAGGCAAATAGATAGACCCACCATTAAGTATACCGAAATAATCAGGTTGAAGAGCTGAGTTGATTTAGCCATGTCCGTCTGTCCGTCTGTCCGTCTGTCCGTCTGTCTGTTTGTATGCAAACTAGTCCCTCAATTTTGGAGATATCTTGATAAAATTTGGTGAGCGGGTGTATTTGGGTGTCCGATTAGACATTTGTCGGAACCGACCGGATCGGACCACTATAGCATATATCCTCCATACAACCGATTTTTCAGAAAAAGAGGATTTTTGTAATATCTTACCCAATTTAACGGATTGAAGCTTCAAACTGCACCATATACTTTCGTATATTGCACATATTTTTGCCTGAAAAAATTGATGAGATCGGTCGTATATATAGTATATATCCCCCACAACCGATTGTTGAGATAAGGAACTTTTCGTAGTTACTGCCCTATTTTAAGAGCTAGAGGCTTCAAATTTCAACGAATGCTTACGTATATAGCATATATTGTTGTCTGAAAAAATCATAAAGATCGGTGGTATATATAGTATATATATGGTGGTATATATAGTATATATATAGTATATATATATATATATATATTTTCGCAAATTTTAGCCCCATTTTAACAGCTAGAAGCTTCAAGTTTCACCGAATACTTACGTATATAGTATATATTGTTGTCTGAAAAAATCATAGAGATCGGTTGTATATATTGTATATATCTCATACAACCGATTGTTCAGATAAGAAACTTTTCGCAATTTCTGCCCCATTTTAACAGCTATAAGCTTCAAATTTCACCAATTGCTTACGTATATAGCATATATTGTTGTCTGAAAAAATCATAGAGATCGGTTGTATATAGTGTATATATCTCATACAACCGATTGTTCAGATAAGAAACTTTTCGCAATTTCTACCCCATTTTAACAGCTATAAGCTTCAAATTTCACCGATTGCTTACGTATATAGCATATATTGTTGTCTGAAAAAATCATAGAGATCGGTTGTATATATAGTATATATCTCATACAACCGATTGTTCAGATAAGAAACTTTTCGCAATTTCTACCCCATTTTAACAGCTATAAGCTTTAAATTTCACCGATTGCTTACGTATATAGCATATATTGTTGTCTGAAAAAATCATAGAGATCGGTTGTATATATAGTATATATCTCATACAACCGATTGTTCAGATAAGAAACTTTTCGCAATTTCTACCCCATTTTAACAGCTATAAGCTTCAAATTTCACCGATTGCTTACGTACATAGTATGTATTCTTGTGTCAAAAAATCATAGAGATCGGTGATATATATAATATATATATGATGGTATATATAGTATATATATATAGTATATATATTTTTTTTACGATTTCGGCCCCATTTTAACAGCTAGAAGCTTCAAATTTCACCAAATGCTTACGTGTATAGCATATACTGATGTCTGAAAAAATCATTGAGATCGGTGGTATATATATTATATACTTCATATAAACTGTCATTTTTGCCCCTTTTTTACAGCTAGAAGCTTCAAAATTCATCAAATTTCATCAAATAGTTACGTCTACGTCATATATTTTTGAAATACGTGATTTGTAGTCATATTTTTTACATACAGACCACAAAAAACGTGAAGCTTTGCATCCTCACACAGATTACCTACATATTTTTTATTTTATATTTATCTTAAAAATCGTTTAGATATGTTCAAATTTCACTAAATGCTTACGTGTATAGCATATATTGTTGTCTGAGAAAATCATAGATACCGGTGGTATATATAATATATATCTCATACAACCGATTGTTCAGATAAGAAACTTTGCGCAATTTCTTCCCCATTTTAACAGCTACACGCTTCAAATTTCACCATATCCTCACGTATATAGCATATATTATTGTCTGAAAAAATCATAGAGATCGGTGGTATATATATTATATACCCCATAAAAACTCTAATTTTTGCCCCCTTTTTACGGCTACAAGCTTCAAAATTCATCAAATTTCACCAAATTGTTACATTTACGTCATATATTGTTGAAATACGTGATTCGTAGTCATAGTTTTTACACGCAGACCACAAAAAACCTGAAACTTTGCATCCTCACACAAAGTACCTACCTGTTTTTATACCTTTCATGAAAATGAAATGGTATATTAATTTCGTCACGAAACCGAAAATTGTAAGTCCTTAAAGGAAAATAGATAGACCCACCATTAAGTATACCGAAATAATCAGGTTGAAGAGCTGAGTTGATTTAGCTATGTCCGTCTGTCCGTCTGTCCGTCTGTCCGTCTGTCTGTTTGTATGCAAACTAGTCCCTCAATTTTTGAGATATCTTGATAAAATTTGGTGAGCGGGTGTATTTGGGTGTCCGATTAGACATTTGTCGGAACCGACCGGATCGGACCACTATAGCATATATCCTCCATACAACCGATTTTTCAGAAAAAGAGGATTTTTGTAATATCTTACCCAATTTAACGGATTGAAGCTTCAAACTGCACCATATACTTTCGTATATTTCACATATTTTTGCCTGAAAAAATCATTGAGATCGGTGGTATATATATTATATACTTCATATAAACTGTCATTTTTGCCCCTTTTTTACGGCTAGAAGCTTCAAAATTCATCAAATTTCACCAAATAGTTACGTTTACGTCATATATTGTTGAAATACGTGATTCGTGGTCATAGTTTTTACATACAGACCACAAAAAACCTGAAACGTTGCATCCTCACACAAAGTACCTACCTGTTTTTTATTTTATATTTATCTTAAAAATCGTTAAGGTATGTAGATCTGTTCACTATATATTTCTTATCTTATACATCCGATTATTCGGAGATTACGAACGGGATAAGATTATTGTTCAGCCCCATTCATGAAAGGTATGAAGTCTTCGGCACAGCCGAAGACAGTCCCGTTCTTACTTGTTTTAAATTTATTTTACACATTATTTTGTATTCTTTTTTGTTTTGAGTTGTGAAATATTTTTAAAATTAAATTTATCTTTGAATCTGGTTTGAGTAATTTTATTACTCAAAAATTACTGACCGAACTTTTTCACTATTTCATAGTTAAAATTTTTTTAAATTAAATATTGTGTTAAATTTTTGAAATAACACTTTTTCACCTTGAACAAAAAAAAAAAAAAAGAAAAAAAACTGTTGATTTTTGGTAACGTTGTGATATTTAAAATTTCTCTTTGAAACTTTTCAACTTTGAATTAGATAATTTGTAGTAATTAGAATAGAGATTTTGGTTTACTTCATTTTAAAGTTTTCGTGTTTACCTATTTGTTTTAATTTTAAAATTTGTTTATTTTTTTTAATTATTTTATTCATTTAAATTTTTTTTGCCAATAAAAAGTTTATGCTGAAGTTAGATCTCATTTACTATGAACACTTTTTTAAGTTTAATATTTTTTGAATAGACATCATATATATATATATATATATATATTTTCAAATCAAACTGTCACTTTGTTAGCGGCCTGCAGCCACATTACTGCTTTAATCTACCGTTATGCATGCGCAACTGACAAAAGCTGACGAAGAACTAAATTTCAAAGATATGAGATTTGTGATTGAATTTTGCAGTGGATGCGGCACAACATTATAACGCACATCTTCGTGCGGAGGTCGTTGAACAGCTGTGCGTGAATTCGCCGTAGCTTTCGTGGGAGTGCCAGCACTTTGTACGTAGAGCTTTTACATTTTTATATATATATTTTTTTTTGAAATGGTGTGGCTGTATATCGGGCGCGTATCACGTGCTGAAACACACCTCACATATATTTAGTGGAAGAAAGAGCTTAGCAAAACAAAATTGCACCAAAACTTGTGTATAAACATAAACAAAATTCAAGTTGCGGTAAGTAAAGTGTATATATATTTTGCAAGGTGGTCGAGAATGTAAGTGAGGCTGATAGAGAAGCTTAAGTGCATGCCAAACATTGCTATGCTGTCGGCAGATTTATAACTGAATTATGTGAAATACTCGTGTA
The DNA here is from genome assembly GCF_040869045.1 of Eurosta solidaginis. Classification (NCBI taxonomy): domain Eukaryota; kingdom Metazoa; phylum Arthropoda; class Insecta; order Diptera; family Tephritidae; genus Eurosta; species Eurosta solidaginis. The sequence continues at coordinate 151,009,317 of NC_090322.1, forward strand.
GCATGGTACCCAAAGGACTTTGGTATACACACACGAACATACATAGATATCTTTTTGCATATACATACGTACTTTTTGCATATACAGACACGTGGCTATGCTAAGTTTTGTTTTAAAGTGATGTTATCTGCTGCCCTAGTGTGGCGTGTATTAAACCAAATTAGCTAACGTTGCATGTAAAACTTAAGAGTAAATGGGGCACATAAATTAAGTGAAAGCTGAGGCAGGTAAGATTGAAATTTTACTTAGGCAAGCAAAGCAAACTTTCGGCTCATGATATCTATCGTTCAAGCCTCTGTAATTTATGCGAATTGGTATTAAGCTTGCTTGCTTTTGAATAAATACGTTATTTACCACTGATGCTATCACTTTGATTCATTTCAAAATGTTGCGTATACGCCATAGCCTACAAATTTAGAGGGAGATTATACGCAAAGGTATTTTATACGCAAAAAGCACAAGCCGACCGTTATTATAAATTTTTATTAAAAAAGTTGAAATTCTCAAAGAAAATAGGACCTTCAACGTTTTAAATTTTAAGTTAAGTGGTGTTTAGTCAAATTTGGATATCCTTGCCCTCTTGCCAAAAGCACGAATGTGCTCTCTGTTGTGATTCTTGGTTATTGGGTAAGTAAACTAACGTATGTTCCTTATAACTAGATTTCTAAACCTTTTTGATTTTTCACATTCAGTGTTCACACACAACGATAAAAAAATGAAAAAATTTCCGTTCTACATAAATTCATAAAATAAAACATCTTAAGAAAGTGAAGTAGATGTCCTTTAAAGAAAAAAAAAATTAATCGTAATTTATTAAAAGAACAACAAAAGAGTACCTCACTTCTAGCACACATATCCGTAAAAAAAGTTAGCTTTAAAGATTTGGCCCAATTTGTTGCATACCCAGCTCGGCACTTAGGCCAAAAGCGGGCCCATTGTTGTACCTTAAACGCTACTTAACCCTTACTGTGCCAGCTGCCGCGGATCGAAACACTACTTGGAGTCAATAAACGTTACTATCACCCTTATTTCGAGCTTCGATACTTCGGCAATATCAATGAAATGCGATTGACTGAGCATCTAAACCCTTTCCACTTAGTGCCAGACAGTGGCCGGCATGTGCAGCATACTTTACTCCTTCTCACTACAACTGCAGCTGCGGCAATAATTTTAAGATCCAATGCGCATCCTATCGGTATGAGTATCAGTAAAGATGCATGGTCCGGCAGGAGCAAAATTTCTTTAATGCCTCCTTTTATTCCAGGATATTTTTGATAAAGCAACTAGAGCATTTAATAAGAAGTCGACATGGCTACGAGTATAAATTTGTAATTGCATGTCTACACACCATATATTTGGTCATGTACTTGGAAACCACACCAGTAGTGAGGTTTTGGTTATGGTAGTAAAGTGTAACAGACTGAGTGATAGCAATCGAAAACGAATTTTGATGACCCGCAGCGGATTAGGGGGCTTGGAATATGCCTGCGGCGGATATGCCTGTCATAATAAGCGACTAAAATACCGAAATAATTTAAGGGATAGTATATATCAACCCTCTCAAGTGGTTGCAAGTGCAATTTATAGATTCTCAACCCAATTGTTAAATTCACCTACCTCATGGAACTGGTGAGTGGGGTGGGAGTGGGGGCGTTATGGCTTAGAATGTTAAATGTGGTCATGCAAAAATGTAAAATTTGCACCTTAACGGTTCTTGTTACCTGAACGTGCAAGATCTTTATCCGGCAAAGGAACGTCAACATCGATGGAACACCCCAAAACCGTCGGGGAGCGTCTTTGACTCTACAACAATAACAACATGACGCGACTAAATAGTTCACCAGAATGCGTAAATTTTAAAGTAGAAAGCTAGATTCAACAGCTGGCATATGAAATCGACACCATATGAGGTGAAAGTTTTGTCTTATAGAAACTCTTATACCAAACGGTGAAGAGTTTTATAATTTGCAGCCCAAATACATATGTTGTCAGGTTACAAAAGGAGGGCAAGGAAAATGAAGATAGATTATTAGGACGACGATGGAGATGAAAGTCCCTACATGGGCTGAGAGTCTTTTGAAAGAGTTATTTTTTTGGATCTGTTTAAGTCAAATACATTTGTATGTGAAAAGCAATAACTTTTTATACTCTAATTTGCATACGAAAATCATAAAGAATAATGAGTGTGCAATGCAAATGACATGCACAACGAGGTAATAAACTACCCACACGTTGGCAGCAAGAATAATATCTATGTAATAAAATTTTACGAGCATGTCCAGTTTGTAGAAAATTTTTATATTTGCTTTAATTTAAATGAAATGCAGTAGAAATTATTTAATTAGGTTTGGTTGGAGCCGTTGAACATTGGTCAATCTCAGTATGCCCATTGTAATACTACGATAAGACACCATTACCAAGTCATTGAAGTCATAATCCATCACAGAGTGCATATTATGCAGAAAATTTCTCCCAGTTCCTTTTACTTAGGCTTCGTAATTTTTACAACACGAACATCATGTAAGATCAGGCACTTGTAGGATTTCTGCTTGTGAACAAGTAAGATTTTGTCAAGTTGGTAATCCCACAAACATGGTAATCCCTACTTTCCCTACTTAAGAAACTTGAAGAGATTTCTTAAAGTCTCATTTTGATCAGGATACATTTTCGACACCATAAAGTTGGTAGCCAACTTTCGTACGCTTGGCGGTATATGTACTGTTTAAGTATAAGCTTGCATTTGGCAAAGCATACACATTAGACTGGGTCGATTTATTAATCGATTCGCGCCATCGATTTTTCGATAGGATTTGGGCTCAGGAAAAAAAAGTTCCACTAGGCATACCCAAAAAAATAATTCTCAATCCTAGGAAATTTCTTTTTTTCGACTTTGATTTTTAAAGTTTTTCCATTAACCACAAACCAAATTTTCATTTGATTGTAAAATTTTCGTGTATACAGTGTCCGACCTAAAAATGTTCGCTACAAACGTTTTCGATAAAAGTTTTTTGAAAAAAAAAAAAATTTATTTTTTTGGGTGTGCTTAGTGGAATTTTCTTTACCGAAAATCGATGGCGCGATATCCGTTAACTTTCGTCCATACAAATCGACCCACCCTAATACATATACCTAACTTTTCCTTGTTAAATCAAATCTGCTTGGAATTG